>NC_068334.1:1019552-1353570 GCF_000147395.1 Oryza glaberrima | reverse complement strand
CGTCAAGCAGGAGGTAAGATGAGGTGAGGCACCTAGCTATGGCATGGGCACCAAGGCAACACCGTGTGTACCAGAGATTGCATGTTAACAAAAAAAACCACAAGTACAGACAAGGGAAAGAAGATATATGGGCTATTCAGTCACTCAGCTCACCTCGTCCTGACTCCCAACCACCTTACACTAATCACACTCAGGCCATCTCATCCTCTAACATATTCCTCCCTCAATGGAGACACACATTCCAAATGGCAATGGTTTGGGTACTTCAGGTGGCAAGAAGTGACCCTGCCATCTGCCACCCCAAATTGCAGACATGTCATCTCTGATCTTTTTTTCCCTTGCTACCCCCTCCCGCAAGGTGGGTCACACGTGGTAAAGTTCCGAATAGTGCGTTTAACACCCGAACTATGCTTGGGTACCAGTAACCATACCTGCCACAACCATGTGAACCACATATCCAATTCATCAACCCAGATATGATTAATGGGATGTGGAACTCGTTCCTATGGAATTTAGAAGGAAACTGGCATCCTGCAACCCTTTTGTTTGTCACACAACACACATGTTTCTTCTAATAAATTAGGGTGTATACATACTTGCTAGTAATATATGAAGCTTCACTAAGGGAACAGCATTGATCTCATGCTGAGAAAGAGTAATTTGGCTGCCACCCTAAGTCATGGATATATAAATAATGGAAAGAAGATGACAAGATCTGAGGGGCATCCTATAAAAATAGTACAGTAAGGTAAAAGACCTCACTGAATAAGATTGGAAGCAAGTGTCCAATAATATATCAACTGCAGGAAATACTTTACATGATACTACTAATAACCAACAGTAATCAATGCTAACCAGCATGGTGCTAGAATGAAGATAATCAGAACTTTCATACCACATGAACTCCTATAGGACCAAGAGGCGGGATGTTGAATCTTCTTTCCTGTCTTTCTATTGACTTCAAGAGGTTACGAACTCTCTGTCCCCCAAATGTTGATACCTGAGGTATAGCACCAGTAGCATATAAATAAGGTGCTAACAAAATATCTACCACTAAAAATTATGCTTGGGAAACAGGGTTATAATCAGAAAGGACCTTATCAGATTGACGTTGTTGAAGATCACGAATGTGAGCTTTAAATTGAGTAATCTTCTTTCTGTTTTCAACTATCTGCAAAATAACACATATTGGAAAATATCGTAGACAAAGACCAACATGGTCCAAAGACAAAAGTTGGTCAAACTACAGAAAAACATGGAATTCCTTGTGAACTTCATATGGTGCACATAATTCTAACTTTATAAACGATGATTCTTCACACAAACATTAAAGGGAGACAGCTTCAAAAGGTAGTTGATACAAACCAAAGCCCAATGAGCTTGAAACTGAATGAGCTTGCAGGTTTAACAGCTCACGAGATAGTGCTCTCATGTAAATGTACTATCGCACAACATTAAAGTTATCACCGTAAAAAACATTTAGAAAAAAGAGATCAACATTTCTTATGGGCCATGTCACAATCGTGTAAATAAGACAATGTCATATACAAAAAGAGGTTTTGTTATGTGCATCCTACTCTACGAGTAGCTTCTCAACAACACTAATTAGCACTAAAAAGAAGTACAAAAAATGACTGAGAAGTAGTATGACTTAGGCTGAGTTCGGTAGTGCGTTTCAAGTGGGATTTTCCGTGGCACGCAAACTGAGGCAAGCCATTAGCACATGATTAATTGAGTGTTATTAATTATTGCAAACTTGCAAAATGGGTTTATTTGATTTTTTTTAAGGAAACTTCTATATAATTTTGTTTTCAAAAAACACATTGTTTAGCAGTTTGCGAAGTGTGTTCATAGGCAACGAGGGAGTTGCAAAAGCCAAACTCACATCAGAACGCACCGTTAAAGATATTCCATATACCATTATCCAAGGTATATATTCACAAGGCCAAAAGATAATAGAGGCCATTAAGTAATAATGAAATCAGATTTAATCATAGTATAATATAGATGAGGTAATAGTGTCAAGATTGTTAATATTTCAAGAGCTTAATATATCAGAGAGGAAAGCAGACTTTCTGGCTATACAACAGAGCGCATTACTCAGAGAACATAACCACCAGATAGTGAGGTAAGATGAGATGAATAAACCTTGTTTAGGGTACATTACCACCAGCTAGTAAGAGGTAAGAGGTAACCACATTGGATGACAAATACCTCTGTTTCCATGTTTTGGATGGATTTTACAATGACCATTTGTGTTTCATGCAACCCTCTTTCTTCCTCTTTTAACCTAAATGGCACATTATGCAAAATCACACAACCAGGAAATGGTAGGATTGCTAAAGTATAAGGATAACTGAGTTACCTTGTAACATTTGAATGAAGAGAATTTATCTCCTTCTGTATTTCACACTTGTCGTTCTCAGCTTTAGATGATTCATCCTTTAGTTTAACAAAGAAATGGTTCAGATACGATAGGAAAACTGGAAAATGTACAGCCAAAATACTAATCCCTCCGTCCCAAAATATGGCAAATTGGCAATTTCTGGCTAAGTATGCGCTTGTCCAGATACATAGCTAGAAGTTGTTATATTTTGGAAAGAGGTAGTACAGAAATAATAAAGAGGCATGGCACTTGGAAGCATATGTTAAAGAACAGGTAGTATGCAGTTTTACTGATTATTTCGTTTTTTATAATAACCGTGAAAAAAATGAAAAATCAAAGGCTTTCTTTTAAGAGGTAAATAAAATTGCATACAAATACCCTCTTTGTCACCTTACGACTAGTGACTAGTCACAATTGTCAATAAGATACATAACCTGCGTGCCAGGATATGATGCAATACAGAAAAGATTGTGCTTTGCATTGACCTTTTAATTGGAATTTGTACACAGATGAACTACTTTTATTGATTCCTATTGTCTGCTGGAAAATTTATTTAACAAATTGTCTTCAAACATATTTCAGAAATTAACCATGAATACTACATTCAATTAAAAAATGAGAATGACAGCAGAGCCAGTCCTAGAATATGTAAAATAAGTTGGTAAGGAGGTTAAACGACTTCCCCACCAGCATGGAAATTGAAGCATATAAAGGAACGCCAAAAATGTAACCTGCGTGTATTGAATATACTGCTCCTGGAAATCATGAATTTGTTTCTGGAGTTGTTTCACACGATTGTTCATATTCTTTAGCACATTTGTACCACGTACATGCTCTCTCTCTAGTTCAATCTTCAGTGCAACAGCCTGCAAAAAAAACAAGCAACATAAATAGTTAGTAGCATGAAGGATAATTAATAATTTCATTTCCCAGTCGAGTTCCATCCCAAATAATAGGAAAGGAACTGTCTTAGTAAGAACAGTGTGTGTATTAGATTAGTAAAAATACTCTAGGTCAAATGATCTAGCACATAAACAAAAGGGCCTTGGCGGATGCCACCTTGGCACCTGGCATTAACCCTCCACTGAGGATGCCAAGCAGATTTTTTTCCCACAATGGCAGCCACCAAGCCACAGCTCAGCAGCAATTTAGGCACTTGATGCCAGTTTGCAGCCAGGTGGGCATTAGGGCCCTAGGTAAACCGATTCCAAGCAGATAGCACAATTCTCTCCCCTATCGACAAGATTATGTGCACAAGACAACAAAGAAGGATTACGAAAAGAATAATACTAAGCAAAATTAAGCTAATTTCAGCACTCAGTAGGAACCCAAGCACTTATTGAATAATAATATTTCTGGGAAATCACTATTAGCCTAAACAAATATCAAGCAAAAAATAATTTATGGTTACAGATTCAATAAGAATAACAAGCAGAGAAAGTTGCAGATGACAGCAATTTATAAACCTAAAGAACACAGAAGACAAAAAAAAAAAATGGGACAACAGATGGGGTCATTCATGTTTGGAGACCTTTGATTGGTCAATTCTTATACATCACATGGTCATAACCATTTCAGTTTTATTTCCTTGCACAATGAAAAACAGCATGTAGAGAACACCTTCTGAAGAGAACTCATGTTCCTGAACTGAAAATAATAGTCACATACCTGAGCAATGTCATCCTCCAGTTTTTCTTTCATCATGGTTACTTCACGTGACTTTTCTACCAAAGATCTGGCATTTCTTTCCTTATCTGTTAATTCTTCCTTCAATTTGACTATCATGGACTACATAAGAATATGTAATAAGTTAGGCGTATGAATCCTTGAACAATAGACTTTATATACATCGGAATAATTAATTAAGCAAGATATTTTTTAGAATATAACCATGCAGTTTGCATATAGTAGAACAAAATCAAATTAAGCAAGATCACCTTTATCAACAAACCTTTATCAGCAATCAATATTCCAATATAGTAACGCTTATTGTTTGTATATATAACCATGCAATCGATAAGAAGATATATGGGCAAACATAACAAAACAGTAGCTGATTCCCCATTTATCAGCAAGCCTAAAAAAATTACAACCACCGGGTTCCTTGGCTAGCAGCAAACAATCAAATGTCACAGCCACAGCATTGTGCTCATCCTTTGAAAATTCATGGGAGGGAAGAAGAGAGGAAGCCGCTGGTCAGGACTCAGGATCAATGTGTCCCCATCACAGCCAAGCTCCTCCACCTCCTTCGCCATGAGAGCCGAGCGCATCCTTTGCATGGCATACCTATGAACATATGCTCTTTGCAATGGATATTTCCAGCCTCAAACTTCGCAATGGCATAATTTAAAGTGCCAACTTTGCAATGGTTCCTTAGCGGGGTAACATTATAGAACAATGATATTAAACGTACATTGCGTTACTCAAAAAATAAAATGCTCGTGCCCAGTAAGAAGATCTCAACTTACTGCATGTCCATCAATTTTTTCTTGGCAGGCGGGAATTCGCTCTTTCAGTTTCAGAAGTTTTACTGTTTGTTCTTCAATTTGTCTGTCAACATCATAAACCCAGGACCAGGCCAACTTTTTCTTTAAGTTATCAATTTCATGTGCTATCTTCTCTATATGTTCCATATTCTTTATCTTCTGTTGTAATTCATCAAGCTCCATCATTGCTGGCTTAATTGACTTTTCCAATTCTTGCACAACAGAGTCCGCATTGTCCAACAGTTCTCTTATCGCCAGAAGCAAATCATTTACATGTTGAAGAAGAGTAGCCTTGAAAAAGAACTAGAAGAAAACATAGTGAGCTAAGTCTAGTATACATATATTACATAGTCTAGCCCATGTGCCTATCTGGTTTATAAATACCTAATTAATAATTAAATTAAGTGCATACTCATGAATAACATCAAATCTGATAGTATGAATACAAGGGCTAGAACAATGCTCACAATTATCACACGAAAAGATATAATAAGAACAGGTATGAGGCAGAATTATAACAACAGCACCATTGCATTGACTTCATTTTACTGTCATCTCAAATAGTAAGCTACCATCAGATATCTGCCCTGGTTAGATAATCCACTATGGTGTTATTTTTTTCTATTGATATGTAATGAAAAACTAATACATTACGGAATTATTAGTCATGACAAATCTAATATACCATTTTCAAATGACAAACCCAAATAGTAGTCATCAAATCTAAAAACAAAGTCGGACTAAATGTTTTCTAAAACATCATATACCGCTGAAAGGAGCATGATCTACCAAAAAACAGTACTACTGGTAGATGGAAAGAACAAAAAGACACATGAATGCATTCGAGAGCAGTAGACAAATGAACAGGAAGCATTCTTCACAATGCCATTGAATAAATACATATATGAGGATTGAAGCTGTTAGAACCTCAATGGTTACTCTCATTGAGAAGAGGATGGCACAAGAGATGGGGCAATTTTCTGGTTTTCTCTCATTCACAAACACAAAGCCATACCTTCCCGAGGAAGGTTGGATACATATATATATAGCCATAGCTGGCTGCAAGCCTATTGCTGCACTCTTCTAGTCTAAAATTCGAATTTTGAAAGGGATGCTGTCCTAGAGGGCATCCCAACTGAATAAAGCATAAAGGGGGGCATAAAGGAGATGCTAACCGCTGCTGTCCTACTAACCGCAGCTGTCCTAGCAACTGAAAATATGCTAAAGGAGTAGATGCTGTCCTGAAAAGGTGAAAAGGTGAAACTACCCAAAAGCAAAAGAAAGAATCACAAACAAGGACCACAAAGACTTATCCATCAGAAGCATGAAGTTCCTTAGTCAAGGAATATACAGTACAGTAGATGTTTCCGAATGTTGTAATGCATAAATAAAAAAAATGAAGAATCATGCTTGTAATGATATTGCCATTATACTAATGAAACTAATTACCTTAAACTTGTCCTTGTTATTCCCTGAATGTAAGAATTCTCTACTTTTGTCCTGACTCATAATGACACAAGGATTTTCAACATCAATCTGAAAAAGAAAAACCATACATATCAGAAAATGCAGAGTTCTTACATTACATATAAGGCACTTTAGTTAGAATTACTCCCACTGTCCCAAAATAAGTTCATTTTTCACCCATCACACACATACCAATACAACTATTCCTCACTTTATCAAATCCCAATATAACTATTCCTCACTTTATCTACTCCCAATGCAAGCATTCCCTACTTTCACAAACTCCGATGCAATGATTCCTCGAAAATGGACTTATTGGGACAAATAGGAGGAGCCAAAAATGAACTTATTATGGGACGGAGGGAGTACAGCATAAGGACTTGTTGACTTGGTCAACTAATCCACGACTTGCTCTTGCTCATGCGAAACAGGGGATGCACTATATTAGTCTTTACTACTATTATACTCTACGAAGCACTACATACAGTATAAACTAGGACCATGGAGTAGCCAGCAAGACAATAAGTCAACAAGAAATAAAACTATAGTACTAAACACAATAAGCCAGTTAGCATGGTAATTTGGTGATTTGCTACAACCGACTTTACCAATCTATACTAATCGTGCGACATGCTATTGGTCGAGTCATGGCCCTCTAGTAGTGTGACTTGGCCAACTTTACGACTGCTTTAGGACTAACCGCAACAAGTCACGTGACTAGAGAACAATACTGGAATAGTACAAATGATTGTTGAAGCATGGCAGGTGATATGCGAGACCCTTGAAGATTCCAAACTCTTAAGTATGCTTCACAAAGAAAACTATTAAAGAAGGATGAACTATAAATGAAATTAGTAAAGTGCTATAAATGAATGCATATTCATACATCAAATTTCTTATTGCATGCAACAAAACCATTCATTGTTCCATTCTGCAATCACAAAGGGGTGAAATCCCTTCCTTAGATGCATTAATGCTTCTGACATGGCACAAAGGTACATGACAGTTGTTTTCGGATGCCAAACCCCAGAATAGGTGCACTAGCAATGGTGACTGGCAAGTATGCAATTGTTATTAGGTGTATACACACATGGCAATTAGCAGAACTAAAAGTACACTTGAGGAAGATTAAATTTCAACTTTTTGGGGCTGGGGGATGCATTTTTGTTTGTTTTCCCCACAGCAGTTGTCAATGAGATAAGTTAATGTCAAAGGGTAGTAAATAAGAATTCATGCATCTAAATTTAACATCCTGGTGATGTGATGCACTTGCCAACTTGATTCAAAATAATTGGTGTGCATACCAACTTCATTGTCAACAATATAATTTTGACAAACTAAAAGTTCTCAAAATATTATACTACCTCCGTCCCAAAATATAAGAACCTAGGACCAGATGGGACATTTCCTACTTCCTAGTACTACGAATCTGGACAGACTGTCCAGATTCATAGTACTAGGAAATGTCCCATCTACTTACAATACGTATATGAGAAGGTATCATTAGTTTACGCTTCGCAAGTGTCCAAACAAGTCTCAAGGACTTAAACAAACAATTGGAAGGGAAACTACCTTGAAAACTACAGGAATATTCTATGCATATAAGCAACTTACATTGAAATGTTCAATTATCTCAATGAGATCGTCTTTACGATGTGCCACCTTCCTCCCTGTGCACAGCACATGCACAAATTTACAGTTGGATGAGCATAAAAATCATAAGAAAACATGTAATTCAATAGGTAAAGAAACAAAAGGAACAGTATTCTTTTTTAGCAAATTTGTTGTGGTTATCCTTCTTTTAAATACAACATTTGCAGCCTATCTATAGTTCAGCCATGATTCAGTTCCATATCTGATTTCATATGCCAGTAATATTCGTTTTCATGCACGGCAAGCCTATAATGATCTATAATGGGAATTAAAATAACATGTAGAACCAGGACACCTAAAATTTGCCTGAGTATGATTATATTGTCCAGAATGCAGACTTTATGATCCATGCAAACATAAAAATTAGATAAAACTGGATATATGCCACTCCAAAAGTTCCTACTGTAAGAAATGCCACTCTAGAAAATGTAATCATTCATAATCACTCGAAAGAGATGGAATGCTATCTTTGCCACTTTGAGCTCTTTACTGTTATTTCTAGTATGAACATACACACTTTCTTAACCATTTTGCCCCTGTATGTTTCACATTTCTTTTAGCAGAGTTGACTGAAGATATGGCCAACCAATTTCATCAAGATTTAGGGAGAAAAATCCAAATTACAAATTACAGACTGTTGTCGACAGTAGGCTGTCGAGGACCATAGGAAAGACAAGCTGGCATGTGCCAGCAACCACATACGCACTTGCTTGTCTTGAACAAACCCGCTTCACACAACACCATGATTTCATTTTTTTATTTCTGAGAATAGTTGAGTGGAGGATCGCATTCACACATCAAGCACCCCGCTATTTCTTTCATTCCACACGAGACAGCACAACATCAGACAGAACGAGTCAAAAGCTTTTTTGACTGGCACAGAGGTCAGCAGTGCTGATGAGCCCAGCCTCTCTTCAGCAGGTTGTCCACCGTCAGGCATAGACCCTTGATTGCAAACCACATGAAGAAGTGCATTTTTGATGGTGCCCTTGTGTGACAGTCTGACAGAGCAATTTGCCCAAGGACGAGCACTCATGTGCTGTAGAGAATAGCCGGTAAGCCAAGTCAACTTTGAAGTGTCCATGAGCTTCCAACTTCCAGCGTACCACATCTTGATCATCACTCAGTGAAAATTCCTGCACTGCATCCCGTACCTGAAAATATTCTTCAAAAGCCCTTGTGGATGGAGCTACCTGTAAAGACCACATCCATCAGTTTCACTGGAGCCCCTGCTTCACCGTCAGAGCACCCTTCTTGACCTGAGAAAACAGAGCTGGAAGGGCAGTCTCAATTGGCCCTGACTCCAGCCAGCTTGATCACCAGAAATTCGGTGCTGTTTCAAATTTTCCTCCCCAACAAACAGTACAAGGCAAGACCGAAGCTCAGGGGTAGGAGCTGCTCATACCAATGGTGACCAGAGGTATGGACCTAGTTACTGTGGTGGAACAAGGGGAGAAGAATACGTAGTACAGATACCAAATATTGTTAAGGGCTTAGAGTGGCAAAAAATAGAACTTTTACTTTTTTTTCAGTGGCATTAGAACAGTTGCATTCTGAATTTCTGAGTGGCATTTCTTGGAGTTGCACTATTTAGAGTGGTATATATACAATTTTCTCATGTACGCACGGTATGCAGGTTATTTACCATCTTCAAACTGGTTCACCAGTCTTAAGTTGTTAAATATAGAAAGGTAAGGGAAGAATAAGAGAAACAACAGCCTAAACATTGGAAAATCGTGCTTGTTACTACATAGAATAGAGATATGCAATAGACTTAAGAGAATGACTAAGTAAATGAGAAATGCAAGGTTAAGAAATGAAAACAAGCCAACACATTGACTCATTCTACTTAGTCCTTGGTACACTTCACACCTAGTGTATGATTCATTTTGTGCACACTTCTATAAGTGGTTCTGGAAAGTACTAGGATGAGTAAACTAGTTGGTCTGACTAAGACCAACTTATATCCCTAATTGACAGAAAAAGGAAAACAACATTGCAGAAAGAATTTGGCATGCAAATTGGAAGGTCCAACGGCTAAATTGTAATGACTTAAAACAAAATATCAGCAACTTTAAACAAGAAAATGCAACTGTAAAAATGGACAACAGTCGATTAGACAGGAGGATGAATCAAGTTTTATTACCATGTTGATCCTTTAAAAACATAGAACTACTTGACTCAGTAATCCTGCGTTCCAATCTAACTAAATCTCCATATACTTCAGGCTTGAATGCGTCTTCCCCTTGGTTATTGATATCAACAATAATTGCAGCATAACTGCAATTTTAATTGAACAAATAAGACATATTACAGACAATCACAAAAGACAGACAGAACAGTCAGAAGAAAACACAAAACCATCGAGTGACCTTTGAATTGAAAAACCATGCGTCAAAGATTTAAAGATCCACTCTACCGTCTTTCATAGCTACTGAATAAACAGCACCATCACCGATCCAATCAAACTGGTTCTGTGTTTTCAACCAGCACTTCACCCGTTAAGAGGATTTGATAGAATTTTGCTGCTAGCATAACACTTAATAAAGCGAGCAGAGTTCGTCTGCATGGCGTGCTTTCACCTCCTAGCATGCGCCCACAATGAAAAATTATTGTGCCCCTTTCTGGCAGAACTTGAACTGCAAGAAGCTCCAATGATCCTTGGAGCTAGGACAAGAAGTAGACTGGGATTGATTGAATGAGACATCTTGCTCGCCTTTTAGACTAAAAGAGGCTTAAATCACTTTATTTTAGCCTACAAAGTCCATATTCTGCAAGAATCTAGGATTTGGAGCTGTGCCAACCAGCCACTCGGCCTTTGCACATCAATTCTATCAGTTTGCCCGACTCAACTGATGACAGTTTTACCAGTTTGTAAATGTATGAATGCAGAGGCTGCACACACATGACCTGATGAGTAGGCTCTATTTTTTGGGTTCAGTTTTAAGAACTCATCTTTTAAAATCGATGATCTATGTGTACTCATCCTTATTATCAATTAAATTTCTTGCCGCTTCAATCACAAAAGAAAATTTTGGCTGTAATGAGAAATTTGGTGTCAAATCATTGGTCGCTTGCATAGCATGTGAAAAAAAAAAAAACTATCCAAAATACATGCACAGATTCATGGAATAACCGATGAAGGACCACCCACACAAACACTGACACACACTTAAAAGAGCCTTTTTTTTTTAATGAATCAGAGGAAACTCGACAACGGCCAACAAGTATCCAAGACTTGTTTTTTTTAATTTACGAATACCCGAAATTCAGGTAAAGTAGAAATGAACAAAGTAGGGCGCAACCTGCAGCCGGTCTTGATGAAGTCCTTGAGGGCGGCGGCGCGCTGGGTGCTCTTGGCGCGGGAGCCGAAAGCGATACACAGCGCCGTCAGGACGGCGCTCTTCCCGCCTGCGACGGAGAGAAATGATAAGGCACGGATCGATCGAGAGGGGAGGAAAAGAGGAGGCTAGGGTTTGCGGGAGGGAGGGGAGGCGTACTGCCGTTCTGGCCGGTGATGAAGTTGACGTGTTGGCCGAGCTCGATGTGGAGGCTGGAGTGGCACATAAAGTTCTCCAGCCGGATGCGAGAGATCGTCCCCGCCATCGCCGGCGACCCCCCGTCTTTCCTCTCCTCGCCGGCGGAAGGCAAATGTGGGGGATTCGATTCGGAAAATGTGGGGATTTGGTGGGTTTTGGGGGCAACGGAGCCCGCCAAAACCGAGGATTGGCGGTGCTTAGGGTTTTCCTACTGATTAGTATTTAGGAATAAGTCCACTCGGACTCGTGAGAAGTGACTCGAATCTAATCCATGATCCTAAACCGCAAAACCGGATATCTCGACCCTTAAACTATTGAAACCGGTACAATTTAACTCCTTTGGTGATTTTGGAGAGTGGTTTCGCTGACATGGCGCTGATGTGGCGGTGTTGACCTAATATGTGGTGTTGACGTGACGCTTAGGTGGCATTTGAATTAAAAACATATATGTGGGACCCGTTTGTCATTCAAAAAAATTGTGGGACCCACTGACATGCGGGCCCCACATGTTATCCTCTCTTTCTTCTTCCTACCTTCTCTCTTTCTTTCTCTTTCCCTTCCCTTCAGCCGTCCACGGGGAGCACGGGATGGAGTGGCGGCGAGCGGGGGCCTGAGTGGTGGTGGCCGGCGGGAGCTAGCTAGAGCAGCAACGGTGGGCTAGAGCCGACGCAGGTGGAGGAGAAGGAGAAGGAGGCGGCACTGGACTATGAGGTCGCACCTCCTCGCGGCGGTGATGTGGAATTGCCGATGGATGGGGGAGGCGGTGGCGACAAGGGAGATGGCGGTGGTGCAGTGGATATTTTCAAGTCGTATTTCAAATATTCCCAAGGTGTCACTGAGCTCGAGCGGCGGCACGAACATCAATGAGGATGGTGACGCCGCTTGCAACAGCTATAACCCAGTGACGGCTACGTAGCACACCGCGAGCGCGAGTTCCCGGCGGCGTTGGCTTCGGTGAATTCAATGGTTGAGGTAGTAGACCCTCTTGTCGCCGTAACCCGTCTCATTCCAGCCGTCCATTGGAAGATTGCAGATGCGCCATTTGATCCTGAAAGGGTCAATTAGGCCTAGAAGGGGGTGAATAGGCTAATTTAAAACTTTATGCGGAAGCTAAAACTGAAATAAGGTCGGAAAGTCTGATCCACAGTCAGACTATCCGAAAATATCAGATAGTCTGATGTTGGATCAGACTATCTGATCCACTAATGAAGCACAACAAGTAGATATATCACACAAACAAGAGTAAAGTACAAACAACGACTAGATCTATAGCGGCACAATTAAGCAAAGCTAAAAGGAGGATGAAGGGAGATCACCAATGATGAAGTTCACGAAGTTGTTCCCGGAGTTCAAATCCTTGAGGGGATTCTACTCTCCGTTGAGGAGCTCACTAAGAGCCGGATCTTTGCTAACCCTTTCCTCAAGAGGTTGCACTAAGCACTCCTCCTTCCACTAAGGGGTATCTCTTTCCTTGCGGAGATGAGATCCGGCCTTCACAAACTTCTCCCGGCCAACCACACGTAGATCGGTGGTTCGGGAGTGACACTTAGCCGTCTAGGAGTCCTTAACCTCCAAGAGTAACAAACACCACATAACTCTTGGTCAAACCCTAGTGCTCAAGATCGAGTGAAACACACACTAGGCCCTCCAACACCAAATCCACAACCACCAAGATCCACCACACAAAGAATGAGGAGGGATTTGAGAGAGGAAGAAAGAGCTCAAAGATCTAAAGCACCTTAGCACCAAGCTCAACCCAAAGTGAATGAGAATGAATGAGTTAGGTAACCCTATAAAAGGGTTAGGTGGGGGGTATTTATATATCCCCCAAAAAGTGACCGTTGGAGGAGAATCTTTCAGCCCACGTCGGATAGTCCGATATAAGATCGGATAGTCTGATATTTTAAACCTCTAAGGCAATGAGAAACAGAGAACGAAGTTCCATGAAATTTCGAACTTTCCGAGACATCGAACTATCTTATGTTAAATCGGAGTATCCGATATTTTAGAAGCAAAAACTTCGTCCTCAAAAAAAGACTCAAGTTCCATAAAATTTCGGAGTCTCTGTATCATCGGACTATCTGATCCAACATCGGATATTCCGACACATAGAAAAACTCACTCGAAAGGATTTTTCAAACAAAGACAAAGAGTGAAGTTCTATGAAAAATCGGATAGTCCGATATATCGGATAGTCTGATTTCAAATCGTATAGTCTAATGTTGCTCAAGTAAAAATGCAATAACTTTTTACTCCGAACTTCGATTTCGAAGATCTTGGACTCTATGGAAAGCTAGTTTCGTGGGCTATCAAACCCAACATAAAACATGGTCCAAAACCTTCAAGAGATGTTGAAAAACTTGCAAAGAAACCCGGTGTAAGTGTTGTGACAAGTGAAACAACTCGGGATTGAAATTTTGGCTTAGGTTTTTCAACTCACACAAAGATGAAGCATTTTGAGCACTAGTGTTCTACCAATTATATACATGTGGTATCCCTCTTAATAGTACGGCATTCCTACGACACAATGCAAGGTAAAAGATACAACATACCATTTGATCATTGCCGCATTGCATCGTGATGTCGCATTCATGGGGTATGCATCTCATTACAACATGTCGAGGACATAACAACCTTCACATTTGCTTGAATAAAAGTGTTAGTCCTCTCTAATCGCATTGTAATCAATCATCAAAAATCATTAGGGGCCTAGATGCACTTTCAATCTCCCCCTTTTTGGTAATTGATGACAATACGATTAGATCACAAGAGAGAATGAATATAATAGATGATTTTGGTGCAAAGATTTAGTGAAAGCTCCCCCTAAAAGTGTGCATTAAAGCAAGTAGAGAGCTCCCCCTAAATCTTTGCATCCACATTTGTAGACCCCCGATTTTGGAAATCGGAAATCTTCTGTGTTTATCCGTACCAATCCCTGGATCAGTAGTTGGTACGCACATACATAGTTGGATCACAACATATCACGAATGAATTCAGGCTAAAAGAGTTAAATACTTACATTAGGGCCAGGTAGGCCAACAACTATCAGAGAACAACAGCGGAAGACAAAATAATATAAGGGCCCGGTTAACATGCCACATGCAGTCGACTGGGGAACGAGACCTAGAACAAGACCGCACTCCGATCATCTTGTTGGATACGCAAGCGTACCGACAAGGGCTTCTCTTCAACACTCCCCTAAAAGATATATAAATAGCAAGGGTGAGTACCAACCGTACTCAGCAAGCCACCACAACAACAATGCATATGATAGAGGGTATTCAAGGAATGGCTTCAGGTTCTTTTGCATAAAGCTAAGTTTTGCAAATATTTTCACAAGCCTAAGACCTATCATAGACTGATCAAATTTTAGTTCTAGTGTTCACATTAAACAACGACGGTTCTGTCCACCATCCATTGTGATCCCAAGGATAGCTTCCCGCCATTGAGTCGTCATGGTTTTCTGAGGGCGTCCACCTTCCCTCCTCTCAGGAAGTGGCTCCATCAGCATAAAAATCATCATGCAATATCCCATCCCACACAAGTTAAGATTTTAGAGTCTAGCCAAGTGTAATACATGTCCCGGTGCTCAATAACCGCGAGCACGGCTATTCGAATAGATTTGGTTTACTCACACTGCAGTGGATGTACACTTTACCCGCACTCCGCGACTGCCCAACACATGGGCCTCGTCCCAACACATGAGACGCGCCACGGCAAAGCCTTTTGATAACCTCGCATTGGCAGTACCCGCTCCATGAACTTAAATCCTCATGCACTCTAGGCGTCCATGTTTCTAGCAGTGAGAGGAGTTCTGGCGCTCCCGGGAAAGAGGAGTCTCACACACATATTAAATTATAGTTCAAGTTAAGTTCTCTCTCTCACACACTCATGGCAGTCCTACCAATGGCGACACCGATGTAGGGCACGCCTCTCGGCCCTACCTCAACGGCTGTCCCATCGTAGCGCACCTGCCTTACTCAGGGGTGAACCATTTATGCAGGGATACTGCCTCCGCTCGGCTATCTAATCCGCTAGGTCTATACCCATTCGAGAAGTACGGTTGTACGGGGGTCGTTTCATGCTTAACTTCATGGCTCGGTCCTTAATTGACTGGGGACGGTATTAGCCTTTTCCAGATACCACCCAAATCCTCCATCCGCCCCAGTCGAAAACAGTTGTTTTCACTTTATTTTCCTTTCACAATTCATGTCATCAATTTCATGGCAATATGGCGCTCATGTCTCCACATGCCGCATCTCAATTACCTTCCCAAAGGTAATTACCCAAGCATATAGCATTTGATAAATATGAGTATGCATGATTCTAGAATAGCATTTCTAAGCAATTGTCATAGTTGACTAGGGACTCATACGTAAACATGGTTACAAAGATTTAAGGGTAAACAATAATCAAGGCATGGCATAATCACAAGTGGGATGTTCATCATTGCATGCAATTTTATTTGTAAACAAAACAGTTTCGCAATTGGGATCAACATGTTCAAGGAATAGTGATGACTTGCCTTGCTCAGGATAATCCTTATTATTGATATAATCTTGATCAACCTTCACCTCCAGGAAGTTGCAGACGTTGCCTCACGACTAACCGATACACAAGGTCTATAATACGCGAGAAAAACCAATATTCAAACAACAATCAAATATGCGCAACAAAATGTACTATTCGTGTTTGCTAATGGATCCCAATCATGCTAAGGCTAAAGTTTCTTAATCTTTCTATTGTCCTCGTGGCCTATTTAGGAGTTAACCAACATAGCATTTATGGGATACATATATATTTGGCTAATCGGTGGTTTAGTCTATCAAATGGCTATGGAAGGGTTATGGTTATGTATGCATCTATCTAAATAGGACGGTTATATACTAGAGGTTCTGTTGTTAGATGGATTTAGGATCAATCAAACAATTACAGTGAATTATTTGTATTATTATTTTATTGATGGAAGCTTTACTTTAATTATGAACGTATTTTACTTGTCATTATAAATTATAAAAGGGCTAATAATTATCCATGCTCTATATGTTAAATTCGGGAAGTTTATAATATTATAGTTACAGATTATCTCTTAATGAACAATCCGGAGTTACAATTGAACTATGAACATATGAGGTCAAGATTTATAATTAGTACTTATCTACTATTCATGTTTGTTATATACTCCCCAGTTTAATATATGAAAAAGATAAATTAATTGTATAACTATAATGGGATGTACAATATATGTGTGCAACAACGTATAAGGTTTTAGTCGCCTACTGTACATGAGCTTATTTAGAAAGTGTACTACCCAATGCTCCAAGTGATTCCTGAATATATTGTAGTTTAATTATACATTAGCTAGTTTCTATGAGTGATATTGTATATGTGATGCGACAAGTTTAAGCACTGGTTCTATTGGGTTACTAATAAGTGGTAATCAATTTAGGCATATATATGCTATTCTATATGGTATTGCATCGATTAATTTACTTAGTGATTCCTCCACATCTAGCTCTGTTATTATTTTCCTAAACAAGTTAAAGATTCATCTATGTGTGTTTATATTTTAGTTACAAAATATGAGGCTAAACTTTATGTAAATAATTTATAAGTCATGGATTTAGTTATATTTGGACATAGACTAGTAATTGGCACTAATATTTTCCTTTATACCCATTAGTTTGAAGGGTTGATTATAACTAATTTATTTGGTTGCTACAGTGACAAGACATATTAAAGATAATTATGCTACTGTACAATATCCATTTTTTATTTATTGGCACACTATTTAGGTTAACTATTATCTAATCATTTGATATGAATTAATTTATAATTATAAATATATTTTATTAAATAGTGAATTATATATCATTGGAAAGCTTATGAATTTAGATGAATTTAGGTTCAAGTTTCACTCAAATCCGAGTTAAAATGAATAAGTTATGCTAGTGTAAAGATTCAAATTTGAATTAATCCAAGAAATTGCGAAAAGCTACTGTTCATAAAAGATTTATTTTTAATCCAAGACATATCCACAGCCTTGTACCAACTGACAAGTGGGACCCCGGGTTTATTTCTTTTTCCTACCGAATTATTTTCTAAAGGGGAAATAGGAAGAGCTAATGACAAGTGGGGCCCACATGTCATAGACACGAGACCATAAAACTTCTACAATTAGATTTTTAACCACCCGGACCCACATGTAATAGACACAACTAATAAAGATTAAGAAGGGGATTACTATTCACCAATTACGTGGGGCCCACTCTAATCTCTCCTCTCCTTTCTCTTTCCCTTTTCTTCTTCTTTTCTCTCTCTCTCTTTTCTTTTCTTTTCTCTCTCTCTCCCTCCCGGCTCCTTCCTCCCTCTCTCTCTCGGCTCCCTCCCACCCGGACGGCGGCGGCGGTGGACGCGAGGGGGAAAAAGAGGACGGCTCACCGGTGACGGCGGTGGTGGCGGCTCAAGGCGGCGGCGCTCGGCACCACCCTTGGCACGGCACGACGGCTTCAAGGTGACGGCGCAACGCACAAAGGCGTCGGCGCGGCGGCACGGCGGCGGCGGCGCGGGGGAGAAGGAGGAGAGGGGAAGAGATGGAGGGCAATGGGTGTGGGGTGGAGAAGGGGAGGGGCCGGCTTTTTAAGGGCGCGGGGAGGGGCGGCGGCCTCATGGCGTCGGGCGGGGTGGCGCGGCGCGGGCTCGACGCGGCACGGCACGGGGCGCGAGGCGGCGACGCGACGGGCGTGCAGCGCGGCGGGGCGCGGGGCGCGAGGCGGCGACGCGACGGGCGAGCGGCGACGGCGACGGCCGACGGCGACGGCGCGACAGCGGCAACGCGACGGGCGGGTGGCAGCGGCGGTGCGCGGCGCGAGGCGACAATGGAATGGGCGAGCGGCGCGCGGGCGCGGGGCGCGAGGCAGCGATGGGACGGGCGAGCGGCGATGCGATGGCGACGGCGCGCGGCGATGCGACGGCGACGGCGCGCGGCGCGGCAGGCGGTAGCGGCGCGATGCGGCGACAGTGATGGCGACGGCGCGCGACGCGCGGCGCGGCGATGGAACGGCGCGGCGACGGGACGGCGGGCCGCGCGGCGTCAGACGGCGAGGGCGACGGTGACGGCGCGCGCGGGCACGATGCGGCACATGACGCGCAAGAGCGGATGCGGCTGGGTCGGGTTGGGCCCAGATCGAGCAGATGGCGGACGATGAACAGTGATCGGCTGGAAAATCAGGGAAAAAGGAAAAAAAAGGAAAAAGGGAAAGATGGAGGGGCCAAAGTGAAAAATTGCTGGATTGGAATTTTGATTTGAGATGCAATCTATACATTTTGGTTTTGGGCATTCAAATATTTTATTTGAATATTTATTTATTTATTTGTTTGTTTCATCCTAAATGAATTTGCTTTCAATTAATTTATCCTAGAATTATCCTATATAACTCCTAGGCTTTGATAGTTATAGAATTAACTAAAATATTTTAATGTGATCCATATTGACATAATAGCACATTGGTTGAACTTATTTGCATAGCAATATATTTTACACGGATAGGTTGAATCTATTTATTTTATAAACATAAATTGAGACTCAGTACAACATTAATATAATTGTTTAATTAAACACCAACGCATTCTTATTTATATATAAAGCTTAATTTGTTTATGTGACCATTATTTTATATGAGTGATTTTCATGTCATGAGGAACTCGGCGAAATGTTGTAAGTATCAACCTATATATTCCGGTGAATTACTTATTTATAAACACGATCATTATAGTGGTGATCATCATTTCATGTGTTCTTATATTTCATGTGAGATTGGATTCAAATGAATTAGATCTAATCTTGCTATTTCTTTAGCTAATTGTGACATCAAGCTATCAACCATGGTTCGAACATTTAATGTCTGATTTGTAATTTATAATAGAAATTAATATTTGACTTATACTTGATTTGGCTTGCTTTCTTGCGCACTAATATTTGTATGGTTAATAATAAATAACATATTCTCGTAAATTATATTTATTGCTTAAATGTAGATCCTTTCTTTACTTTCCTTGTGATCATTTACGGATTGGCAAGCAATAGCAATCATAACAACCAGCATGATGAAAAAGTTTTAAAAAGTTCAAAATTTTAGTGATTTTTATTGTCAGGAATTTTCAGGATGTTACAACATTGGAGCTCACAAGACAACAAATATATCACATGTTGCTCATCACATTCATCACATCTATGCATAATAATCATTTCATCTCATGACAATCACAACATTATCCATTACATCCCAAGCATTCATAATTAAACAATAATGTCTTACAAAGCATTAAACTAACTTAGGAAATACACATGTCTCGTACAAATAAAAACCACTCATGTTCGACCATAATAAAAGGATAGATCTTCTCCCCCTTTGGCATCTAAGCACAAAAAGGGAGGATTTTCGCTGGAATTTTGATGAAAACATTTTGCAAACTTTTGGAAATGAATTTTTTTAAGGGAATTGCACCGGGAATTTTGAAGAGATTCAATTTTTCACAAACTTTTGATGGGAGTTGGAGAGAAAGGAATGGTCGAACATTTAGGCCCCATTTGAGTTCATGGCTAGCACACAATCAACCACACAAAACAATAGCCACAAGTCAAATGGATGATCCAAAGATAAATGAGAGTGAATTATCATGAGACAAAATGATTCACCCTCAAGAGAGGGAATGTACGAATCTATTGCAAATTGTGCAAGGACCAAAATTCATTGAAAAATGAGATCCCCATACACATAGATTCAAAATATCCACAAAAGTGTGACTAGTGTCCATCCATGAATTGAATGTTTAATTTATCACAAGGTGGAAAGCAACTTATACTAGGAAATAAAAACAAATGCATGCAAAAGATCAAGCCACATTCCGAGAATCCAAGATATTTAGTTCACTTCTCAACTCACAAAACCTAGCTTCATCTAGTGGCTTGGTGAAGAGATTCGCCAATTGTTTGTCGGTTCTCACATGTTGGATGTCTATGTTGCCTCTTGTGGAATGGTCTCTCAAGAAACGGTGGCGAATATCTATATGTTTGGTTCGGGAATATTGGACGGGGTTATTGGCTATCTTAATGGCGCTCTCATTGTCACATAGGAGTAGGATTTTGGACACATTGAGGCCATAGTCTCTCAAGGTTTGCTTCATCCAAAGAAGTTGAGCACAACAACTCCCCGCCGAAACGTATTCCACTTCGGCGGTGGATAAGGCGACGGAGTTTTGCTTCTTGGAAGACCAAGAAACAAGGGACCTACACAAGAATTGGCAAGTACCCGATGTGCTTTTCCTATACACTTTGCACCCGGCATAATCCGCATCGGCATAGCCAATGAGATCAAACCTCGCTCCCTTAGGATACCAAAGACCAAGGTTAGGTGTGTGCACTAAATATCTAAGAATTCTCTTCACGGCCACAAGGTGACACTTCTTCAGAGCGGCTTGAAATCTTGCACACATGCACACACTAAGCATAATATCGGGCCTAGATGCACAAAGGTAAAGGAGTGAGCCAATGATGGAACGGTATACCTTTTGGTAGACGTCTTTACCTTGCTCGTTGAGGTCGAGGTGGCCATTTGATGGCATGGGAGTGTGGATTGGCTTGGCATTCTCCATTCCAAACTTCTTGAGCATGTCCTTCAAATACTTTGTTTGGCAAATGAAAGTTCCTTCCTTAAGTTGCTTGATTTGAAGGCCAAGGAAGAACTCAATTCACCTATCATGGACATCTCAAAACGCTTGGTCATCATCCTACTAAACTCTTCACTATAAAAGACTTGTTAGTAGAACCAAATATAATGTCATCGACATATATTTGGCACATAAAAATATCATTATCATGTCTTTTAGTAAAAAGAGTTGAATCGGCTTTCCCGATCTCAAAGCCGTTTTTCACAAGAAAATTGCGAAGACACTCATACCAAGCTCTAGGGGCTTGCTTAAGCCCGTAGAGAGCCTTGTGGAGCTTGTACACGTGGTTGGGATATTTTGGATCCTCGAAGCCCGGTGGTTGCTCCACGTATACCAACTCGTTGATAGGCCCGTTGAGGAAGGCGCTTTTGACATCCATTTGATACAGCTTAAAATTGAGGTTAGTAGCAAAAGCAAGCAATATGCGAATTGACTCAAGTCTAGCTACCGGTGCAAAAGTGTCACCGAAATCTAATCTTTCGATTTGGGTGAACCCTTGCGCCACTAACCTCTCCTTGTTCCTTATAACGACCCCAGCTTCATCTTGCTTGTTGTGGAAGATCTACTTCGTGCCAATCACATTTTGCCGAGGTCGCTCCACCAAAGTCCACACTTCATTCCGGGTGAAATTGTCCAACTCCTCTTGCATCGCTATCACCCAATCCGGATCATTAAGAACTTCTTCCACCCTTAGAGGCTCAAGAGAAGACACAAATGAGTAATGCTCACAAAAATTTGCAATACGAGAACGAGTGGATACTCCCTTGTTGATGTCTCCTAAGATGTTGTTGGTGGGGTGATCTCGTTGGATACTTTGGTGGATTCTTGGGCGAGCTAGATTGATCGGTGAGGGTGGCATTTGCTCGCCTTCTTCACCTTGATCCAAGCTTGAAGTAGAGGGGTCGTCGGCTTGGGTTCTCACATGTTGGATGTCTATGTCGCCTCTTGTGGAATGGTCTCTCAAGAAATGGTGGCGAATATCTATATGTTTGGTTCGGGAATGTTGGACGGGGTTATTGGCTATCTTAATGGAGCTCTCATTGTCACATAGGAGTGGGATTTTGGACACATTGAGGCCATAGTCTCTCAAGGTTTGCTTCATCCAAAGAAGTTGAGCACAACAACTATTTATGCGTAAATCTTATATATACATGTTCTTAGTGACTCAAAAGCAAATGCTATAAAATAAAGTACAATAAAAAACCAAAAAGTTGAATTCAAAGTTAAGTTCTAAAATTTAAAATTTGGCTTATAGGAATAAGCATAAGCCAAACAATAAGGCCTTTAAACACGAGCTCGATTTGTCGTCCAACTTTATCTCAAGTTGGGCAGGAATTGATGATGGACGGAATCAGCAACTTCGATCATCCTTTATTTCAGTAGACATGTTCTTTTTGAAAATAAAATTGATTCTTATGGATTATTGCAACGATATCCCTGGTAGAACATATGAGCATGTGTGGAGACTGACTTGAAATCATGCTAACAGGAATGGTGTTGTGTAATACGAATAGAATCAGATGATCTGGCAACAACGTACGTGATATCCACACGGGCTCTGCGAGTTTCATTCTGTGGAGATTATGGGTACCCCATACCCACACGGCATGGTTATCCGACTGGTTATAGGGGATAACTTATATCTACGAAATATGTAATGGATCATGATTTGGGTATTACGTTTCCTTGTATATTACGGAACGGCCTAACGTCATGGTTTGATAATATTGTAAAGTAGATTTAGGAAACCTATACCGTATTGGTTAAGTTTTCTATCTTGTAATCCTGCCCTCCATCCTATATAAGGTGGGCAGGAGGCCTCTAGGGGCAGATGAGCACATATGATCGTCAGATCTATACTACACCTGGTGGATTCAAATCCCCAAACAAGAGTAGGGTATTACCTCTCATTGAGAGGGCCTGAACCTGTGTAAATCCTTGTCTCCGCATCCATCTACTTTTAGGTCTCATGCGCTACCCCCTTTTGTTATTGCCGAATTCATGTTTCGACAGTTGGCGCGCCAGGTAGGGGTACGCCGAGTTTCCTATCGACTGTGATGGAATAAATCACCGGCGGCGACAGCCCGATAGCATTGGAGATCAATCTACTACAACACAGTCGCCGATCTAGTCGTCGTCGTCGCCGTTTTCTGTTATGCTCGGTGAGATTGATTTCACTAAGATCAGACTGGACGCTTCGAGTTCGACACGGAGTCGGCGCCTCGGCGGAGGCGTGCAGTAGGGCGTCATCCACCGCAGCCATCTACCAGCGCATAGGAGGAGAGACAGACCCAGCCGCGTGAAGACAGCTACACGCCGGGATAGGTTCCAAATCGACATCAGCTTTGTCATCTCATCGATTTAATTTCTTCGGTCAATTTCCAATTGGTCGGCTCCAGTACTTTGGCTACGGGCACACAACAAGCTGAATCAATGCTCAAGTACAGGCAGCAATCACGCATCAGCACATGCACTTGGACATGCAAGGATTGGCTCTGCATCTACATGCGTAAGCACATGCATGCATGGATAAGACTGCTACAAGACCAACACAATGTTGCAAGATAATGCACGTATATATATATCTAGGCAGTACATGAGCTACATATCTTGATATCCATATTTATCAAGTCGTCGGGTCCTTTTTTTTCCAATCTATCATTATTTACAAGTGATTTCTAATCACATATTAATCTCTTGTTATTTTTTGTTGTTGTTCGCATATAATTACACGGCACTACTGAGGCGATCGATGCTGATCATGGACTCGAGGCGTCTCAGCTTTCCAGTCGATTGGCCGCGAGTCCACTCCGTCGGGTGCACTGCATCACGTCAGGAGTCCAACTGGCCGCCGTGTGCTCGCCCTTGCCCTGGTCGAAGACTATCGGTTCTTTACAGGGTTGACTTGCATGCACGTTCAGCACCTGCAAGAGGATGGATAAACCCATGTTGCATATTTGCATGCATGCATCGATCGACATATATACTTATTGAGTTGTTTCTGTAGTTGCTACTAATCATATCAATCTGGGTTTTTTCTTGCATGTAATCGTTGTTGGCTGGTTGGCCGATTCTTTTGGCTGCTTCTACTGCCGCCGGGAGGCCTCACCATCTCAGTGTCGATTGCTTGATTAGCCCTAGCGACACAGTGCAACACCAACGACCAATTTTCTCCGTCTCGGAGTCAGTCCGGTCGAGGAAATCAATCTCGGCGAGTTCAACAATATAATCTCCGACTTCGTCGGGTTTTTTCCCTTTCAACTTATTGTTGTTTATTAGATTGATCTCTAAATGTCAGATTAATCTCTTGGTATTTCCTGTTGTTTACATGTAATGCTACGACACTACTGTTGCCGATTGGTGTCTCCGCCTACACGGCTGGCCTATTATGCCACCATTGTTGGGTGTCTATGACATCACCGTCGGCCTGCCTCCGTCGTCGCCGACTGGTGTCCTCGCCTATACGATTGGTTAGTCACACCACCGTTCATGGGCGTCCACGTCTCCACCGACCGGCTTGCCTTCGCCGCCGCCTATTATAGGCTTTTGAGAGGGAGAAGGTTCATAGGGAGGAGGAGTCAAAGGGGTGGGTCCCACTTTTTTTCTCTTTTTCTTTCTTTTCTTTCTCTATCTCGACTTCTTCTCCTCACCGCTCTCTCTCTCTTGGCCTTATCAATGTGCTGCCTTTTCTTCTTGCTCACGCGCGCGCAGCAGAGGGAGGGCGGAAGCGATGGCGACGGCGGGATGGTGGGGGTGGCGGTGGGGGAGAGGGGGCTGGCAGCGTGGAAGGGGGAGGGTTTGGCGACAAGGGGGAAGAAGGGGCAGGCGGCGGTGGGGATCGATAGGCGGGGAAAGGCGGCATGGCGCCGGGTGGTGGCCGGGTCCGGAGTGGCGGTGCGGCGGCGGCGATCTGGCGCGGTGGTGGCTTGGCGCAGCCGCGCGCTGGGTGGGGCGGCGGCCTGGCGGTGCCTCAGGGAGAGGAGGGGAGGGAGGAAGGGGAAAAGAGGAGGCCCGCGCACAAGGTGTGGTAGGCTCTCCGAACCTCCCATTATGTTTGAGAGATGAAGTGATGTCGAAACATGAATTCGGCAATAATAAAAGGGGGTAGCGCACAAGACCTAAAAGTGGATGGATGCGGAGACAAAGGATTTAGACAAGTTCAGGCCCTCTCGATGAAAGGTAATACCCTACTCCTGTTTGGGGATTTGAATCCGCCGGGTGTGTATTGATCTGACGATCTGGTTGTGTCTCATGCCCCCTAGAGGGCCTCCTGCCCACCTTATATAGGATGGGGGGCAGGATTACAAGATAGAAACCTTAACCAATACGGTATCGGTTTCCTAAATATATTTTACAATATTATCAAATCAGGACTTTAGGCCGCTCCATAATATAAAAGGAAACGTAGTACCTAAGTCATGATTTGTTACATATTCCATAGACATAAGCTATCCCCTATGACTAGTCGGATAACCATGCCGTGTGGGTATGGGGTACCTATAATCTCCACAGTAGCCCCTGAGATCTTCACAGTCGAAAAGATAATCTTCTCTCGAACTAGATTACTCCAAAGCCGAGTGCTTCAATCATCTTTGCCATGGTCTCCCGAGTACTTTTACCAAATCTAAAGACTGTGGAGGGCTGAAAAATAAAGTCAGGTGCATCGACTGGATGCACCTAATAGGTGTAGCCCCCGACTATATGGTTAATTGAACAAACCAAGCATATAGTCAAGGAATAAATAATCCAACCAACCGAGTGGTTTCGATAATTATAGTCAACCAAGCGACTTGATATTAATATGTAGCATATGCGGTGTGAATCCCTGAATAACATGATCCGAGTGATATACCGACTGCTTTGTAAAATATGATAAGTGTAACCTAAAGTTGGCTACATCATTGAAAATTCACATAGCAAAACAGCTATAAAGAAGCTTGTATGTTGTGAATAAAGAAATTTTCAAAGTATTGGGCATACGCCATGCGCACACTGCTTTAACAGATGTGCTTAAGTCCCTAAAAGACACATGGTTTCACCACACCCGGAAATATACGGCATATGTGGTGTAAAATCCGAGTAAATAAACTCATAAAGGATTTACCAACCGCCTGGAAAGTGACCAGGATATATAATTAGTCTAAGCCATAATATTGGTCAATAAAAATGCACACTTACGTGGCGAAAAGCAATGATAATGTATCCAATCAATTGCTTGATAAACCCAAACAGTATCATGACTATATAAAAAAGTCAACGGAGCAGCTATATAAAGCTTTACTGTTTGACACCTTTTAAGATGCATTGTACCAACTCCTAAAAAGTTGAGTAACTGCGATATAAAAGGATTTTAAGGTATTGGGCACTTGATCACGCGCACTTTGGCCTAAGCAAAAAGTGCCTAAGTCCCTAAAAGAACGTGACAGGCCACACCTGAAAATATGGGCTGCAGACATATTAGTCCTAGGCCAAAAAATATGCCTTCGACACCCTTTAAAGGATGATGCATGTAACACGCTCCCGAGTAATAGATCTTCTGGGTGATATAGACCAAGTGTAGCTCATATGAATAGCTTCTGATCTGAGTGATTATCCCTTATGGGATACTCCAAAATATATATAAAAATTGAATTCCGACTGGCGCAAGTATTCGGTTGATAACCCTTACGGGGAATAATAAATACTCCAGTCTTTGAGCATAGAAAATAGACCCATGATCATGAATTTATGTTGCATGTATCCGTAACAAGTCCAAATTGAAGGTATGATACTTGTGTTTGAACTAGTAAGCCCTTGAACATATAGCTTGTCCTTCTGTCATAGTCACAATTGTCCATTGATGGTAGCTGACGCAGTTGGCATAGAGACAAGACGACCAATATAGAGATAATATTGCCCACCAGAGGTGGCAAAAATATTGGTGGTAGTGAAGATAGTGATACCAATCAAAAGTGATGAAGTTGCACAGCCGTAAAGGCGAAGAAACCAGTCGGCAGCAATCAGGTCAGCCAGCAATGAAGATGAAGGCGCAGAACAACATCGACAGAGCAGTCGGTGGCGACGAAAGTAAGCCGACGATGAAGATGTAGAGGCGCATCAACAGTGATGGCGAAATCCACCAATCATGAAGATGAAGAAAATAGTCGGCGACGGCAAACGCATCCGACGGTAATGATGATTAGCAGCAACCAAGATAGCCGGCTATGATGACGAAGTTGCCCATCAACGACAGCAGTGTAGGCTATGCTGAAGAGGCTTGACAGGATGTTGATGAAGATGACGATGTCGGCGATCCAGTCAATAGCGGTGTAGCAGCCGATGATAATGACGAAGACGCTCATCAGTGTTTGCGTAGTAGGTCAACCGTGAAGGTGAAATAATAAGTTGGCGAAGACATAGTCATCCATTAGCAACAGCGGAGATGTCAGGGCCAATGAAGCAGAGGTGCTGGTGATGATGTCAGTGACAATAATTCAACAAATTAATGTTATAGCTGTTGTAGATGCTTCACTTGGAGGAGAGTTGATGCTGTTGTCCAACTCGTCTAAACCGAAATATTTGAAGTTGTTGAAGTAGAATGTCTGCTCCGAAGCAAAGATGAAGATAATGACTCCTAGAGTTGACTTGTTGGTTGATTAATTGATTTCTTCAGCTTGACATAAAATTTGTCAAATTTTGAGCCTTGTATTTGTGTAGCCCCCGACTCTTTGATTAGTTGGGAAACAACTGAACATAGAGTCGAGAACTGTAGCTTCTTGTCGTCGAATAGTCATTGCTTGATTGAAGATATGTGTTGAAGATGTCCAAGTAGAAATCCTGAATATTGGAGAGCCACTTGTTGTAGTAAAATAACACGGCATCGTATGCCGAGATGTCGAGGTTCACAAAGACGTCGTGGTTGGTGAAGTAGCAAAACTTGCGAAGTAGCAGCAATGGAGTTTGCCGGTGCCGAAGATAATAAAGATGAAGTCGCTCCACCATGATGACAAAGTCTCATTGCCGTGATGAAGTGAACACGAGTCGGAGGCAACAGAAGCAAACCGGTGGCGAAGACGCATAGTCGTGAAGATAGAAACACCAGTCGACGATAGCAAAAACCAAACGGTGAAAACAAATGTGTCCATCAGCGATAGCATAATAGGCCAGCTATCAAGGCGGAAACACCAGTCAGCGGCGGACGAGGCGGCCGGTGAAGACGTAGACGCCCAACAACGGCAGCATAATAGGCCAGCCGTGCAGGCGGAAACACCAATCGGCGGCGAACAAGGCGATTGGTCGGTGAAGACGTAGACGCCCAACAACGGCGGCATAATAGGCCAGCCGTGCAGGCGGTGACACCAGTCGACGGCGGCGAAAGCAAGCCGGTGGTGATGTTCTGACTAATCCATTCCTGGAGCGTAAGAGATAAGCTTAAAGCCATGAATCCCTTTTATGCATATCTGGATCTGGATCCTACAGAACAAACATATAGGATGAGTAGTATCTGATGTAAATACAGTACTTGAGAAAGATTCAAGTATTTTAAAATATTTATAAATATATATTTCTCCTCTTGTCAATTTCAGTTTCTCCGAGCGGATGACTCCTTACGTTTAAACACTCTGCCCGACTAGTCATAGTCCCCAAGCACCGGGAGTCGGCCTAGGCACTTCCCAAACATGCATATGAGTGACATGAGTTCGTCATTAATGGAACAAAGTTTCACGGATCAGAGTTTACTACTCGGGTACTTTTGCAATTGTTAAGAGCAGAAAATAAATTATATTATCTCTATGCTTTTGATTTCTTCCGAGTAATACTTAGCACCTTGTGTTACTCGGTCCATCCAACGAGCCCCCGGGTGCTAGGAATCGGCCCAAAGGCAACTATCCATCGACAAACCAAACGGAAAGCATAAGAAGATAGAACTCTATAACTCGATAGGCACTTTGGTACTCAGATTATGTCGCAAGCAATCAAGATAAATATTATAAAAATTGTTTAAAAAATATGATATAACATCTATTGCCCCCGACTCACTAGTCAACGGCGAACCAGTTGATGTAGTGAGGCAAAGGAAAAGGCAAAATATCATATAAAGAATAAAATAAATGATGACTTAGCTTTGTCGTATTCCCTCGGTGACAGTAGAAGTTGCCGATGTGGGAACGAAGCAGTCCATCAATGGTGACAAAAACACCAGTCGGCGCCAGTGAAGCAGTCCGTGACAAAGATCCAAGTCACAAAGAACAAGGAGGATTTGAGATAGAGAGGGAGAGAGCTCAAAAATCCAAAGCATTTAGCACAAAGCTCAACCCAAAACAAGATTTGAATGAAATGAGTTTGGGCAACCCTAGAAAAGGGTTGGTGGGGGGTTTATATAGATCCCCCCAAAATGTGACCGTTGGAGGGGAATCTTTCAGCCCACGTCGGACAGTCCGATACAAGATTGGATAGTCCGATATTTTAAACCTCCAAGGCAACAAGAAACAGAGAACCAAGTTCCATGAAATTTCGGACTTTCCGAAACATCGGACTATCTGATGTTAAATCGGAGTATCTGATATTTTAGAAGCAAAAACTTCATCCTCAAACAGAGAAAACTCACTCGATAGGATTTTTTCAAATCAAGACAGAGAGTGAAGTTCTGTGAAAAATCGGATAGTCTGATAAATCGGATAGTCTGATTTCAAATCGGATAGTCTGATGTTGCTCAAGTAAAATTGCAATAACTTTTTACTCCGAGCTCCGATTTCGAAGATCTTGGACTCTATGGAAAGCTATTTTTGTGGGCTATCAAACCCAACATAAAACATGGTCCAAAACCTTCAAGAGATGTTGAAAAACTTGCAAAGAAACCCGGCGTAAGTGTTGTGACAAGTGAAACAACTCGGGATTGAAATTTTGGCTTAGGTTTTTCAACTCTCACAAAGATAAAGCATTTTGAGCACTAGTATTCAACCAATTATATGCATGTGGTATCCCTCTTAATAGTTCGACATTCTAAACTCAAATTAGAATGGCAAAATTATACCAATAGGAGTACCTTCACACCATATTGTTTCTTCACTTGGAGGGTTACCAACGTCAAGGTCATTTGATCATTGGGAAGATCCCATCTTCTTGATCTTTGACATTTCATCTTCCATTTCTCAAATGATTAATGTAGATAATCCATGGCTTCAAATGGCATCGCACGGTTCATCACGACACAGTCTTCACTCGCCCTTCACCACCGGTTTCGGTTCGTCAGCGCCAAGCCCCTTGCTTGCCCTTCACCACCGCATGGTCCATTGCAACTGAGCGTCACTTGCGCTTCACCGTCTTGCCATAGGTAGTCACTTCATACCCGCATCTTCAATATCTTCTCTTTAATTCTCATCCATCGATAAGTCCATTTCCTAGCTTCTTCATCGGACTAATCACTTGCTTATACACTCAATAAGTGCATTAGTTCCTTAATCGTTTGTCATCAATAAACCAAAACCCACTAGGGGCATAGATGCTCTTTCACCACTCGAAGGCGGCGACCAGATATGTTATACATTCAGGAGACTTGACAAAATGGCTAAAGATCTACAGCATCTCAAATATTCTTAATTCATACTCATGTGAATATAATTCCCAGGATGTGCACTAGATTTACACTTTCATCTTAAGCATGGAACACATAGCAAAATACAATTTAAGACAAAAGTGATCACAAATTACAACTACTTAATAGATACATGGGCCGACCGGCCAAATATAGATATATCAAAGAATAGCGGAAGCTTGACTACCCAAACACACGCACACCGACAAGGGGTTTACCCCCATTAAGTTCAAATCATAGAAGAAGCAGTTGTACCCGCATCACTCAAATCTCTATTATTATAAAAATTGAAGATGTTTTTGTCGGTACTTTGGTACATCATCCGTGTATGAGTCGGTTTTTAAGTTCATTCGCTTTTGGAAATACATATCCGTATTTGAGTCGGTTTTTGGTTCTTTTGCTTTTGGAAATATAGAAGTCATCGTATAAGAAATCTCATTAAAAGAACTCACATGCTAACTTGAGACGATTGGACTCCTAACTGCAGCTCATGATTTTTTCCATAGTAAATTTCACCTTAATGTACCAAACTGTATAACAATAATAAGATTAAAATAACCTTCACTCGTTGCATTGCACAGGCAACTTTTCTAGTTAATCTAAACATACAACCTGCACAAAAGGATATTCCAATATAGTAAGAGTCAGTACATTATTTCTAATAATGTACTAGCAAGCCAAAATCAATCCTAACATACTTCATGTAAGGCATATATTCAAAAGAGGGCAATATGTAGTTCGTTTTCAGCATAAAGCAAGTTTTGTTTCACAATTCATTTGCAAAGGAGTTGATGATTCAGTTATCAAAACAAATTTATAAATTGATCATAAGTATCACTATATCATCATAAGCACATCCTCGTTGTCTTCCTTGGTAACAAGTCATATAATCATCATCACACTCACACAACTCAACATAATTCACCCATTTCAATCCCAAGTTTCATAAACACAATTTAAACACAACTCTATACTCATGACACTTCACCAAGCGCTCATGACTGTGAGCACGGCTAATCGATTTGTTTTAGAGAACTCTATAGAGTTTGTACAGCTTTACCCGCATGATACGAACACTCTAGTTTGTTTCGGGTTTGCAAGACTCTACCACATTCTACACGTTGAATGTGGTCTAGAGGTTATAACGAAGCCTTTACACAACTTAGAGTCTAGTCTTTGCACCAGCACGATACGAGTTCCTTCATCCTAGGCATACTTGGAATATGTCTAGAACCGTTAAGTGGCGGGCCCACGCTTTAAACTTAACGCCGTGGTGGCGAACATCGATCGGACCCCACCATGTGGCACAATACCATTGTATTGGACAGACTGAGTCACCTAAACTACCTCGGCTGTAAATACGAAGTTCCGATAAATTATCGACTAATTCCTCAAAATTATCGACTAATTCATACACACCGGCCTACCAGAATGTAAGGCTAGATGCTAAGTAACTTAATAAGCCAAGGCTATCCCATAACTAGCACATGTGAATGTATGGATAACTTTAAGTTGGTGACACAAGTTCGGTCCTTACAGACTTGGCAAACACTCTCCCTATCCGTATACAATTAACACCATATGCATACCACTTGCCGCCGGGTCTAAAACCACATTTTACACATTTTAGTACGCAAATACTCAACACATTCATTTTATTCCAGCAAGGGTTCATATATCAAAATCATATTTTAATAATAGGTGGAATGAGCATTTGCATAATTCTAAGCATGGCTAAGCAAGTAGTTGCATATAGAGCATATATACACCCAATTGAGCATAATGATGGTACTCTAACTAGGGGTACAAACAGTGAGGATCACAATTATTCAAGGAGGGATATGCAGCAAATAGGACATAACTACCCTAACCTAAGTTTTAAAATACTGATATAGTCTAAATTCATATGCAACTTTGCAAACAAATATTTTCATTCCTCAAATCGTGGGGTTCAATGTGATCAAAAGATGGGAGGAGAAACTTGCCTTAATCTTGAGTAATTGGATAGCATTTTAATTCAATCCTTCACCGTCAACGTAATAATCTATACAAATAACACGGTATGCAAATAAATACCGAAATATGCTTAAAATACAAAATGCTCTAAAATGCATGAGTTTGCTACCATGAATAGATACTATGTGGTTAGGATTTGTGGTGAAATAATTTCTATTTTATCACTTTGCATTTGTGAGTTATTAATTTTCAAAGTTTTATACTAGCACTAAGTTAATTAAGTTCTGTTAGACCTTAGATGCATTTTAGGTCCAAGTTTTGTGAAGTGTTGGCTTGCTGCAGTGAAGGATAGGCTCTTAGGAGTACAACAAAATTAGTTTCACAATTTTTAAAGTTAGCGTGATTTTATTATAAATTTTACAAGCTAGGTCATATACTATAGTCTTTATTAGTTATTTCGAATTTTATATATGTTTTGGTTACTGTAAGTGCTATATTTTATTTTGTAATAACTAAGTTCATGAATTTTCCAACCTAACAAATCTGAAATCATTCATTTGGAGTTATATTCAATTTTATATGAATTTTAGAAGTTTCTATACCGTTCTTTAATCATTAATTCATTATTCTAATTTTAGTGATGTTTTTGTCGGAAGCACTTCGAACCCCTTATTTTATTTGAAGGATGAATAGAATAAGTCAACTCTTCCATCAAACATAATAAGACATTCGACCCTCTGAGAGAAAGATATATGAGACATTGCCGGGCCTGAGATGTGCCCGTCAAACCACTCGATGGTAGCGACCAGATGTGTTACGCATTCAGGATACTTGACATAAAATAGCTAAAGATCTACATTGTCTCAAATATCTTTCACTCATACTCATGTTTAATATGCTCCTAACAAAAGGAACACACTAAACACTTTCATCCAAGCACATGATATCTCTAACATAAGGAGTTCTAAGTTCTAAGTCTTAGATAGATTCAACATAGTGCTTAGATACATATGGCCGACCGGCCAAATAGTTAGGTTCACGGCAGCATTTTCTACCCAAAAGATCTTTCATGCAACTGACTAGGGTAGACCCTAGTAAGAACCATCCTGGAAGAACGAAACATCCCCTGCGAAATCATCCTCCTCAGAAGTGATCTCACCTACAACCAAGTCTAAGCATATAACAAAACAACAATTCAAGCAAGAGTCGGTACAAATAAATTGAACTAGCAATCACCAAGCAAGCCTAATCAGGGAATTATTAACCGCCACGTATGGCGCGAGCGCTGAGGGCCTCCACGTAGGATAGGAATAATAGCGGGGAGTTCACGGGGCGGTGGCAATTTTTCAAAAAAACCCTCCGCTTCGCGCATAATTCGGCCGCAGTCCCCATCGAACAGTACATGTGAGGTGTTTATTTACGTAAATGCCCTTTTAAAAGACGGATATTATATAATAAGGAGGGAAAAATCGCGCGTTGGGACTTCTATGTGAAACTAGAGAGAGGAGGGGCTTTTTTTCGCAAACCTCCGCCCAAGGGTAGCCGCCTCCGCCCGCCTCTCCTCCTCCCTCTCGTCCCGCGCCCTCCCTCTCCTCTCACGCCGCCGCCGCCTCCCCCTCGCGCCGCCGACGCCAGTCCCCTCCTCCCTCTCGTCCCACCCGTGCTCTCCCTCTCCCTCTCACGCCGCCGCCTCCACTGCCGTCGCCATCCTAACTCACTCACCCCTAACCCTAGCCGCCGCCACCTCTCATCCCACCCTCTCCCTCTCCCGCCGCGTCTGCCTTCCCCTCGCGCCGCCGTCGTCATCTCCGCCTCCGCCTTGCATCGTAGCCATCGTCGTCCACGTCGCCTCACGCTGCTGCCCGCCTCGCGCCGTCGCCTCGCGCAGCCATCTCAGCCTTTGCTCGTCTCTCACCTCGCCTCCTGCATCTCTGCTCAGATGGGAGGATTGGATGGAGGTGAGGCGGAGAAGGGAGAGTGGAGGCACAGAGGAGGCCTGGCGGACGGAGGGGGCAAGGGGCCGACCGGCGACCGGCCATCTCCGCCTCCGCCACCAATCTGAGCTGTTGGTTCTTGTCACCGGAGACGGAGAGGTGTTCGCTGCCGCCGCCGCCTCTCCCCGACGCCAGCGCGTCCTCCCCGTCGCCACCGCTCCCACCATCTCCACCTTCTCCACCAACTGCTCATGCCGCCCCCATCCCCTCTGGGCTCCGCCCACCTCCAAGTCGCCGCCAAGATCAAGGACCTCCTCGATGCGGCGCGCTCAGGACCACGCAGGTCGCGGGCTGCGGCGTCGCATCCAGCAGCAACCCAAGATGCTGGGCTGCTTTCATTCTCGAATGAAGGATTTCAAGGTATTTGATCTCTGACAACTCCATGAGAATGTGTCTGCTTTTCACAACTCGTATGCTGATTTGAACCATCTCCTATTTCTTCACATCGTAGTCGTAGCTAACCGGCGTGATTCTTCACTTATCTATCTACTATCATTGGTTGATTTAGATATTTTTATTCTTAGTAAAGATTATCTCTTGGACTGTTCCGTACTCGCTGATTTCGGTATCATCATTATGTCCTAAATAAAAACTATAATCATATTTCCATTTTCCGTTTGGGCAGTGTGTTCATTGTTCATTTTCCGTGAAGTCCATGTCTTATGTTCAATGTTTGCTCCCAAACTTTATTCCTTTCTAGGTTATATTTTTTTTATGTTGGCCTGGACGTAAGCATATCTATGCACAAGATAATTTACTGCCATTTCACGGTGCAAATTCATGAAGCAGCAGATCAATCACAGATGTATGCAATTTAACTATTGTGTAACTAACTAAGAAACAGAAGAGATTTATTCATATTTGTCCATACACATAAAGAAGTAATAAAGAGTAATTGATCATTGGGCAAGTTGCTGATGCTATTCTTCTGTTATTCTTAATGCAGAAGCAAATATGGATGCAGAGGATGATTAGTTCTTTCATATACGCAGTCAGGCAGGGTCAATGGAACACCGCTGTTCGGTTGTCATCTCTTCATATAGTTGCAATCGACTTGACGTACTCCTTCCTAATCTTCTTCAATGTCACGATAACACCACTTATCACCGTTCTTTGCTATGGTGAGTCAGACGAGCAGAGCAAGCCCAGCTCAAACACCGGCATAATAAAGCCATCAATGCTACTGGTAGAAGAAGAGCTGTCCTGTAGAAGTTGGCCATCTACGACATGGACAAGGTTTGCACGAAATGCCTGAAGAACCCACTGCCTGATGTTTAGTTCTCCCACAAACATAGCATCTGTTGGTCTCTTCGCAGTGAACACTTCAAGCAACCTGATCCCATAGGGTGAATCTTTATTTTTCTATCTCTAACTCTTTTGTTATGGTTTCTTATGCAAGTGTTTGTTTCGCCACCAAAATTGTGTCATGAAATGTTTCTTTACCCCTATAGACCTACATGTGATAAACACAATTTTCTTTACTAGCTTGGTTGGAATTATTCCGCAGGCTATTTGGTTGCAGCTGCAAGCCATACTTGGCCCAACGCTAATATATGCAAAGTTGCCTATAAATAAATAGGGTAACCAGATCCTTTTGTTCAGTAGATGCATATGCATTTTTTTTTGTATCGTTGAGCTTTCTGTTATTACCTGCATGCTGCATGTTCTCACACTGCTGTACAATTTCTGTCTGTTATGTTGTGCATCTGCTGTCATCAAATTGTCTATCAGGTCATTCATGCAAGGTTATATGTAATCCATTGCATCTCGCCAAAACTTCACTTTACACAAGTGCTTCTCTGCATTGAGATAATCCATTCTTCTAGCTGTTCTTTTGATCTCTTTCACTCGACCAAATCAAAGAATGAATGCAAGTCTACAAAGTAGTCTCTGAGTTCAGTGCATGAGTAAAATTTTGGTTGTATGTTCTTGGCTGATGAGGTTCCTATTTCTTTCAGGTCCCTAGCGAGGTGGTAACAGAAATTAACATAGCTGAGGAATCAGAAAAGTGCACAAGTGAGAATGGTGTTATGCCGGTTGATGGTAATTCATGTGATATAGGTATGCCCTATGCTCCTGAAAATTGGCCATGTCCTGGAGATCAATGGAGCTGGAAAGTGGGATGCAGGGCTTCTGTAACTGGCCACTGGCTTGATAGGTAATGCTGTTTCCTAGGCCTAAATAGCTTCCATCTGAAGTTTTTTACTTTTGCTATCTATAAGGAGATGAAAATAAACACAGGACATTGATTCTTAATTAGCATCGGATCAAGTTTGGTAGGTGAATTTTTCTAGAGAGAATCTATTCTATACCACCGAGTTTGTTCGAGTTCAATGATTTGCCATCGACATTGTATCTTTCTATAATATACCAGCGACTTTAGCAATTGTTCTACAAGATGCCATTGGATTGGACCTTCTTTTCAAAAATACCCAAAATACCCTTAGAGACATACAAGATAAACAATTGATTTTTCTCATTAGAAGTTTCAAAAAAATATGAAAAATTTTATGTGGCCTCTTTGCACAACATGGAAATTTGTATAGAAGTTTTAATTTTTTTTCTGGAATATTTAGTTTTTCTTTACGTGGTATATAAGAGAGAATTTGCTTATACAAGAGATGATGGCATAAAAATATCTTATGTGGTGTGTGAAAGATGATTTAAATTAAAAACAATAATAAAAAAGTATTTTTATATACCATATAACAGATAAGTTATATTTTTTATATAAAAAAAGAAATGTAAAAAACTTGAAACTCCTATACAAATTTCCACGGTTGACCTTGTTTTGCCATGGATGTCGGGTTGTGAGGTCTAGCCTGATGAGAGTCTTTTCTATTGCACCTTTTATGTACAGTCACATCTATTCTAAATACTTCCTCCGTTTCACAATGTAAGACTTTCTAGCATTACCCACATTCATTTAGATGTTAATGAATCTAGACATATGCATGTGTTTAGATTCATTAACATCTATATGTATGTGGGCAATGCTAGAAAGTCTTACATTGTGAAACGGAGGGAGTAGTATAATATGTGAAAATTTATGTTGTGCCTTCTAGCTTTATGGCTTCTTGGAAGCTTCCTTTCTTGGATCTTTCCTGATTCAAGTGTTTCATTTATCTGTGACTGGCCAATTACATAGTCCTACAGAAATGCTCTTAATAATCTCCTGTACTGAGCCCTCTATTTGCTATAGTAGATGGCTAGCAGTTACATGTATGATATATGATTTAATTTCATTGCCTGTATTCCTATGTTTGCCTCGATGATCACTCTTTCTTTGTTTGATTAATTTTGTTTGTTAAAGCTATGGTTTAAAGGAAGTTTTGGATATAGCCCAAGTGTGATACTACTAATGAATACAAACGCAACACAGGAGTTAAGCCATATTCAGACTAAGATATGTCACCAAACGCCCTAATGTACACATATATGATGCTTTTACATTAGGCACGTTGAAAACAAATTCCAAGAACAACTTCTCTTATCTGTTTGTCGGCTCGCATGTTTCCTTTCTAATTTGCATATTGAAATTTTGGTGGGCTTCTTCGACATGCTTACCAATGGAAGCTTCTTTAAGGAAAACTATTTTGTACCAAATAGATTTCTAAGTAAGCAATATTACATGAAACATTCTACTGATATGCTATTGTTTACTAATATAATGCATGGTCACACACTTTTTTTTATTAATATACACCATACAAAGGGTATAAACAACAAATTGATTAAATTATATATAGGTGGCGCGCCAATCACTAGAGTACTAACAAGTGCGTTGATGATCTCCCTATCCCTATAGCATTTTTCTCCTATTGATCATCAATGTTGTAGCTCCAGGAAGCGATGTACAGATTATATAATCAATCATTTAGTTTTTTCTTTTGGATCTACATGGTTCTGTACTGCATATTGCTATTCTTTAATATTAGCATTCGGTACCAAGTATTTTTTGTATTAAATCTGTTTCATGTGTAGGCATCTACATATTTCTTGTCTTTATTCATGAATGGTTACCTACCTCATAAGTTCATTGCCAGATCGAGCTTAACTCTATTCATAAAATGAAATCAATGATTCATGTTGAGATTTTTTTCCCCAGATTCTGAGAACAGTCCACATAATAACCTACCCATAGATTATTTGGATATTAATACAGAAATATTTGGGTTTGCCAATTAACAGGAAAGTTATGATCCCTTGGTTATCTAGATTTTCATTTAAATAATCATATTCATATGTTAAAGGGTCCAAAAACTGTCTCTCGATGCTAACAAGCTACTTCACAGTGCTAATTGCTGAATGAGATTTAGAAGGGTCATATCCAAATTTGTGTATCATATGCACTTGGGTTTTCTACCCTGACTACTTCATTGATTTTTTTTTTAATTCTTATACTAACTATGGTATTTATTCCTTCCTTTTTCTGGCCGGTTGTCTATATCTATAGGTGGTTTACAACGCAAATAAACTTGCTAATCTGGTTGAGAAGAAGAAACTGCAAAATTGGCTTGATTACTACCAGCTCAAGTATGAGAGAAATCCATCAAAAAGGGCCACCAACAAGGTTAGTCTGCCATATGGACCTTGAGCATTTTATTTTTCATTTCAATTATAATATTATTGCATTAGGATCTTTTTTTTTTAATTCTGTCCTTCTGTTGGATTTTTATTGCAGACTGGCTTTCTTGGCTGTTTTGGTTCTGAGGTGGATGCCATTGAATACTACAAAGCAGAGATTGAGAAGATTGAGAAAGAAGTAAGTTGTAGCATTTTCTGATAAGATTTATGTCATTCTATGAACATGGGTTTGCACAATTGATTCTTTTTTGTAGGATTAGTATTTTGCCTAAGAATGCATTACACATGCACACCTTGTGAGAGTTTAATTTGTTTACAACTAACAGTCAGATAACGATAAATTCACCTGTAACAACATGCAGGAACCTGATGAACAGTCAGCTGTTTCAGTAGCCTTTGTTTCATTTCCTTCATGGTGGGACGGTGGGGAGGAGGTTGGAAGGTGGAGGTGTTTGTTATCCAGGGTTCCACCGGGTGACTTCTTTGTATATGTTTCACTGACACCAAGTGATTTTGGAAGCAAGGTCATTTAGTAGACTGTTGCTCTTCGTGATGCTAAACCATGCCCATAGTATATATATACAAGTTAAAGCAGTTGGTAAGAGTAGTCATTTTTCTATTTATTTTGCCAGTTAGCCTCAGTATGGATATGAAGTGATTTGTATAGGTAATACATGGGAACATTGTATTCATTTTCAAGCCTGTTGCTCTTCCATGTGCCCGCTGTTTTGTAGTTGTGATGCGATAATTGTCGTTTTGTCATTTTCCACTGGACAAATGGAATTACAAATGCCTTCAAATATTTTATGATAGTTATTGACAAACAAACTAATATAAAACTAATTATAATTAGCATGTTTCTTTAATCATTAACTAATTGTGTACGTTGATGTCTTTAATCATTAACTAATTCGGCCGCAGTCCCCCGCGAACAGTACCTGTGAGGTGCTTTTTTACTTGAGGGCCCTTTGAAAAGACGGATATTACATGAGGAGGGAAAAATCTCACGTTGTGACTGCTATGTGAAACTAGAAAGACGAGGGGTTTTTTCGCAAAATCCGTGCAGTAACCCGCTCCCAACCCTAGCCGCCTCCACCCGCCTCTCCTCCCTCTCGTCGAGTCGTCCCGCGCCCTCCCTCTCCTCTCACGCCGCCGCCGCCGCCGCCTCCCCCTCCCGCCGCCGCCCCTCCCTCTCCCTCAGCCATCCTCTTCCTTCGCCGCCGGTCCACTCACCCCTAACCCTAGCCGCTGCTGCCCGTCTCCCATCCTCCTTCGCGGTCGGTCCACTCTCTGCCCTTCGCCGCCTCCGCCGGCCACCACCGCCCCCGTCCACGCCTCGCGTCGCCGCCCCCCGCCCCCGTCCCCAGCCCGTCGCGAGCGACCTCCGCCACCACCTCGCGTCGCCGCGGCCGACCTCTGCCTCCGGCCGCCTCCGACGGTCGACGTTCGGATCCGGCCTCCGCGTGGTCAGGGCACGCGGATCTGACCACCCGCGTCCCCTCCTCGCCTCACCCTCTCACTCTCCCTCTCCCTCTCTCTCTCTGACCGCCTCCGTCCGAATCCGACTTCGCCGCCGCTCTCCCAGCTTCGGCCGCCGCTGCTCCTGGTGCTGCAGATCGAGGGGAGGCTCAAGATGCCGAGCTTCGTCGTGGCACACATCGGTGGCGGTCTGGGCGGATGACATCCATGATGGCAGGGGCTACTGGCCTCGCCGCCCTCATCGCCGTCCTCAACCTGCCGTCGTCGTCACTGTTGTCTTCAACTTGCTGGTCTAGGTAATAGTCTATGTTCAGAGGTTTCTAAATATACATCACAGATACATGTACAGCATTCGATTCAGTACTGTTGAAAGAATTATGTAAAACGGGAATTTTAATACGATATGCTGACAATTAGAGTTTTGGATGCCTACCACAATACATCTAGACCACCTTATTGCATCTGCATACTGGATATATAATATTTGCAGGGGAAGAATTTCACATGGTTGAAAGGGTCAATTTAGCAGTGATACATAGTATTTTCGGTTGAATTGGTTAAGGTGTCGCTTTATATGTTTTCAACTCGCGTACAGTTCTTTCATGTTAGTTTTTAATTAAAAAGTTTATTTCTTGTGACTATGTCTGTGACTTAAAAATGATCACATAATGACAATGTGTTTGGATGAAAGTAATCATAGAGGCTCATATTTTGGATGACTGCAGCACAGTGAATGTTGTTTCTAGAAATAATTAAATATTGGCTGCAAAAAATAGAGGTATGAAACTTTCATTTTGTTATTCAATATCTCTGAGATTCCTGTTCGTCCAATCAGGAAAAGCGTGTTGTTGCCTTGTTGGCTGTGTGCATGATTGTGTGTTTGTAGTGTCTAATTCATGTAAAATATGTTCACACTTGCTTTTACATTTTAATGGATAAATAATAGTCTTGCATACAAGTAATCCGATACAATGAGATATGGGGTGCTGTTGGACTTTATATTTATGTGCTGGAGACATTGGTGCAGGTGGATTTTGTATATCTGTTGGCATGGCTGCTCATTGACATTGTACGCACCCTGTTTTAAACAGCTGTAGTAGGCAGCTACGCCACATACAAAGAACAGTCCTTTGTTTAACCTCTTCAAGGCTGGTGGGCTGGGACGCTCTTGAGGCTATCCACGTCAGATTTACTATACATTTTTTTTTGTGTTATTTTACGTATTGTCATGCTTGGCTCTTCCGCTGCACGAAGCAGACCTAGCTGTTACACGGCTGGCGGCCTAACGCAGTGGACCGTACAAGTGAATGCCCGTAGTGCAGGTCGAGCATCTAGGATTAGTTTGGCAGGTCCACTAACTGGTTGGTCCCACGCGTCATCCACACTAATTTGTTTGTTTTCATTCAGTTCGCCAATTGGAAATTGGAACTGCGGCTGAGCCGGGGTTTAGTATAAAAAGAGCAGATGAAAAAAATGAAGCTCCTTCCCCGGTCCTCACCTTGAGCCCAGCGCAACCGTCTCATCTTTCCCATATGCTATCCTCTTCGACTCTTCTTCCCTTCCCATCTCCTTCCTGCTTTCTTCCTCCTCCGCTCCTCTCCTTCGTGCTGGACGGCGCTTCTCCTGCCGCTACAGCTGCGCTGCCGCCAGGAATAGCACTGGCCACCAGGAGAGGTAAAAAGAAAAAAAAAATCCCTTCTTGCGACATCAATTCCGCCGATGCCCTCCTCTGAATCGATATGGCTGATATCGCTTATATGAATCAGTTTAGCTGTCTGTCTGGTCTGTGGTTCCTCATGTTGGATAAGGGTGTCCCTAGGCATCCAGGACCCCTCAAGGTCACCCTAGGCTGCTTATATAAACCCGACCTCTTGGCTGATCGGATCCGCACTTGATTCCTCTCAATCTCTCTCTATCTATACGTTTGAAGTCCTCATTTCCTTCACCTAAACAAGCTATTCCGTGTGCGTCGTTGATTTGATTTGTTTTGTCTGGTGTTTTTGGCTGATTGGTTTGTGATTTTTGTTTTTCAAAATCAGCATTAATGGTGAGTGTTCGTGAGCACACGTCTGGATCTGGTTTTGTTCTTGTTGTGTGGATTGGGTGTGGATTTGTGATGGGGCTTTTGGTTTGGATGCTGCAGGTTCGGCCGCATTGGGAGGCATTGGCGTTGCAGAGCGAGTATGTCGAGCTCGTCGCCGTCAATGACTCCTTCATCACCACTGAGTACATGGTACCGCCTTCTTCCCTCGCCTTCATCATGACCTTTGTTGTTCATGATGTTAAATACTATATGTTATTAACAAAAAAAATAATACAGATCACATCTCTTTATGTGTGTGTGTGTGTGGGGGGGGGGGGGGCACTGGAATTCCTGTTTGTAGTAGAAAGAAAAGATGATCCAGCTTATCATGCTGTTTCACGTTTGATAGCAGAATACAAGGTAAGCAGAAAACCTTACAAGTAATAACTAATAGTGTTATTCTCCAACGCCTGTCTGTAACTCTCTTTATCCGTTGTAACCTTGGAGGCAAAGGTGGTTGTAGCTGGGCTCTGAACTACATGTAGCCAGAAAATCCATAATCAGTTAGTATGTAAATCACTTCATTCTCGCCCTTGATGTGTATTCTGTTATCCTTTTTCACTATGCAAAGCTGGATCTTATCTAGGTCATTCTAAACACATGTACTTGCATGTTATATTCATAACTGAGTACTGTTAGAAACTGAAAATACACTAATAGTTCATCACACTTTTATCAACTAAAGAACCTGACTGCCTGAGGAAGTCAATAAGCTTTATGTGCTATGCCTTGCGAGCATTGGATGCCAAAATTGAAAATGGGACTCAAAAGTCATAAGATCTAAGTTTTCAGCAGTTGAATATTATCATCTTTTGATTTTTGTCTATTTACCAACCAAGCATGATGAGTTGACAGGGTATATTAATATATATAAAGAGCAATATTTATAAGAGAGAACTACAAGATTAGAATATACTGGAGGAAAAATTAAGTTTCCAAAAAATTGCTCTTTATATATATATTAATATACAATGAAGCGTGCCAGAACGTGTACACTGAACAAACACATACAATCCCCCCAAAAAAAAATTTCCCGTTGTTGGATACTTGGTTTGATTTTAGACAATTCATTTACAAGAAGTTAGACCAGGCAGTGAAAACAAGCTATTTTTGGTGTACGGTTTTGTTCTTGACAGTATTTCCTGCAATCCATGTAATTTTTAAAATGTTTTTTTTTATGCACTGTTTGTAGGTAACTCTTGATCTGGCTAAAGGTGTATATGCAAAGTTCATTGACTGGGATGAACAAATGTTCGATCAGGAAACATGTACGCCTGCTCATTCAGCTAAGTATGTGCCATATTATTTCCATATATGTGAATTTAGATTTTTCATCCAACCTATTTATTTTTTAGTACAGCTTACATAAGTGTCTCTTTCAGCACAGCTATTAGTGAAGACCTTGGACAGGTTGAGTACGTTTTGAGTGACAGAACTGGAACACTGACAGAAAACATAATGATTTTCAGAAGATGTTGCATGAGTGATACTCTATATGGAGAAAACAATGGGGATGCTTTAAAAGGTTATCCACTTATGTTCTAGCTACCAGGAGAAATTCTCTTTTCTCTGGGCTTAGTGTGATACAATGTTATTTGTTTGCACATCTGGTCATGAACTGTCTGACTTTCTTCAGTGGCATGTCAAATGTTGATTCACGAGTGTTGAGTTAAATAGGAATTTGCAAACAGCAACAATAGATGCTCCCCATTAGTTAAGTCCTTACAATGCATTGTAAACTCAATCAACCTTCTGTTTCTGGCTCAGCTTATGTGAAGGTGTCAGGGATAATAAAGGGGGTGTTTGGTTCATTTCCTCACTTTGCGACACCACACTTTAGTCACGCCACAGTTTCTTAGGTGTGTATTTATTTCATTCTCACAATTGTGTCGTGCCACACTTTGTTAGCCTTAGGTCCCACTTGTCATACTCAGTTTTAGAGCTAACTATACCACACTTGTGGCCAACTATTTTCTAGCCACAATTTTGCTTCATGCCACAATTTGGCTAAGCTTGTGGCATCCCTAGGCATCATCCAAACATCTCCTTAGGTGCCTGGGTTACTCACTCATTTTTTGGAGATTTTACCTTCTATAAATGTGCCTGGGTATTAACTCATGTGCTTTTTAAGTAGGTGAATTGTTCATGCATTACATCTAACACACTAATCTTTGTTTCATCCTTTCAGACTATACTGCATGATACCTTTTTCTAGGCTGCAGGAACTACACAGAATTTTTTTCATGGATTTGTTCAATTATATTATCAATATTGATATATCATTTATTGGTTAATATTTTGTTTTGCTCTCTAACTGATTGTTTTTCCTCTCTAATTAGATGCCAGATTTCTAGATGCTGTTTCGCGTAACGATCCTGATATTGCCAAATTTCTCATGGTGATGGCTCTTTGCAGTACAGTTGTTCCTATCAAAAGGTAAGTGGCATCTTCTTCATGTTACAGTACTGTACTTTGAAAATGCCTGCTGTTTAGTTATTCCTTATAACTTTCCTAATTTCAGCAATGATGGTACTATAACATACCAAGCACAATCACAAGACGAGGAAGCTTTGGTCACTGCTGCATCAAAACTAAATATGGTGCTTGCGAGTAAAGACAGCAACACTGCTGGTTGGTATATTTTTGTTAGATTAAGATGATATGACAATGAATTGCTCTAACTAGGTTGCTTTTTCTTATCTCAGACTGATTTTTGCATTCATTTCACTATTTTCTATTTCTACAGAGATTTCTTTCAACGGTTGTAAGTTCTATTATGATTTGTTGGATATTTTGGAGTTTACTTCCGATCGCAAAAGAATGTTTGCTGTGGTAAAGGATGTCTAGAGTGGGAAGATCCTTTTTCTTTCTAAAGGAGCTTATGAAGCTATTCTTCCTCGTTGTTGGCACGCGAAATTGATCCGCGCAACAACACGATACTGACCGTGCTTACGTGACGATCACCGGATGCTTTCCGAGCAAAGCAACAAAGATTCCTCGCTTTCGTGGAGGAGAACCGACCGTTTTCCAGTGCAAAACGGGAAAGATCCACTAAACCCTAGAGCTTGGCAGTAGAGAGAAAGCACGGGAAAGATAAAACAGAAATAGATGAAAAACTAATAAGTAGATTGATTTTGTTCGATTGGTACCTTGCAATCGGCCATGCACCTGATATATATATATATATAGACATGCTCTGGTCTTTTAGCAACCATATACGGCAACACATATTACTCCTACCGTCCTAGCTGAATACGGAATCAAATCTAACAAAAGTTTTTCTCTAACTCTACCAAAAGCAAATACATATGCCTTCACGGAAACCTCATCTAACAGCAACGCAGCGCTGTGCATGGGCCTCCATCTCCATCATGCAAGCAGAGCAAACCTTCTCAGCCCAACGACACATCGCCATGCATGTAACTCCTGCACGATACACATCCTGACGCAACAAAGCCTCTCCATGCATGCAAAGCTCACGTGCTGTACCTGTTAACCTAGCACACAAATTCCAAAGAAAGCAATTAATTAAGCAAACCACTAACTAATCAGTAATTTGGCAAACCAAATAACCCAACTAGCCAAATTACAGTGTCAACAGTTGTCATCAAGGTACTTGTTATAACAGGGAAAACTGCATCGTGTTTATGTGATATCATGCATGACCCCTCCAGAATAATTAATCCATCTCGCTTGAATATAAATACATTCTTAGGTGTCATTTTCTAAATTTAATTATCTCGAGGCTTATATTCTATGCTTTTACTCCATCTCACTCTTTCTATGTTAATTGAATCACATATGATTCATGTTTGATAGTTCAAATATGGGCTTTTAGATCTTTTTTCCAGTATGTGTATTATATGCATTATGGGTGTATTAAATTCTTTTTATAATATCTTTTGAAAATTAATATAGTAAGGATAAAATCCCTCATATAATAAACCCTTTTTCGAGGACAACTGCATGCCTACATCTTTTTTTTTTTTCCTGGAAGTGCTACTCTGCTGTGCTCAATCATATTTGTTTTTACTGGATTGAAGAGTTGAACCTCTTCGGGTTATATTTAATTCCTAATATACTTACTTTTATTCTCTTTTCTTCCGTGAAGTTGGTGATGGTAGTCGTTGCTCGAGATCCCTTATTCTACTGCTGTCCTGATCTTGAGGTGCTTATCATGATTTCTGGGATAGTATTTTTCACGTTCAAGCAATATCTAATACCTGTAGCAAATGGGTTGTGGCTTCTCCCTGGTAGATCAATGCTCACCTATCACGCATTGTAGTAGTAAAATTGCTCAAGAGATCATATTCATGAATTCTCCTTCGAGAAATCTATGTTGCTTCAGGATGGATTTTTCAATTGGTCCTCGTCTAAGAAAAATATGTTACAATTGGTGGAGTAATTAATTGTGGGAAACTGCAAGCTATTTGAAGGTGTAAGTGAAAATACAATTTTTTTTGCTTACTGGTAGCCATTCTACTTGGTTTTTGGTAAGAGATACCGGCTGACCCTTCCAATATCCAGGGCACCACACCAATTGGTTGGAAATGGAGGATTCAAAACCAACAGCACCTATTTGCATGTTTTATCATTGGGACTCTAGGTTTTGTATGTATATGTCGTTCTTCAATAAGTCAAGCACAAATAAGTGAATGATCCTTTGGTCCCTAGCCTTGTATAAATGTATAGTATATGAAATGTACATATTTTTGATTACTGTAGCAGAGTCATCCATATTGTGTGTAACGAAAATTGTGTACAGGCGGAGCGCCATTGGCGCGCTCCATCATCTAGTACTCTACATGCATGCATGGCATATTCAAAGTAAAGCTTACATTGGATATTTTTAGCATAAAGCATATTTGTTTGCAAAGACCATTTTCAAATTCAGATTTCTTTTCAACTAAATTTCAGCAAGCATACACTTAGGCCCTGTTTGTTTCAGCTTAAGATTATTGTAATCTAGATTATTGAGCCAGATTACTGTAAGCTGAATTATAATAAACCGACATAGAATAAGCTGTGAGCTGTTTGTTTCTCTGGATTATAAGCTGTTTGTTAGCTGTTAGCCACCCAATAATCTAAAATAAGCACCTTTAGAGTGGATTACTAGATTATAATAATCTATCATAATAAGCTATCTGTTTGTTTCAGCTTATTCCTTATAATCCAGATTATAATAATCCTAAGCTGAATCAAACAGGGCCTTAACAAATGGGCATCAAAGTAGATGTTAATCACATACTCCTTATTGCCTTCCATGGCAGCAAGGACATAATCCACAAATCACATCACATTTTGAAGTTTAAATTCAGCTTTTGGAAGAATAAAACACAAGTCTAAACTCATGATATATTCACACGCTGCTCATAACCGCGAGCACACATTACTAGGAAATCGGGCAATAGCCACGAGTCCCCCCTTGCAACGGCACTCATGTGGATGCAATAGGGTTTTGTATTGCATCCAAACCGTGAAATGGTGGTAATATGTTATAATAATGCAACGGCGTATTTTTGTTGCGATATGTATGGATTTTAGTTACAAAAGAATGGGGTTGCTGCAACCATTTTCCTATTTGTGTTGCAATTGGTTGGGTGTATTGCCACGGCATTTCGGAGTTGTGTTAGTGATGCTTGGCGTTGCAAAAGAAATGTGATATTGCAACCTCATAAGGTTGCGTTGCTTTAGTTTGCCACTATCGCAACCGTTTTCTTGCGTTGCATTACTCTTGGGTGGGGTTGCAAGAGGGAGTTCGATATTACATCGACGGATGCCACTGGATGCAACAGCATGTTTATATTGTCACAGTTTGTTGTGGATGCAATAATGTTCAAAGGCGTGGCAATTACTAGACGCTTATTGCAGGAACATGATCCCCGTTGCAATAACTTGTACATATCGCAATGATTACTGATGTTGCAATAGACATGTTTGTGTGGGCCTCCAATATAGCCATTGTTTACACCCAAATCAGGGCACGCGTGTGCTATCCCCTTTGCGGCTACGGTGCCTCCAATATTCTACGTGGTCTAAATTATTCTCTGAAATTTTCCGTGAATTTTCGGAGCTCAATAACTAATTTTAATACCACAAAGTTCATTTAACCTATTATAATAAATGGAAAACAAATTAAAATCTTCTCTTTCTCCTTGGGCCTTTTTCAGCCCAAGTATTACTCTCTCACTCCCTCAACCCGCAGCCTCTCTCCCTCCTTGGGCCGGCTTCCCCTTCCCCTCCTCCCTCTTCGGGCCGCCAGCCTAGACCTTTTGCTCCTCCCTCACCGAGAAGTCCATTTTGCCTCCCTCCTTTCAATTAATTTCAAAATATTAAAACTTAGGGTTGTAAATGATTTCAAATGAAAAAATTATCAACAACAAAGTTGTATAACTTATCAAGATCTACAACTTTTGTTTTGGCCATTTTGCTATATGACTTTGTTTTAATAATTTGAATTTGAATTTCAAATTATGACAACTTCAAACAGCATTTTCAAATACTAAATGATTTCAACTGAAAAAGTCATCAATAACAAAGTTATATAACTCATCAATGTCTATAACTCTTATATTGGTCATTTCTTCATCCGATAAAGTGATAGTAACATTGTTCACAAAATTTACACATCTCTATTATCATTTATGAAACCACATGTGAGATATGTAAAATTTATGAACAATGTTACTATCACTTTATCGGATGAAGAAATGACTAAAATAAAAAATGTGGATCTAGATGGATTATACAACTTTGTTGTTGATGACTTTTTCAGTTGAAGTCGTTCACTAATAAAAAATTCAATTTGAAGTTCACAAACTTTGAATTTCGAATTTAAAATTATTCAAATAGAGTCGGATGGAGAAATGACCAAAATAAAAATTTTGCATCTCGATGAGTTCTACAACTTTGGTTTTGGTGACTTTCCGATTTGAAATCATTTATTAACCCCAACTTTTGTTCGAAGTTGTCAAATTTTGAAAATTCAAAATTTGAATTGTTCAAATGAACTTATTTGTTAAAACGACAATAGTTGTAGATCTCGATGAGTTCTACAATTTTGTTGTTTATGATTTTTGCTTTTGAAACACAAAAATTAGTCTAAAATTAAATTTAAACACTACAAGAAATGTGATCTTTTGTGACGAATTCCTCGTGACGACGATGCTATTCGTCATTAGCACATTCCATTTTATGACAATTTGTATGAGATGGGGTGGCTTAGTGACGAAAAAAAGGTGTTCGTTGTTAATACCAACTAGAAATCGTCATAAAGTATTTCAATGGGACATCATGACGAATATTAATTTGACATAAGGGGAACAAAGCAAACATGATAGATTTATATAATGCATTTCTAAAAAATATATTAAAAGTTAAAGCAATTTAATCAAGTGAACTAATGATGAAACTAAAATTTTCCTTTAAAAATCATTGCCGGAAATATTTTTGTAATATTCTATGTGGTCTAAATTATTCTCTGAAATTTTCCGTGAATTTTCGGAGCTCAATAACAAATTTTAATACCACAAAGTTCATTTAACCTGTTAAAATAAATGGAAAACAAATTAAAATTCCTTTCTCTATCCTTGGGCCTTTTTCAGCCCAAGTATTACTCTCTCCCTCCTCCTCCCTCTTCGGGCCGCTGGCCCAGCCCTTTTGCTCCTCCATCGCCGAGAAATCCATTTTGCCTTCCTTCTCTCAATTCAAATAATTTTTCGGGTAGTAAATGATTTCAAATGAAAAAATTGTCAACAACAAAGTTTTATAACTCATCAAGATCTACAAATTTTGTTCTGGTCATTTTGCTATATTACTTTGTTTCAATAATTTAAAATTGAATTTCAAATTATGACAACTTCAAACAACATTTTCAAATACTAAATGATTTTAACTGAAAAAGTCATCAACAGCAAAGTTGTATAACTTGTCAATGTCTATAACTTTTATTTCGGTCATTTCTTCATCCGGCAAAGTGATAGTAACATTGTTCACAAAAATTTACACATCTCTCTTATAATTTATGAAACCATTTGGGAGATATGTAAAATTTTTGAACAATGTTAAAATCACTTTGTCGGATGAAAAAATGACCAAAATAAAAATTGTTGATCTAGATGGATTATACAACTTTGTTGTTGATGACTTTTTTAGTTGAAGTCGTTCACCTTCGGGGCACCTCCGCCCATGCCGTCCACCGATGACAGGCGGCCATCCCGCTGTGCCTCCTCCCTGCCACACCTCCCCCCGCCGGCCACCCCACGTCCGCACCTCTCCGCGCGGAGTCACTGTCGTCGGGCGCTGGCCCTCAATCCGCCTGCATCCACCGGAGATAGTTGCGGGGATGACTGCAGGACGGCCACCCTCTACTTCACAAGTTGAGTTCGCCCTGTAAGTGGGTTCCTCTTCCTCCTTCCTATGTGATCGATTGAACAAGAATTAGTTGAAATGCTTGCTTGTTCCTTGGCTAGCTCTATTGTAATGGAGTGGAGCAAAGTTCAATCTTTGGGTACAATATTTTCATTTGTTGGTACGTAAGAAACTTGACTACCTTCGCTCAAGGTTTTATTGGCAAGGGGATGGACATAAGAAGAAATACCGGCTTGCTAAGTGGGACATAATATGTCGTCCCTTAGATCAAGGGGGGCTTGGAATTCATGACCGGGGCTTGGAATTCATGACCTTGAGGTAAAGAATATAGCGTTGCTTAGCAAGTGGCTATACAAATTACTCACCACAGATGGAACGTGGCAACAGATGCTACGTAATAAATATTTGGGATCACAACCTTTATCTCGGGCTTTTTGGAAAGCGGGAGACTCATATTTTTGGGCTAGTCTTATGAAGGCCAAACCATATTTTCTTAGGTTAGGGTCCTTTCATATAAGGGACGGCACTCAAATAAGGTTTTGGGAAGATAAGTGGTTGGGTAATGCCTCGTTGAGAGATCAATATCCTTGTCTCTATAACATAGCTAGGCATAAACAGTCGACTATCTCACAAATCTTTCAAAACAATTCTCCAAGCTTTTCATGGAGACGAGATTTAATAGGAGCAAAATTAGCTGCTTGGCATAATTTGTGGCCTTGCTGATTTAGTGTTGACAAATGAGCAAGATGAATTTCGCTGGAATCTCACCCCCAATGGGGTATTCTCGGTCAAATCTCATTACTTAGCTCTTGTCCATACAGGTGTCCCGAATATCAATAGGCGTATTTGGAATGTAAAAGTACCGCTCAAAGTAAATATTTTCCTTTGGTACTTACGCCGGGGAGTAATACTAACCAAGGATAACCTAGCCAAGCGAAACTAGAAAGGTAGTAAAAAATGTTGCTTTTGTCACAAGGAAGAGACCATTAAACATTTGTTCTTTCAATGTCGTGTTTCTCGCTTGTTATGGTCTATTGTTCATATGGCTTCGAACATACAACCTCCTCAAAATATTACTCACTTGTTTAGGTGTTGGCTTACTTGTGTTCCTAAAGACATGAGAAATCTGTTTTTGATGGGTGCAGCATATCTTTGTTGGTCCATATGGCTAAGCAGAAATGGGGTAATTTTTGATAACAAGGTGGTGTCTTCTCCTTTGCAGGTTACTACTTTAGTCACCCGGTGGCTACGCACCTAGGCCATCCTTCACAAACCGGGACTTCGGAATACTATTGCGGTGGTATCGCAACGTTTGGACCAGGTGGCACATGAGTTTTTTTACCCAGGAGCATGTGTGGCGATCTAGTCTACGGATTGATAGCCACTAGTTTCTGTGTTTTGTGATGGGGAAGTCTTCTTAGGTCCAGTTTTTTGGCTGTGTGCATTCTATGCAGAGGCTGGGGGTGGACTCAGTTGGAATGTCATCTTGGTGTATTTTAACTGAGTCTTAATAAAGCTTCCATTATCTAAAAATATTTTCATTTGTTGGGAGGATAGCAAGGATCTGATAATGACAATATACATAGAATGAAGGAAAATGTTAATAAATATTTAATTTGATGAGGAAAAAGTACTACAATGTGTTAGATAAAATAACTTGGATGATCTTGCAGTTTCAAACTAATTTGCTTCTTGATTGGTTTCAAAATGCATATGCAATGATATGGCTGCTGTGGAGTGTGGATGAAAACCGAAACAGTGCATTGCGCCTAACATTTGTGCTCTATTTACAGAGTTATAAAGTAATCAATGGCAGTGATGCATCAATCATGAAATTCTCATAGCTGTATGGCATTGCATTTATATAGCAATCTGGTTAGATGTGCACTGACATTAACTTTACTCTTTAATTATTTACTTGCATTAGCAAGGTGACTTAAAAGTCATGTAGGTCAATCCTGTACATGTATATGGGGATTGTTGTTTGATGTTTTCTCATACAGCCATATTTCAATTATTTGTGGTCTATGCAAGCTCATATGATTAATTCATTCTAAGAATTCTTCCTTCTGCCTGGCTGCTCTGATCTTTTCTTGCTACATCGAGATACAATCAGATCATGACATGTCTCTTCTCTTCGTCCATAGCAAAAATTTTTTTTGTGTGTGTTAATCACTTCATCTTTTGCCAGATTGTATTTATGCTTTTAATCACTGATCTTCTGCCAAATTGTAAGTTCATACCTTTCATTTCATTTCCTATCCAGATTTGTCTTTTTTAATTAATTTTTAACCTTTCTCAACATAGCAGTGTTTGGGATGCAACACCATTGTGAAGTGCAGTGAGTCTGAATCTAGCTTGGAGATAAATTACTAAGGTGCTGAACTCTAATTGTGAATGCCTTTGTACGTTCTGTTCTTTTAACCCTGATGGATGCTGTTTGTAAAAGAAGTACATATGCAGTGCTATTCCGGTGACCAAGGTTCAGGTCAAATCATATAAAATAAGGCTCTAAAAGTCATATAAGTACTATGATTGTTTTCCTTTTCTTAAAAAAAAAAACCTCAGGTTTGCATTTTGGATTGCATCTCAGGCTACTTTGCCTGCTGCTCTAGGTAATTTGCTCTCATTGCTAGGATAAAATACATGCATTGTGGGAGAGCATGCGCATGATGTCTTGATTGATGCGAGGTGTATAAACATATAAGATGATCAATTTGGGATGGAGGGGGTATATTCCTTATATAGGAAGCCACCACACAAGCTCTAATAGACACCAGCTCTAAGATTAATTAAGTACTCCCCCACGTTTCATTTTGATTGAACGTTTTGGACAATGACACGGTCTACAAAATATATCATTGTGTTAACGACCGGATTTGGTAATGTAAGTATCGGAGATGAAGAAGGAATCGAAACGGAGTTCGAGATGGAGATCGTTCCGGAAACGGGGTAAGGATCGGCTGGAATCCGAATCGGTTGCGATCAGGATCGGCAGAGTCCGAGTTGGACAAGGTTAGCTGATTGAGCCAAATCTGACAATATGACGAGGCATACGTTGTCGGGTTGAGTTAATGTGCTTTATGAGGATTGCCACGCACGGATAGAGTCCTGAGAAGGCAATTGTATCTTTTAATTAGGATATTTCATGTAATTTCCTTAGAGATATGTTTGGGCAAAAGTCTGCCGCAAAGACATGGTATCTTAGAGTTTGTTAGAGATAAGAGTCGTGTCTGATATGGACATGTTTTGTAAACTCGGGTATAAATTGACCCCGAGCCCCATGTAACCAATCTAACACACGTTCGATACAATATTGGCGCATCGCCACCTTTTTACTTTCGTTTTGTTTTGACGAGTTCTTGTTTTCGGGTTGAGCTGCATCGGTTTCAATCTTCAACTAGAGGTAAAACTTGTTATGGCGGCTTGCGTTCTCGGGATTAGTGCTTCCATCTTTATGATATTCTAATCTTGTTTATGTAATTCGTCGAGTTATCATATATCTTATATAATCTCTAGCAATATCACTATCTAACCTTCAATCGTCTAACATCTGTTACTAGAAGGCAGCCGATTAGATTAAATATTGACGTTGACTTAGATTATATAGGATATCTACTACTCTATGAAACATCCAATGGCTTGATTGTCTAGATATTGTCCTTCTTTTCATACTTATAGCTGTATCAGTTGAGTTTGATCTTATGAGTCATGCTTAGAATCTCAATCTCTAGCCTGCTTTTGGTTGCCGATTAGGGTAGTATCGGGGTTTCAGCCGATCTTACCTAATTTAACTACTTTTATCCCATATGCTTAATTGACATGTTAAATATGCCCTTTATGTTAAGATCTTGTTGCATTTAAATATATTAGGCTTTCGTTTGGTATATTCTGCTTGCTTTGATATCTTAATATAGAGTGGTATCAGAGTATTAGCCGATACATGCTAGATCTATCTGATCGGCTATGCTATGAACATATATAGTCTTGTTGTTAATATATATTTCGATCTAAGTGATTTATACTTGTCGGTGATATGGGCCTGGGGGTCTCAAGACTAGAGGGAGGAGGCCGCCCCCCAATGCCACGTGGCCCTCCCCCGATTGGAGTCAGGCCCGAGGTGGGGCGGCGGCCACTCCTTCCCAGAGACTAGACGGAGGAGGCTGCCCTCCAATGCCACGTGGCCCTCCCCCGAGGGGAGTCAGGCCCGAGGTGGGGTGACGGCCACTCTTTCCCAGACACGAGATGGAGGAGGCTGCCCCCCAATGCCACGTGGCCCTCCCCCGAGGGGAGTCAGGCCCAAGGTGGGGCGGCGGCCACTCCTTCCCAGAGACTAGACGGAGGAGGCTGCCCTCCAATGCCACGTGGCCCTCCTCCGAGGGGAGTCAGGCCCGAGGTGGGGTGGCGGCCACTCTTTCCCAGACACGAGATGGAGGAGGCTGCCCCCCAATCCCACTTGGCCCTCCCCCGAGGTGGGGCGGCGGCCACTCCCTCATGTGACTAGGGGTCGGGCTCCCCCGACCCCCTCAGCGGTTCGCCACGTGCGGTGGGTTAGGTGGCCACCTTCGAGCGCTCACCTACCCGCATTAATGGCGACCTGAGTAGGCGCGCCACGCCGCATTTAATGTAGCGTGCAGCGTGCGCTAAATTGGTCTATGACTGGTCGAATGACCGACGGAACCCGGGGTGTCAGGCGTACTACTGCATGGGTCAGGGGGCGTGCACCCTGTCTTGTCCCATCAGTCATGATGACGAGAGGTCTTAACCTCTCATCCTGGCCAGAGTTGGTCCATCTGCCCTGGTCAATTAGGGGTTCCCGTTTCTCGGTGCAAACAGGGACCCAGAAGTCTTCACCCATTAATAGCAGCTGACATGGGCGCCCCCCGTGTCAGGCGGCAAGATTTGACAGGCCCCATCATCAAGGTGACGTGCGCTTGCTTCCCAAGTCAAGAGACAAGGCAGGCATTTAATGCAAAACACTTCTCCACCGGAGCTAGGTAGAAGCGGTGTATGTGGTATCCCCTTGAGCTATAAAAGGAAGACCTTGCCCACCGAGAAAGGGGAGGACTTTCAGCTAGCCCAAATCCCAGGGGAAGAAGAGCGAGAGTGCTCCCTGGAATTTAGGAACCTCTGTAACTTCCTGCTATAAATCCCATACAAAGGAGTAGGGTATTACGCTCGATAGCGGCCCGAACCTATATAAACCCTGTTGATCTCATCGTTTTTGAGGGGCTGGACCCCCTCAACATCACACTGCTTCGCTCACCGAATCCTTGAATCTCACCCGCTGCCCCCGGCCGAACTCTCAAAAGGGGGGCCTCACAGCCTCCCGCTAGAGAGGGTCACTCCTCGACAATACTGTCTCGGCGTGGCGACCGATCTATCTCAATCACTTGATTTAAGTATATATATCAACATAAGGACTATATATTTTTTTTGAAGAGAACACAGTAGGGGAGGCCCCCGCTGTTAGAAAAACTTTATTAATAAAATAAGAACAAAGTTACAACCCATTAATCCAACTTATGATTACATCGTGATATCTCGCAGAAATTCTAAACAACAGAAGGAAGAGGTCACCCTTTAAGAGTTGCCTCCAAGTGATGAAAGAAGGGATCTTTTACTCAAAAATGAACCCATTTCTTTGCTTCCATATATGCCAAGCAACATAAAGGAATTTCTCCATGAAACAGCTCCCCTGATAATCCAATTTGGCCTTTATAAACATTGCTTCCAAAGATAAAGTAGTATCCCATGTAATGCCTAGAAGACTCCAACAATTTTGGGCAAACGGGCATAAAAGAACAGATGCATGAGGTCTTCAATAGTTGCCGATTGATAGAGAACACAAGAAAGATCACAATCTGGAGGAGCACAATTGTTATGATCTAGCATGAACTTGGTGTTTAATCTATTCATCATGAGTAGCCACCCAAAAACCTTTAGTTTTGAAACTGCTTTGCACTTCCATAACCATAGAAAATGAACTGGTGGCTTAATAACTCTGAAATTCAGTGCATAGAATTTCTGTGAAGAATATTTCATATTCCCCAAATGTAAGACCAAACATCATTTTCATTAACCAGCTCAATATCTAGAAGGGAAGAAGTGAGCTCTTGAAACTCTTGAAAAGCTTGAGCAGATAAAGGTAGTGTAAAATTTCCTTCAGCCTCAATGGACAGAAAATCAGAGATAGATGCATTCTGGTTTTGAGCAAAAGAACAAAGCCTAGGCATAGTGTGAAAAAGAGGGGGTTGATCATCCCATACATCGTACAAAAAGGAGAAGGTATTTCCACATTTCAGATTACACTTTGCAATACCTCTAAAGACATCAATCAGTTTGCAAATATCTCTCCACCAGAATGAGCCCTTCAAGTTTGTTAGATGATGGACAGAGTTACCATAATAGGCAGACCAAACAAGATTGACCCAAGGCAAATCCTTCTTATTGTAAAACTTGTCCAAAAATTTAATGAGTAGAGCATTATTTTGGATAGTAAGGTTTAGCACTCCTAAACCACCTTTTCTCTTGGGCTTACAAACTTTATCCCAGGCTGCCAAAGATCTTTTATTGGAGTTGACCTCAGAGCCTCTCCAAAGACAATATGTTCTTGCTCTGTCAATGTCATCAATCACTGTCTTTGGCAACATTAAAGTACACATGTAATAAGTAGGTAGTGAAGAGAAAACTGAATTAACCAGTGTAAGTCTATCTCCATAGGACAGGAATGAAGCATTTGATGTAAGCCTTCTTTCAATTCTATCAACTAAAGGTGCAAAATCTATTACCTTTGGCTTAGTTGTACCAAGTGGTAAACCCAAATATGTAAAAGGTAAAGATCCCAATTGACAGCCAAAAACTGCAGCTAAGTTCTGAGCTTTCCCTTCATCAACATTTATTGGGATGAGACAAGATTTATTAATATTTACCTTCAAACCAGTTCCCAGCTGGAAAGTTTGCAATAGAGCCTTTAGAGTAAAGAGCTCTTTACCACTAACTTTCAAATAAAGTAGGGTGTCATCAGCACATTGGACAATAGGGAAATTTGGGTCAAAGTCTGATGGAAAAGGCTTTGATAGAAGACCCATTGCATCAGCTCTGTTAACAATGACCTGGAGAAGTTCAGCTCCTAAAATAAAGAGTAAAGGTGACAGAGGATCACCTTGCCTTACTCCCCTCTTGCAGTGGAAATTCTTTCTAGGTATCCCATTGATAAGAACTGAAGAAGAAGCAGAAGAAAAGATCTTCCTTATCCATCCAAGCCATGTAGCACTAAAACCCATGGCTTCCGTTACAAGCAAAATAGCTTCATGCTCAATAGTGTCAAAAGCCTTCTCAAAGTCCAATTTTAGAAGGACTATTTCCCTTCTGGAGTGATGGCACTGATGAAGGAATTCAAAGTTCCATGCTAGACAGTCCTGTATAGTTCTCCCTTTTATGAAACCATATTGATTCTGACTAATTATCTCTAATATCACCTTTTGCAGTCTATCAGCCAGGGCTTTTGTTAAAATCTTAAGAGAGATTCCCATGAGTGATATTGGCCTATAGTTATTTATACCTTCTGGCACAGATTTCTTTGGAACCAAGATGATGAAAGAATGGTTTAGAGGATCCAGATCCAGTGTACCAGAGTAGAACTCAGCTGCAAGTCTGTAATAATCTTGACAAATGATTGGCCAACATTTCTTCATAAACATCCCATTAAACCCATCAGGCCCAGGGGCTCTATCTATAGGCAGATTCTGTATAATTTTGTCTAACTCAAAAATACCAAAAGGTTGATCCAAAGAAGCAAGAGATTGATTTGCATGGAAAAGTTCTTGCAGCTGAAAAGGCATGAACTCAAACTGAGAACAACCCATTCTTGAAGAGAAAGCACTCCATGCTATGTGAGCCTTTTCCTCATGTCCTGTACAGACTAAACCAGAAGAATCTACTAAAGAGGGTATTGCATTTCTTCTATAAGACTCAGTAGCCATAGCATGGAAAAATTTTGTATTCTCACCCCCAAACTTGGCCCATCTGATAGTACAACTCTTTTGCCAATAAATTTGTTTATACTTCAGGTATAACAGTAGCTTATTTCTGATAAGAATTCTAAAGTTCCATTCAAGAACAGTGAGATCTCTCAAGTTTTCAATGGAGTCCAAAAAAGCTATGACAGCATTACAATTCTTAATCAACAATTGAAGTTTAGAGAGAGATTTACTCCACTTCTTCAGACCCTTCCTCAAAGCCTTCAATTTAACAGAAATATTCTTGGCTGCATTACTTTCATACCCATGATTTTGCCAAATGGATTGAACTAAATCAAAGAAACCATCATGCTCTACCCAAAAATTTTCAAATCTGAAGATGTCAGCCTTGGGGATGTCAGTTCCAATTTGCACAACACAAGGTGTGTGATCTAAAGTAGACCGAGCAAGTGGCTTTACTAGGGTATGGGGGAAGGTTAAGGTCCAAGCAGTAGAGGTAAAAAACCAATCCAATTGCTCTAGTAGAGGACTATGCTGCATGTTACTCCAAGTGAAAGCCCTTCCCTTGAGGGGCAGCTCAACTAGACCCAGATCACTGATCATTGCATTAAACAGGAAAATATCATTCATGTCTGCACCCGGCCTATTTCTATTTGTAACTGATCTATAGAAGTTAAAGTCACCAAGAATGAGCCAGAGGTCATCATCAGGAATATTCAACTGGTGGAGCCAGGACAGGAAGTTATTTCTTTCAGGACCAGTGCAGGGACCGTAAACTGAAACTAAAGTCCAAACCACACCAGAATGATTTGAGGTGAAAGTAATCTTAACAGCAAACCTTTCAATTACAATATCTGATCCCCCAAAAACTGAACTGTTCCAGCCAACTAAAATACCACCAGAAGCTCCAACAGATGGAGAGAAAGCAAACTTATCAAAACGTTTGGGAGCAAACTTCTTTATGTAAGAATGATCAAAAGAAGATCTTTTTGTTTCCTGAATGCAAAAAAAACAGCACAACCACTTTCCTCAATTTTATTTCTAATGGCTAACCATTTGTCATCAGAATTCAGACCCCTAACATTCCAGCAGAGGACATTCCAATTTCTCATAGCCGAATTCATTTGACAACTAGTCTTAAAGAGAGAAAGATAACAAGCAGGAATAATCCATGCAGTTCCCAAGCACACCAACACATAGTACCATCATAGAGTTTACATAACTTAAACACAAAATAGAAGGGCTGATAAAGGGATGTACACATGCCCCTAAAGAGTGCCACTAGCAGCCCTAAAAGTCTGACAAAACTAGGCTTCATCATTGGATGGTCCAATGGCTTTCGGCTTGATGACCTGAGCCTCTCCCAAGTCCACCAAGCTTGAAACCTCCTTAAAGGAAGTCCCACACATCTCAGATCCAATCTTCTGGAGCAAAGATATATCACAATCAGCAGGTATAACAGATGTAAGATCACTTTCAGATTCACAAGATATATCAGGATTTAAATCAGTAGAAGAGGATTTAAATCAGTAGAAGATAAAGAATCAGATGGGAAAACAATTCCACTTGCCTCAGCCAACTGTTTCAGCTTTTTAACTGCCTTCTCTCTTGGGTTTCCAACACCCATGTTTGGATCCTCTTGCAGAGTTTTCTTGAAACCATCCCTAAGAGCCAGCAGTCTACCACTCCTTCTAACTTGAGAGTCAACAAAAGGTGTTCTCTTCTTCCCTCTTTTCCTAGGGGAAGGTGGAAGACTAATCTCTATTTCCATGCCTGTTGGAGTAGAAGGACAAGAATGTTCCTCCATTGAGCCAAAAGGATCCTTAGGCAAAACAGGCATCACAGCCTGCGGAGGGATGACAGCTAGAGGTTCTGGGCTCAGGATTATAGCAGAAGATTCAAAAGAAATAGAATCATAGGGCACAATTTCATTTTCCAAATTAAAATTAAGCCTTGCAGGATGAAGGGCTGAATTTGCCAGAGAATTGGTAGATCAGGAATTGAAGGCATCTTTGAAAGCATCAGCAAGGGTGAAAATTAAACCTCTGTTAGCAACCAGATTCCAGCCATGGTTGTTATCAATCTGGCTCATGTTCTCGGGAGCAGCTTGTTCAAGGTCCATGGCCTGATGGCCCACAGCAGCTTGATTCCAAGGCTGGTCTTCTTCTGCAAGAACCACAGGATATGGGCCAAATTGCCAAATGTTATCCTGATTACCATCACCATCATCATTACCATCAGGGTTTTCATCATTATTTGGACCAGCATGGGGGAAGATCTTCTTCAGGGGGAAAAATATCAGCAAAATCACCCTCCAAGGTAAAAACAGAGATGGTCCAAGATTCACCAACACCCCTTGTGGGATCTTGAAGAACAATTTTCCTTGGGACTGAATCAAAGTCCTTGAACATAGCTCTGACCAGAACTCTGCCCTCTATTGGGCCATTTTCGTACCATTCCTCCAACTGCCCAAAAGAAGAGACAACCAGACAAATGTACCGCATGTTGATGTAATCTAGGGGGAAATCAAGCAATAAAAACCAGCCAGTTCTAGTAAATGGAGCAGCACACCAGTTAGGTCTCTGATCATGTCTTGAAGGTGCACTTAAACCCTCTAGTGGGTTTTGGTGATTAATGACAAGGTGGTTAAAAGGGACTAACGTGTTTATCATGTTTATTCACAGGAGTTTAGTCCCAAAGCAAGTTGTGATGGCTAAGAAGGTGGTGTTGCTACCGTCGCCTTCAAGTCATCCTCTTCGAGCAAGGAGCGTCTCTTCAACAACTTGAGTGATGACGACGACAACTCCTACCACTACTCTTGCTTCATGGCCTAAGGCCGCAAGGTGATGACTCAAAAGCCCTCTCACACTTCTCTTGATGTTGAGTCTAGTGATGAGGAAAGTGATAATGAATTAGATGATGTGCTTAAGAGCTTTAGCAAACCTGCTATGCAACATTTGGCTAAGTTAATGAGAGCTTTGGATAGTAAAGAACAATTACTCGAAAGGCAAGAAGAATTGCTTATTCTTGAGAAGAAAAGAAACCTTGCCTTAGAGGAGAGCTTAGCTAAAGAATGTGCTAAAAATGAACAACTAGCTAATGAGCTTAATTTTGCTAATGGTTCTTTAGCTAGCCTTAGAGATGTCAATGAGACTCTTCAAGAGAAATTTGCTTGTTTAGACAAAAGTCATAAAGATCTTGAAGTTCAATTTGACACTCTTTGGAATAGTACCTCTCAACCAAATGTGGTTTCTAATTCCTCTAACCCTTCTACTAGCAATGGTTGTGCTAGGTGTTACAATATTGATTTGAACTCTTATGCTACTAATATTGATGCTATGCAAGCTCTTAAGAAAGAGAATGAAAGGTTGGGCACATTAGTGAAATATGGATGCATGAAGACATACCATTCAAAAGATGCCCTTTACAAGACCATCGCCGCTCATCCTAACAAGGATGGACACGGGCTCGGGTTTTCGGGTGGAAGTCCTGTGTCTAAGCGTGTGATGGTAAATGGAAAAGAATGCTTGATGTTTGTGAGAGAAGGAAAAGCACCACAAGCAAGTGAGGTGACTAATCTTGTGAGCAGCCAGGGACCCGGAACATCCGGACAAACCGGCCAAAACCTCCGGGTGGGAGTCTCTGTCTCTCAAAAATTCCCACTAGGAAGTTCCGGCCAGTTTGCTAGGAAGTTCCGGGCCAATGGCCGTGCACAAGACATGACCGGAAGTTCCGGGCATAATGCCAGGAGGTTCCGGCCAGATGGTCTTTACTATGATTCATATGTAATTTCCAAAAATTCAGAGGGCAAAGTGGTTGCTTATTTTAATGGGAATTACAATGATGAATATCGCACTTGTGTGTGGGTGCCAAAGGCTTTGGTAACTAACATCAAGGGACCCAAACTTAGACAAGTTTGGGTTCCTAAATCCCAAGCTTGATTTCTTTTGTAGGCATACTCCTCCGGTGGTTCAAGTTGGGTTGTGGACAGTGGTTGCACCAATCATATGACTGGAGAGAGGAGTATGTTTACAAGTCTTGATGAGGAGAACGGAACTCGTGAGAATATTGTGTTTGGAGATGATGGTAAAGGAAAGGTAATTGGTCTAGGTAGAATTGCCATCTCCAATAATCAATCTCTCTCTAATGTTCTTCTTGTCAATTCATTAAGCTACAATTTACTATCCGTTTCTCAATTATGTAAGTTGGGTTACAATTGCTTGTTTACCGATGAGGATGTGACCATCTTTAGAAGGGATGACTCCTCCGTAGCATTCAAAGGCAAGTTAAAGGGTGATCTCTATCTTGTCGATTTCAATGTGGATAGAGTGAATCCGGAAGCTTGTTTGATTGCTAAATCCTCCATGGGTTGGCTGTGGCATCGTAGACTAGCCCATGTTGGAATGCGGAATTTGGCAACTCTTCTAAAGGGGGAACACATCCTCGGGCTCACTAATGTCACATTTGAGAAAGATCGTGTGTGTAGTGCTTGCCAAGCCGGGAAACAAGTTGGGAATCCACATCCTATCAAGAACATCATGACTACAACACGCCCTCTTGAGCTTCTACATATGGATTTATTCGAGCCCGTGGCCTACATAAGTATTGGAGGTAACAAGTATGGTTTTGTCATTGTTGATGATTTTTCCTGCTTCACTTGGGTGTATTTTCTCCATGACAAGAGTGAGGCTCAAGATGTCTTCAAGCGCTTCGCCAAGCAAGCCCAAAACCTCTATGATCTCACCATCAAGAGGGTGTGAGCGACAATGGAGGAGAATTCAAGAACACTCAAGTAGAGGAATTTCTTGATGAAGTGGGAATCAAGCATGAGTTCTCCGCCCCATATGATCCTCCTCAAAATGGCATTGTTGAGAGGAAGAACCGAACTCTTATTGAAGCCGCAAGATCAATGCTTGATGAGTACAAGACTTCGGATACTTTTTGGGCGGAGGCCGTGAGTACCGCATGTCATGCCATCAACCGCTTATACCTCCACAAGATCTTAAAGAAAACTTCATATGAGCTCTTGAGTGGTAAGAAACCTAATGTTTCATATTTTCGTGTCTTTGGGAGCAAATGCTTTATTTTGAGTAAGAGGCCTCGCTCATCTAAGTTCTCACCTAAGGTGGATGAGGGATTCTTACTTGGCTATGAATCAAATGCACATGCCTATCGTGTCTTCAACAAAACCTCCGGTATTGTTGAAGTCACTAGGGATGTGACATTTGATGAATCTAATGGCTCCCAAGGAGAGCAAGTTGTTGTACATGTTGTAGGTGATGTGGATCCAAGTCAAGCTATAGGTACTAAGGCTATTGGAGACATACGACCAGTCAAGACGCAGGATGACCAAGAAGATAGGGATCAACCTTCGTCATCGACATCCAATAGCCCTACATTGAGTCAAGTGTCAGTTGACCCGGAAGTTCTGGGACCAGATGGTCGGAACCTCCGGACCTCTCCAGGCCAGGAAGTTCCGGGTCCATCTGCCAGGAAGTTCCGGGCAGCGGACAGTCAAGGCGTGCCTACGGCACAAGTGGATGGGATTGATGCCGAGGGCACTGTAGAGCATCCTGATCAGGCTCAGGTCCCCTCGGTGCACCATCCAAGAATACATCACACTGTCCAAAGAGATCATCCCGTCGACAACATACTTGGTGACATAAGAAAGGGGGTAACTACTCGTTCTCGTGTCGCTAGCTTTTGTCAACACTATTCGTTTGTCTCTTCTTTGGAACCAACCAGGGTTGAAGATGCACTTGGTGATCCGGATTGGGTGATGGCTATGCAAGAGGAATTGAATAACTTCACTCGCAATCAAGTATGGACGTTGGTGGAGAGACCCAACCAAAATGTCATCGGCACCAAGTGGATCTTCCGCAACAAGCAAGATGAACATGGAGTGGTTGTAAGGAACAAAGCCCGGTTAGTTGCGCAAGGGTTCACCCAAGTCGAGGGTCTCGATTTTGGTGAAACCTTGCACCCGTTACTCGCCTTGAGTCAATTCGAATCCTTTTAGCCTATGCCGCTCACCATAATTTCAGGTTATTCCAAATGGATGTCAAGAGTGCCTTTCTCAATGGACCTATCTCGGAGTTGGTCTTTGTGGAGCAACCACCGGGGTTCGAGGATCCAAAGTTGCCAAACCATGTGTACAAGCTCCACAAGGCGCTCTACGGGCTCAAACAAGCTCCTAGAGCTTGGTATGAATGTCTCCGAGATTTTCTTTTGAAAAATGGTTTTGAAATTGGAAAGGCGGATACTACTCTCTTCACTAAAAAATTTAAGAGTGATTTATTCATATGCCAAATTTATGTCGATGACATAATATTTGGTTCTACTAATGCCTCTTTTTGTGAAGAATTTAGTAGTATCATGACTAAAAGGTTCGAGATGTCTATGATGGGTGAGTTGACCTTCTTCCTTGGGCTACAAGTGAAGCAAGCACAAGAGGGCACTTTCATCTCTCAAACCAAGTACGTGAAGGACATTCTCAAGAAGTTTGGGATGGAAGATGCCAAACCCATCAAGACGCCCATGCCTACTAATGGCCACCTAGACCTCGACGATAATGGTAAATGTGTGGACCAAAAGGTATATCGCTCCATGATAGGATCCTTGCTTTACTTATGTGCATCTCGTCCCGATATCATGCTTAGTGTTTGCATGTGTGCTCGCTTTCAAGCGGAGCCTAAAGAGTGCCATTTGATTGCCGTCAAGAGAATTCTAAGATATTTAGTACATACTCCTAATCTTGGCTTGTGGTATCCTAAGGGTTGTGACTTTGAGCTTTTGGGCTATTCCGATTCGGATTACGCCGGGTGTAAGGTTGATAGAAAAAGCACAACCGGGACTTGCCAATTTCTTGGGCGGTCCCTTGTTTCTTGGTCCTCCAAGAAGCAAAATTCCATTGCTTTATCCACCGCTGAAGCCGAATATGTCGCCGCCGGTTCTTGTTGTGCCCAACTCCTTTGGATGAAACAAACCCTAAAAGACTTTGGCTATAACTTCAACAAGATCCCACTCCTATGTGACAATGAGAGTGCCATCAAAATAGCCAATAATCCCGTTCAACATTCTCGAACCAAACACATAGATATTCGCCACCACTTTTTGAGAGATCATGAGACCAAAGGAGACATTTGCCTTACACATGTGAGAACCGAGAGCCAATTGGCTGACATTTTCATCAAGCCTTTACATGAGAAAAGATTTTGCGAGCTTAGGAGTGAGTTCAATATCTTCGATTCTCGCAACATTAGGTGATGGGTGGTTGGCTAATTTATAGCGAAACATATGTCACTAAAATGTAAATTAAAAAAAAAACTCTTTTGTAAAATTTTTTGCAAAATCCTTTGTGTGCCTTTTATTGCAAAAATTTGGTTTTTATTTCCTTCTTGTGATGTATTGTGACCATAGTTATGTAATGTTGTTTGTTGGCTGGTCATATACATCATAAGTCTCTTCATGTCCATAGTTCCTAATTTCCCTTCGTTGAATTCTCATCACCTCATTGTTTTTGGGCCTGACTGCCCTTTATCTGTCAGGCCGGATGTTCCGGGCCTCCCTGTCCGGAACCTCCGGGTGACGGGGAGTATTTATTCTCAGGGGGAGTTAGAAACCCTAGTCTCTCTCCTCACTTCTTCTCCCTCCCCGACGCTAGCCCTAGCCACTGCTACAGTTCTTCTAGTGGCGTTTTTCACTTCCAACCGTGGAATTTTGATTCCTCTCCATGGAATCAACCACATTGGTGGCTAGGAGGATCTTCCCGTGATCGATCTGCAGTTTCCTCTCTCAAGGTAGCACTTTTTGATTCCCTCTCTCGGTTCATTGTGTTTTTATCCCGATCTCTAAATCTGTGAACCTAGGGAGAAAACCACTTGGATAGTCTTGTTTCTGCTACCTTGTAGGTCACTGATCTATAGGATCTGTTCACATGCACTGGCTTTTTTTTTTGAGACCTTTGTTCTTCATGTTTGCCAGCTGGAAGTTCCGGTGTTCTTGCACCCGGAACCTCCGGGCGCTGTCCAGCCAGCCAGCCACTCTTGATTTTCTCATTGTTTTCCTAACTACTGCACTCCAATTTATTGATTCCTGATGCAGTAAGCACTATGCCTCGTGAGAAAAGGCAGAAAGCCTCTCAGGATGTGTCTGGTGATGAGAGTCCTCCTATTCGGTTTCCTCGTGGTCGTTTGGGTAAAGAAAAAGTGGTTGAAGGTGGCAGTGGCAGCGGCACTCGTACTTCTCCCAGGTTTACCAGGCAATCCAGCAATCGCCCAGTTCAGATTCGTGATGTTGACAGTGGTCAAGGTAGTGATGCTCCTTCTTCAAGAGGTCGTGGGAGAGGTGGTGGTCGCACTTCTAGGGCTGGAAGGGCCTCTCATGATTTCCCTGTTGGATCTCGTTAGAATCCCGTTCGGCTCTACAAGTCTATTGGTTTTGACACCACTCCTATGCATCACATTGGAAGACCCAAGTCCAACTACCTTCATCAGCTTGCCAAGTGCAGAAGGGACCGTTTGACTGATCCAGAGACACAGCCTGAGGAGTCACAAGATCCACGTTTCAGAACTTTAACTCAGTTGGATTGGTACAACTTAGTGATTATGGCTAGAGACAATCCAGTGGTTGAGATGAAGTGGATTGATTGGACTTACATGAGGAAGAAGAACAATGAAGTGTTCAACCAAGCAATGCAAGTTTGCCACAACAAGAATCTTGGAGATATTTTTGCCTTGGAGTATGATTGGAATGAGGAGGTCATTGCACAGTTCTATGCGACAGCATTCTTTGGTACTACTAGGAAGGGAACTCCTTATGTAAAGTGGATGACTGAGGGTGTTAGGCACAAGATTTCCATAGCACAATTTGCTGAGATATTGGGTTTAGAGGATGAGGATCTCAATAGGCCTAATATTCATAGTGAAGCACCCCTCCCCATGATCAAGACTAAGTTCATGTATACTAGGGATGCTCCTAGGACTTGTATGGGAACTACTCATGGTTTGCATCCAAACTACAAGGTGTTGTACTCCATCTTTCGTTGGTCTTTGCTTCCAAAGGTTGGAGATGCCACTGCTTTGCCTTCCAAACATGCTCATCTTCTCAGTCGCATGCGCTACAGTCAGCCACCTTTCAGTGTGATGAAGTTGATTTGGTATGAGATTGCCAACACCATTCTTGAGCCTAAGCGAGGTTGCATCTATGCTCCATTCATTATGAAGATGATTGAGACAGTCACCGGGGTGTTCTACATCAAAGATGGACGCCACAATCCTTTTCGTCCTCGTGTTCCACCATCCTCTTCTCCAATGGCACCTAGATCCATCCTTTCTACCTCAGCTGGTCCTTCTTCTAGTGCTCCACCGCCATCATCGAGTTCTTCTCCCATCAAGAAGACTCTTCAGGCAATCTTCTGTATATGTGCTAAGACTGCAAAGAAAGTGAAGAAGATAGAAAGGCGTCAGAAGGAAGATAGAAGAGAGGCTGGGAAAGAAGTGTCAGATGATTCTGAAGATGAGGTCTATGTGGATCCTTTTGAGGCTTATGAGGCAGCCCGCAACGTTGCCGGTGAAGGTCCATCCATCTATTTCAATGAAGAGTCTTCCCGATCAGATGATGATGATGATGAGGATGACGCCGAGGCAGCTGCTGAGGATGCTCCCACTGATGTAGACACCGCTGCACAGTCCGATGAGTCTCATCTCTCCGGCGATACCGAGATTGTTCCCTCTGATGGAGATGGAGATGAGTGATCCTCTTCTTCTCTTCATGGTTTCTTGCTTTTTGGTGCCTTGATGCCAAAGGGGGAGAAATTGTGAATTGAAGGGGGTCATTTAAATCTTTTTGTTGCCTTGACTGTTGTCTGGTCATTTGGCCGGAAGTTCCGGGTCTTGTGATCCGGAGGTTCCGGCTAGGCAGATTTCCCCTCTTTTATCTCTCTCTATGGACATGTAATCATATTCTCTATTGGTTGGATGTAATGACTGTTAGATGCTTTATTATCCTTTTTGTCAGTAAGTTAGACCATATGGATGTTGCATTTTGATGTGATGATGTGTTCTTTTCATCTTTTTGAGTGATTACCATGTCATCTAGTCTTTCTATTTGCATCACTCTTTATTTAAGCTCTCACATCTGCATCTTATTTGATTGAGGATAGTGTGAAGTTTCCTTTGAGCTTTCCTTTGTTTTTATGCATATTGTATTCATCTCATTTTATTATATGCATATCTTTAGGGGGAGCTTCACACTTCTCTCATTATTCCAATTTTAAATTCTATTATCTTTTTGTGAGCTTTAACCATGTTGTCATCAATCACCAAAAAGGGGGAGATTGAAGGTGCACTTAAACCCTCTAGTGGGTTTTGGTGATTAATGACAAGGTGGTTAAAGGGGACTAACGTGTTTATCGAGTTTATTCACAGGAGTTTAGTCCCAAAGCAAGTTGTGATGGCTAAGAATGCAAGGAGACCCCCCAATTTGAATGTTCCTAAGTGCGAAAAACACCGAAGGTGATTAGACTAGGTCTTTCACTTTCGAAATTGAGTTTAGGAAAAACCGTACTATAAAGAGGGGTTTCAAGTGTGGTTCTAGGGTATACAAAGTGCTGTGAGTCATATCCATGAGTCTAAAGGTTTTTGAAATCTTTTTTGGAAATGTTTTTCCCCGGGACAGAGAAGCCTACCCGGAGGTTCTGGCCGGAACTTCCGGGCATCGAAGTTTAGCTAGATTTTTCCTAAGTGCTGCCCGGAAGTTCCTGGCACTTTTGCCCGGAACCTCCTAGCAGGTTTCCAGTTCAAACTTGTGAGTAACGGCTAGATGACGTCACCTAGCCGTTATATATATGGATTTCGTCCCCAGGTCACCCTTTGGCCATTCCACTTCAGTTCTTTCATGTTCTAGGGTTTTCTAGCCACTCCCAAGCTTCCTTTGCTTCCTCCACTCAAATCTAGAGCCTATCTTGTGAGATTGAGAGATTAGATTAGAGTGTAGGAGTGTTTTGGAGATGGCTTGAAGATTAGGTTTGTTTGAGCACTTTGGATACCTTGTGGGCTGTCACTTGGGCTTATTACTCTTGGAGATCTTCTCCTAGACGGTTAGGTGTCGCCCGTGAGCTTCCAAAGATCTTGTGGATGTCCCGGGAAAGTTTGTGAAGGTTTTCCTCACCTCCGCAAGGAAACGAGATAAGTGAGTAAAGATTCTTGTGCTGAGTTTTCAGAGGTTGTCCTAGGTAGAGCAACTTGCACTTGTGGTCTTTTCTAGAAGGAATTGTGAGTTGGATCTTGGTGGTCACTCAATTCTAGAAAATGACCTAGAAGTGTTGAGTTGAAGGCTGTGGACTTCTTCTGGGATCTTTGCATAAGTGAGGCAAGGGGTTAATCGAGACCCGGCTCTTTGAGCACCTCAACGGAGAGTAGGATCCGTGTGATCCGAACTTCGGGAAAAAATCGCCTTTGTCTCTCTTGTGCATGATCTGTGTTTGAATCTGCTGGTATCTTGTGATTTACATCTTGTGCTACCTTGTGCCTGATTTACATCCCCGATTTCAATTTTCTCTGTTGCCCGGAAGTTCCTGGCCCAAGAACTCCAGAAGTTCCGGGCTGCTCATCACTGCCAGGAAGTTCCAGTGTTCTTCACCAGGAGGTTCCGGGCCCTGTTAATTTAACCGCTGCGATTGTTGAGAAAATTTCAGGAAAGCCTATTCACCCCCCCCCTCTAGGCTACATCTCTGCACGTTCAGCCCCTAGCAGACACCACTTTATTGGGCCATGGAGACTTAACAGGCCCAGCAGAAGGGAAAAACTTTTTAATATGGCCCAGACTTTTACAATGTAAACATCTAACCTCCGAGCAGCAGTCCCAGATGAGGTGATCAGAGCCCAAACACCAAAAACAAACCAGCCCAGATCGGTTCAAATTTGAAAAGGAAGAATTCCGCTTATCACGATTAAGATGCATACCTTTTGGATCAGAATTAGCAAGAACAACTTCCTTGGAGGCAATAGAATCAGACTTCTGAACAATCTTCTTCGGAGATGATGGAATATCTAACTTAAGACGATCAAAAACAGAAGAAGCCTTTATCAAATGCTGAGAACGATTACCCGAAGAAGATCGCCGCTTTACAATGGTCCATTCATTATCTTGCTCAGCTTGCTAGAGATCCCATTTCCGTCTCCAATCAGGACCTCCATTCTTCTAGAGAAAAAACCGAACCGAGAAATCCTTACAGGAAAAGGATTTGAGAGAGTAGATCCAGAGTCCAACTTTCTTAGAACACACCACAAAAGTAAAACTTCGATCAACCAAAGGATCAACTTGAAGATCAGACGGAGAACCACCAATCGCCGCTCTAAGAGCAAGCACCACGGAGGACGAGGTCAATCGAAACGAAGAACGAGGAACATCAACCACTAATCGAAAAGGAGAATGGCTAAAGTGAGAGGAATAGTGCACCGGTGAACCAAAACGGCTCCAAACTTCATCGCGGATGGAATCCCCTGGGGAGAAATCCCATCCAGTAGGTGGCGCCGGCGTGACCATCTCCTAGAGAGAGTCGCCATGGACGTCGCCAGAGAAGAGAGTCGCCATTCTGCGTCGTATAAGGACTATATATTGTTAATATCTATAGCCGATCAAGTAGATTTAGTTCTTTCTTACTTATTCAAATTTGCCGATCGATTCACATATGACAACGGCTTCGAGATAAATGATATGTCATCGGCAACTAGCCGATCGGCTATCGTTTATGGATTTAACCGCGGTTTCTTTGTCTCTGTTTCTTGTTGATTGCAGGATCAAATCAACTGACACGCTCATACACCTAAAGGCAAGCTTTGGACCTGCACTGGAGTTAAGCAGATCTCCCAGGCCTCGTGTTTTTACATCAACACATTGACCTTATTTTTCTATTATAATATATACACTACAACAAAATATTCCTTGTAGAGATATTTTCCTAATACTAATGAGACATTTTTAAAATGCCTTTACAATGTTATAGAGACATTTTGAAGAGTGTCTCGTAAATGTCTTTTGGTGAATTGTCTCTACGAACGAAGAAGCATTTTATAAGATGTCTCTTTGCAAATAGAAGCACTTTGTAGAGGCATTAAATTATGCGGCAACTATAGCAAATCAATATTAAAAATTTAAAAATATTATCCCATTAACAATTCTTGAACTCATGACCTCTTGAGTTGGTGATTTTTATTATGTTTAATGCACTAACCATCTCAACCTCATATAATTGCATTTAAATAAGTGATTTGTGTTACTTATATCTATTTACTTGATATATATTAATATTCAGAAAAATGCATTTACATCGTTTTAAATGCCTTAAGAAAATGACTTTACATATGAGGCAAATTTTAAAGTGCCGAAAAAATGTCTCTACAAGATAAATTTAACAAAGTATGCTAAAAATGTCTCTAAAGTGTATCTAGAGTAAAAATATTTTAGGCGATTTTGAAAGTGCCTCTAAAAAGTGTGTCTAGAGTTTGTCTCTACAAAAGAACCTCTATATAAAGCTTTTTTTTAGTGATACAATAAATAAATACATACATGTTTACTTTTATTATAGTGCTTTGAATGACAAATCTATATATGTTGTTCTAGTTTCTTTAAACTAAATATTTTTAAAGTTATTGATGGTCAAAGTTATAAAAATTTAATCTCAACCTAGGCCTTGTTTAAAACATCAATTATTATAGAATCGGAGGGAGTAGGTGAGAGTAAGATAGTGTTGGGTTTGTGTAGAAGTAATATAATGGAGTATGTTGCACAGGTACATGGCTCTTACTAGTTGACGAGGAGATCCGATCCATGACATGAACAAAATTTAAGAGGTACGTACTACTTAAGAGGTCGAATTAAGGAGTATCTTAGTATGAACTTGCCCTAATTAATTAATATAAGGAGTAATAATTAAGAGGTCGAATTTTCCGAACACATTTAATAATCGAGCCTAACATACTAATGTGAATGTATATGTTCGTAAATTTTAGTATGAATGCATGGCTTTCATTAACTAGTTGCACTTATACATGAGGCGTCATATATACATATATATGGCAACAATTTGTAGCATAAATATGGCGTGCATGGCATGGATACTTGTGTACCCGTGTAAGTTACGTTGTATACATATCCACTTATTTCTCAGCAAGATATATATATATGATTCATGCATATGCATATATAATACGTAGATAGGTAGAGAGCATATGCATGAACTGATATATTGACAGTACAACATCTGTATATATATATATATATGTAATAACTGCAGGATAACTGATAACAGAATGGATGAACGACACACCATATGCAAGCTAATTAGTACTAATTAATAAGCTGTCTAGAAGAAGGGTACATAATAGTACGTACATACATGGTAGCTAGTATGTGCACGCAAATTTAGTCTCAAGTATGCACCAACATGGAGTAGTGGATCAAAATCTGGCAAGTAGCTAGATAATAACAGGGTAACATTAAGTGGATCATATACATATGTATCGTCGTCGTCGTATGACATACTAGATGATTAGTGGTAATAATTATATATATGCATATACTCCTATATATCTAAGGAGAACAGAGGTAGCTGCAGGGGGGGTCTGTAGTACAGTTAAGCAGCACGCAGTTATATAATATGGTAGAAGCAAGCAGCTAGCAGCTTGGAGCAAGCTAAGACACGTAGAGTGAATATTTCAAACTGGCAAAACGGCTTCGATTGTAGAGAGCAGCTGGTCGAACGTGTAGATATCTAGATCAGCCATCGGCGTGAAAGCTTGTCTCCCCATCCTGAGTGCCATGCAACAATCACCCCAGTTCTGGAACAGATCGGTGTGTTGCTCACCGATAGTACTCTCTTCGTCTGCTGTCTTACCCATCAGGTACACGACTCGCTTCTTCAGCAATGGGAATCTGAACACCTCCGGAAACACAGCACAGGTCTTGAAGAGCATCTTTTGCAAGTCTGACAATCGGACCATTCCCGCGTTGTGCTCAGGGTCATACAAACTCAGCACCTTATAGATCTGAAGTGGAGTTTGTCTGCTCACCTTGAGTTGTGCTAAGTTTGCCGCCATTCCTCTTACTCCGTAGTTGGACTCGAAGGGTAGATTCTTGGCCTCGCAGTGCTTCTTCCTCTTGATGCTGGCATAGTCGGGAGCTATTTTTGGAGTGAGGTCTTTGAATTTGTGCCATTTACCTTGCACCTTGAAAGCGACGAGATAGAGATTCTGGTAGTTAAACAGCAGGCGGACGCGGCCATTAGCATGTTTTGCGGCGAACTGAGTGCCAGGTTTAGGAAAAAGGATTATCTCAAAGTACCCCGAGGGCCCACAAACTGGCTTTCCCTCCACGGTCGCCATTGCTCTGGTGGTGATTCTAGTGACAATGCTGCTGACCAGAGATGCATACGTGTTCTTGGTACCACGGCCCTCGGGATCTCCAATGGGAAAGTGGAATTTGTCCTCTGCCATTGATAAGATAGATCTCCATGTTTCTGCTCTGATAGCCTCTCTGATCTCGATCTTCAGTTAGCCAAGCCCCCTGCCCTGCATCATGATTTATCGACTACTGAGATATACTATACTATACTATACATGTGTATGAGAGATTCAAACATGCATGACAGACACAATCTATCGATGTATGCAGTACACACAAATCAAACAAGCAGATGATCGATATATTTTTAGATAATGAAAATAATTTACATCTACGGCCTCGGCACACAACCAACGAGTTTTAGCACCTAAAGAAATCAAGCCATAAGGTGATGAGACAAATTAAACCCCCAACTCGGTCTAGACAAGTTCAACTCAAAAAAAGGTTATAAAATCACATCACTTTTGTTCGCACAGCACTGGATGCATGGATGAATTGAAATGAACATGGCAGATGATTAACTTTGGTTGATTTGGAGTATGTATGGATCGCCCCTTCGCACTGGAGCACACACGCGCCGGACGAAACGAACGAACGGAAAATCGATCGATCGAGTAGTTGGTGGCCTGGCCTCAACTAGGATCAGCTAGCAATGCAAGCCGGAGAACGCGTATGCAGGATCATCTACGATCGAGTGCGGAGGAAATTAATTTACCTTAGTCACTCACTGTAAGTATGTGTAGTGGTTGGAGAGCGCAGCGCCGGCCGGTCGCCGTCAAGGGTTTCGAGCGGCCGCCGGCTTCTTCTTCGTTCTCTGCTGTTCAAATCTGCTGTTCAAATCTGCGGCGACGGGAATGAGATTAGCTAACTCAATTCCAGCGCGCGTGCGAGGACGGCGAGCTCGCCGAGGAAACTTACCTGAATCTCACTCACACACAGGGAGCATCCAGGATCGGAGAAGGTCAAAAATAAAATAAAAATGTTAGCAGCCACCTGCATGAGGGCGATCGGAAGGAGAGATTAGTTAGTGGACGCGGCGGCGGCGTCGGCGGCGGCCGTGGAAGGAGGCGAAGGGGGAAGAGAGCGAAAAATACCAAAGGAGGAAGAGATCGCCATGGTCATCCCGTCCCGTGGCGCACGCACTGCAAGTGTTCGTCTCTATGCGCTACCCAAGCTGCTCGCTTCGCCTCGCCTCGCCTGCTTTCAATCTGGTCGGGTCGGGTCTGGTCGGGTCGGGTCGGGTCGGAGACAAGTCTGTCCGTTTTCTTTCTTCCGGAAAAGGAAAACCCCATCCTTTAATATTTAATAGGTGCGTGGGCCGGCCCATGCTTATTATTTTTATTCAGATTTTCTTTTCGTTCCAAAAAAAAATTATAAGCGTGTTGAGAATTAAACATGGGACCTTAGGGTTAAAACCATACATCTTTTATCACTGCACTATCAAGTGCATGAGCCACATTTTCATTTTGTTTCAGACATATATAAGAGCTTCTTTGTCCATTTAGATTTTTGATAGAGCCAGATTTCATAGACAAGTTTTTGTTCTTTCACCTTAACTTCTATACTGTCATAACTATATAAAAATATTGAAATGTACCCATCACCACCCATCTGAAGTAGATTCTCTCATTCTCATCACTGTGTGCATTTCCAGAAATGTGGTCTTATGATGACTACTAGACTCTATTCTATACCACCGAGTTTTTTCAAGTTCAACGATTTGCTATCGACATTATCTCTTTCTATAATATACCGGTGGCTTTATCAATTCTTCTACAATACGTCGTTGGGCTAGATCTTCTTTTCAAAAATATCAAAAATACACCTAAGAGACATACAATATTAACAATTAATTTATCTCATCAGAAGTTTCAAAAAAATATGAAAATTTTTATGTGGCCTCCTTACACAACATGTAAGTTTGTATACAAGTTTCAAGTTTTTTCTGGTAAATTTAGATTTTTTTTAAAATATTTTTATGTGCTATATGAGAGAGAATTTGCTTATACAAGACATAATAGCACAAAAATATTTTATGTAGTGTATGAAAGATGATTTATATTAAAAACAAGAATAAAAAAATATTTTATATAGCATATAGCAGATAAATTATATTTTTTTAAAAAATAGAAATGTAAAAAACTTAAAACTTCTATACAAACTTCCATGTTGTGTAAGGAGGCCACATAAAAGTTTTTATTTTTTTTAAACTTCAAATTAGATAATCAATTGTTAACCTTGTATGTCCATAAGGATATTTTTGAAAATAAGGCCTAGCCCAATGGCGCATAGAAAGACAATGTCAAGGCAAATCGTTGAACTCAAACAAACTCGGCGGTATATAATAGATTCTCTCCTAATATAACTATCTTGCTATGTGTCGATGAGTGATACTCGCGGACCGGAAGAATAGGGTATTGGGGTACGTTGGAACAGGGATCTACGTAGTACGACATCAAAACAGACAAAAGACAAGGATTATACTGGTTCAGGCCCCTTATCAGGTAATAGCCCTAGTCCAGTTTATATGGGATTGATGATGATGAGAACAGATTACAAAGAGAGTAACCGAATTGGCGATGCCAATGAGACCGTAGTCGAGGAGTTCGACGAGATCTCCCAGCGAGTTGGCTCCGGGGACTCCGGCTTTGTAAACTTTGGTGGGTGTGTTGGCGATGAGATGCGATGCCCTTTGCCTTTCCCTAGGGGTCCCTTTTATATCGTGGGATACCTTGACCCTCAAGTAAGACTTGAAGATATGTAAACCGACACGATATACTAGAGATTTTACCCTTTCCGAGTAGGACTTCTATAATTCCTTAACTTCGTGGAGATATTTTCCATAATTTGAGGCGAATTCCTAATGACGTATATGGAAACCAACCGTATGCGTGAAGGTATACCTTATCGGTGTATTCCATAAGTCGTAGGATAGAGGGTATGCCTTATCCGTAACCCTGACAGTAGCCCCTGACTTTAACTTAAATGAATTCATGTTCTTGCACGCGACTTCTCCTGATATAGCGTTGTCGTACTCGTTAGATCAACCTCGGTTATATAACCGTAGAGATGTAGAGTTGTCGATAACGCTTTCAGGGAGCCTATCTGTGCAGGTTTTGAATTTAAATTGAAGTCTGAACAACGGTCCCCAGAAATTTTCGGCGGCAATCTCTCCCCTTTCCTCGAAATACGAACCGTCAGGTAGTGCGCCTATATAATGGGATTTTGAGATTCATTTCGGGTCCGTTTGCCAAAAAAACTCTCACTGTTCCTCAACTTCTTCGGACTCTTCGTTCCCCAATCTTCAACACCCTCTACCGGCAGTCTTCTTCCGATGGCGGACCTCAAGCAGTCTTCCACCGATGCCGCCGTGCTGAAGAAGCTGTACAACGAAGGAGCCATCCCTCCGAAGCAAACCATGGCGAGGGAGGCAGGAGGTACTATTCCTTCTCCCATTTTAGGTCGCATGATAGCGGTAGAGGATTTCATCCGATGCGGCTTTCTACCTCCTCCTTCCGAACTTCTCGTGCTGATCTTAAACTTCTACGGTCTTTCTCTCCTGCACCTAAACCCCAACTCCATTGCCTTCCTGAGCATTTTTGCTCATCTCTGCGAGCCCTACATTAGGGTAATGCCTTTCCTTGATCTTTTTCGCTTTTTCTACGAACTCCGGTGGATGGAACCCAATCGGGTTTCAGGATGTTGCGGATTCTGCCTTCGTGATGGCATGAAGGCAAGATAATCCCACTCCAATGCCACTCATCTCGGAGCCAGTGGAGGACGAGATGGTTCTACCTAGGGATAAAAGAACTCGACCCGGTTCTTATCGTTCCCGAGGTTCAACCAGATCGTTCCGAGACTGGAACTCCAAACCCCCGATGACGCTCTCCCTCCAGGCTTTTGTCGACATCGTGAGTGGTCTTCGCGAGCGAGGACTGACTGGCTATGAAATTGTTGAGGATTTCGTTGGTCGTCGGATCCAACCGCTGCATGCTCGCGCTCACCCCGCATTCGACTACGCCGGAACCGAGGACATAACTCAGATTTCTTCGCGGGGTATTCGTCCTTGCATTGCACTTTCTTTTCGCTCCTGATGTTGAAACCGTGGACGAGATCTAACCATGCTTCCTTCCATCTTTGTTTGTTTCAGATCTTCCTGACGACACGGTGGCGCAGCGAGTCAGGGAGGTCCTGATCAGCGCGCCCTCCACAGCGGAAGGGGTGCTGGCCCCGCTTTGCGACAAGTCGGCAGCCGAGAAGGCTACCGCCATCAATGTAAGCGAGAACCAGGACACCTTATATCTTTTATTCCTTTGAAGGGCCAAAGTGACTTCAACTCTTGCAGATTCTGCCGTTGACGGATGTAATCGGTCCTCTTGTCGATCACCAGGCCTCCGCTTCGCTAAAGGAGAAGGTCGACGACGAAGTCGCCAAGATCTCCTCCGCTCCCACCATCGCCGGGGGCAGCGGGACAAAGCGTAAGCCGTGGGCGAGATCGAGCGCCCCCAATGGTTCTCGGTAGAAGTCTGCTGGTTCCGAGGTAGGCGTGCTGCCTTCGCCCTTTAACTTCTTTTGCGAGGATGTCGAAAACGGGGTCATGATTTACTGTCTTACGTAGGACACGGGCAGTCTGGCTCCTCCCCCGAAGAGGAGGACATTAAAGCTGCCCGCCGGGAGTAAGCGAAATTCTTGATTGACCTTGTTGTCGCATTCCCGATCTTCAATGACGTCTGTTAGCCTTCGTAGGAAAGCGTCAGTGGTCTCCTCGCAGAGTGGGAGTGAGGCGGCGATGAGTGGGTCCCCTGTCGCTGTCGCTCCTCGTGTGGAGGTTGCTCCCATCGTCGCGGAGTCCGCGGGACGTGCCGCTGCTCCTGTGGCCACGCCACCACCTGAGATGACCACTTGGTCTGACGTGGTGGCCGAGTGCCACCGCCTTCTCGAGAGGGGTTCTCGGGTGGTGGTGGCCCAAATGGACCGTGTGGAGGCTCGCGCGATGGCGACGGACGGAAGGGTGGCACAGCTGGAGGCGCAACTCGCGGTTGCCCACGAGGACCTTCAGAAGATGAAGGAAATCGTGGCCGGCAACGAGATGCAGCGCCAAGGTTTGGAGAAGAGGATGAATGATACGCAGGACATCCTCTTTTCCCTCCACGATTCCCTCCGCAAGTGCTTCACCAGACTGCACCAGTTAGCTTTGTCGTGCGGGGCGAAGTCTTCTATTCCAACGCAACCCAATGAGACGTCATTGACGTCGGCATTGTCGGAACTCGCGGATGAGATGGAGACCATTCCGTCGCGGCACGCCGCTCACGTTGCCGAGGAGATCTCTAACGGGATCCACACGGGGGCGTGTCACGTCCTCGCGTGCGTGAAGTTGGCTCTCCCTAACGTCGAACTCAAGGAGATCTTGGCGAAGGGGGCAGCTAACACTATGCGGGAGAGAGTGATGGCGAGCGTATCGGATCTCGGGGAGAGTGTCCTCCCCCTTTTTGAGGAGTAAATTTCTCTGTCTTGTATTATGGTCTTTGTACAAACACTTCCATTGTTCTATGGATGCAGCAGCTTCCTTTCATGAGTTATGTGTTGATTTGTCACGTTCCTTTGCCTTCCGTAGCTGTGTAGATCCCGAGGACGTCCAGCAAGGCGGACATCCTCATGTCGAGATGGTTGAACTGCCTTCCTCGGACGACGCCGTCAAGGATGGGGGGATTGGACGCGACTTGCTGCCTGCCTGAGGCCGGCGAAGTCGGGTTCCCACGTGCGAGCTCAGGTGTGATGTTTTATAGAAGTCCCTCTACTAAACTTGTGATTCTGTTTAGGAGGTAGCATCTGTCACATCTTCTGCCCTCTGTAGACCTCGATAGTGTCGTCGCTGAGCGAGATAGGCGTATCGACTACTGGAAGACAAAGTTTGAAGTCACCGAGCTTGAGCGATCACTCATGGTCGTGAAAAAAGACCAAGCCGTGGAGGTGCTTCGTGGTCGCGAGGTCTGGGTGAACTCATACCTCAAGAGCTGCTGTAGTGCCATGGCTGATGTCTGTCGTCAGTTGAAGGTCAACCGCCCGAAGCCCGAGGAGAGTACGGCGGGCTACTTGTCTTAGATGAGGGGGGCGTGTGCCCAACTCGAGGACATAGGACAGCGCATCGACATCAGCCTCAAGGAGGAGTGTCGTCGTGCGAGCCGCTACGCTAGGGGCCACGTCCTTGCCTGCGTCCAAGATCATCATCCGCAAATGGATCTCGGGTTCCTGCGTGGGGGTTTTCGACGTTCTCGGTTGTCGGCGCATGAGGTCGACCGGTCGGCGCGATCGCTTGCGCCCCTAGCCGAGGAGGTGTTTGCTTCCATGAACTGGCAATGGCCGTCGTGGTAGATTTTTAGTCCTTGTAAAAAACATCTGACAGAAATTTTGTAATATATTATTGTTAGGGGTTTTGTAATCATAAAGAACCTATCTACTGAAGGTGTAAATAGGTCGTGTCATATGTGAGTACTACTCTTTTTACAGGCTGTCTTTAGCCCGTTGTTGAGTAAGGTACCCTCCCTACTCCCCAGCCTTGTCCTCGGAGAAGTCTGTTCTCGGAGGGGAAGGCTCGATGGCCCGTAACTTGCCTATCTGAAATTGCGATTTACCTAGCCCCCCAGCCGTGAAGTTGGAAAAACCAATTTCCGATTACACGGCTTAGTTAATACACCTTTTGAGCACTCTTACATGACCAGGTCTTACATGGTTTGTTTAGCTCTTCGAATCCGACAAGCCCTTATCTGCTCTGGGCGTCCCCAGCCGAAATTCCCGTAGGTTTCTCGGAGGTCTTGTCGAAATGGCGTAAAGGGTCAATAGGTTCGTTTTCAAGAGTAGGTGTTATCGTGGTAAGGGATCTCTGGAAAAAGGACACTGGTGTATAAGGAGATCAAAATACCTTTGGATATTTGATTTGTACATGTCTGGGATACATTGACTTTATACATAAAATTTACGTAATTTATCAGTGTTCCATGAGTTGGATAACTCGCTGCCATCGCCATCTGCAATTTTGAACGTGCCCGGTCGCAGTACTCAAACCACCGTGTATGGTCCTTCCCACTTAAGCGAGAGTTTGTTACGCCCTGCCTGGTTTTGAACTCGTCGGAGGACGTAGTCGCCGATGGAGAGTGTGCGAGCTCTGATGCGCTTCTCATGATATCGGCGAAGAGCCTGTTGGAATGCGGCTGCTCGGACGGCAACTCGTTCGCGATGTTCCTCGAGAAGATTCACATCGTCGCTTCGCCTTTCGTCCTGTTCCTCATCGGTATACTTCTGTACGCGTGTGCTTTGATGTCGTAACTCCGTAGGGAGCATGGCTTCAGATCCGTATACGAGAAAGAAGGGTGTTTCCTTGTTGGATATAGTCGGTGTGGTTTGTACGGCCCATAGTACTGAGGGAAGTTCTTCGACCCACTTTTTATCATAGGCCATGAGCCTATTGTGGACGCGAGTTTTAATCCCTTGTAGTACTATTCTGTTGGCCCGCTCGACTTGTCCATTGCTCTGAGGATGTGACACTGAAGCGAAGCATATTTTGACCCCGAGTTCAATGCAGTAATCTTGGAAATCGCTGCTGGTGAACTGGGATCCATTGTTTGTAAGGATGTGGTGAGGCAACCCATATCTGCAGAATATCCCCTTGATGAATTTAATGGCGTTGTCGGCTTTAATTTCTCTTGTCGGCTCTACTTCAATCCACTTGGTGAATTTGTCGATTGCCACGAACAGAAATTTGTAGCCCCCTTGTCCTCGTGGGAACGGCTCGAGTATGTCGAGCCCCCAGCACGAGAATGGCCATGTCAAAGGGATAGTCTGGAGCACTTGTGCTGGCAACTTGGTGTGTTTGCTGAAGAATTGGCAAGCTTCACATCGTTGCACTATTTCACATGCGTCTTTAAGAGCGGTTGGTCAGAAAAAACCTTGCCTGAAAGCTTTTCCGACCAGAGTACGCGCACCGACGTGAGATCCGCAAATGCATTCATGGATGTCGAGGAGAAGAGCTTGTGCGTCGTCGGATGATATGCACTTGAGGAGAACTCCGTTCAGGGCCTTTTTGTATAGATCGTTGCCGATCATACAATATATCTTAGCCTGACGGGACAGTTTCTCAGCCTCTGTGTCATCATCCGGCAGCTTGTCTGACTCCAAGAATTTGATTAGCGGAGTACGCCAGTCGTCTGTCGTCTCTATGATTGCAGCGACGTCAGCTATCTCTGCAGCCCCTGCGAGTTGCTGGTATCAGCCGTGGTACTATCGTCGTGCGTGTCCTTGACGGATGGCTTCGTTAGGACATCCAAGAACGTTCCGGGCTCGAGAGGTTCTCGTCTGGAAGCGCGTCATGCGAGGTCGTCTGGTTCGACATTGTCTTTTCGATAAACGTGTCGAACTTCGATTCCGTCGAACTTGCGTTCCAGTTTTCTGACTTCGGTGAGATATTTGGCTAATTCGGGGCTAGAGCATTTATAGTCTTTGTTTAATTGGTTCGCGACCAACTCGGAGTCTCCCTTCACGACTAGTCGCTTGACACCAAGTACTACTGCTGCTCTTATCCCTACGAGTAGTCCTTCGTACTCGGCCGTGTTGTTTGTTGCCTGGAAGTTTAGATGGATTGCATGCTTGAACTGATCTCCTGTGGGCGATGTCAAGATGAATCCAGCGCCTGCTCCTTGGCTGTTCAGTGCTCCGTCGAATGCCATGGTCCAGGTCTCGTTGATCGCTTGGGCGGCTGGTCTGTCCTCCGGGATAGTCCAGACGGCTACGAAGTCGGCGAGGACCTGTGACTTGATGGCTGTTCTTGGCAAAAAGTGGACGTCGAATTGGCTTAGCTCGACTACCCATTTGGCGATTCGGCCGACCACATCTTTATTCCTGACAACTTCACCCAAAGGGAAGGAGGAGATGACGGTGACCTTATGAGCCTGGAAGTAGTGGCGTAGCTTTCTCGATGTCATGACAACGGTGTAGAGCAGTTTTTGGATCTGTGGGTATCTAGTTTTTGCGTCGTAGAGGGCCTCGCTTACGTAGTACATGGGATGTTGTACTTTTTCCCTTTCTACGACGATAACTGTACTCACAGAATAAGGCGTGGTAGCAATATACAGGAATAATTCTTCATTGATTTGAGGAGCAACGAGTACAGGGGGATTTGACAAGTAGCGCTTGAGCGCGATAAATGCGTTCTCGGCTTCTTGGTTCCACTCAAACTTGTCCTGCTTCTTGAGCAGGGCGAAGAAGGGTTGTCCTCGTTCTCCCATCTTTGTGACGAATCGGCTCAATTAAGCCATACATCCTGTTAGCCGCTAGACCTCCTTAAGCCTTGTAGCGACTTCATGTTCTCGATTGCCTTGATCTTCTCGGGGTTTGCCTCGATTCCTCGACCTGAAACCAAGAAACCGAGCAGCTTCCCTGACGGTACTCCGAACGTGCACTTCTCCGGGTTCAGCTTCATTTGATATCTTCAGAGGTTGTCGAACGTTTCCCTGAGGTCGTCGATCAATGAGTCGCTTTTCTTGGTTTTGACGACGATGTCGGCCACGTACGCCTTGACGTTTTGTCCAAGCTGAGTACCAAGTGCTCCCTAGATGCCGCGCTGATATGTGTTGCCTACGCTTATCAATCCAAAGGGCATCTTGGTATAACAAAATACACCGAAAGGCGTGATGAACGCTGTCTTCTCTTCGTCCTCTTTTGCCATGCTGATTTGGTGGCAGCCGGAGTAAGCGTCAAGGAAACTTAACAACTCACAGCCAACCGTTGAGTCCGCTAATTGGTCTATTCGAGGAAGAGGGAAGTGGTCCTTCGGGCACGCCTTGTTGAGGTCGGTGAAGTCGACGCACAACCTCCACTTCCTGTTGGCTTTGCGTACCATTACTGGATTTGCGAGCCACTTTGGATGGATGACTTCTCTTATGAAGCCAGCTTTGAGAAGTTTGTCCAGCTCTTCTCGTATGGCTTGTTTTCGATCGGGTGCGAATCTCCGCAGTTTCTGCTTAACTGGCTTGGCGTCGGGTCACACCATTAGTTTGTGCTCAATCACCTCCCTGGGTACTCCCAGCATGTCTAACGGCTGCCAAGCGAACACGTCCGCATTGTCTCGGAGGAAGGTGATGAGCACGAGTTCCTATTTGTCGTCCAGCGATGCCCCGATCTTGACGGTTTTGTCGGGGTTGGCGCTGGACAACGTGATGATCTTGATGGTGCCATCTGGTTTTGGTGTCTTCTTGATTTTGCTCACTTTCTTGGGGTTCTCGGTTGTGGCGGGCGGGTTGGGAGTATGCTCGACCATGTCGAGGCTCCGCTTGTCGCACTGCACCACCAACTTGGCGTTCCATAGGATAGTGATTGTCCCTTACGGTCCTGGCATTTTGAGCACTTAGTATGCATAATCCGAGGCTGCCATAAACATCGCGAGTGCTGTTCTCCCAATGATGGCATTGTACGCGGTGTCGAATTCCGCGACATCAAAGGTGATCTGCTCTGTTCAGAAGTTCTCGACGTGTCCGAAGGTAACAGGCAGCGTGATCTTTCCCAATGGTTTAGACGATGATTCCAGGGTAATTCCGTGTAAGGGCTGATCTATGGGCATCAGCTTGCTTCGAGGTATTCCCATCGCGTCTAAAGTGCTGGCGAAGAGTAGATTGATCGAGCTCCCGCCGTCGATGAGAACTCTTGCCACCTTAATGTTCCGAATAGTGGGCTCCACCACAATTGGATATCTGCCAGGTGTAGTCGTGTCACGCCCTGAAAATCGCCTAATTTAATAATTCATTCTTTAATGCATTTTTAGAAATTATTTTAAAAGCCTACAAGTAAAACTCTAATAATCTAGGAAAAGTTTCAACATAAAATTGAGCTAGATAAAATTTCATTAAATACTTTGCTTGTTTATCTATTTTCTATATTTTTCTAGGAATTATTTGAGCAAGGAAAGTATTTTTAATAAATGAAACATCATTTCACGAATTATTTTAATTGAAAAAGTCTTTAAAACCCTCCCCTAGGCCGTTGGGCCGTTTCTGTCGCGTCCCAAATCGACCCTAAAATACATCCTCTAAATCATGCCTAGAATGATTAAAATGCTTGTCAAAGCCTTCAAAAATTAAAATGTGCAAAGTTAAAAGTCAAATAGGGCTTGGAGGATTTTTGTATATTTCCTAAAAGCCTAAAATGTGTAAATAAATTTTAGTGGAATTTTCAGAGCACAAATAATAATTATTAAGAAATAAACAAAGTTAAAAAGGTTTTATAAAAAGAAAACCCTAAAAATCACCCTCTCCCCTCTGATGGGCCGAATTCGGCCCATCTCCCTCCCCCTCTCTCCTCTCCCCCGCGGCCCACTCGGCCCTCCCCGCGCGCGCGCCGCTGACGGGCGGGCCCGCCCGCCACCCTCGCTGACGGGTGGGGCCCACCCGTCATCCCCTTCCTCCCGCCGCTCCCGCCGCCTCCCCGCGCCCTAGCGCCGCCGCCGCCGCGAATCCCGCCGCCTCCCGCCGTCCCCGCAAGCAATAAAGTGGGGGGAATCACTCCCCGTGATCCCCTCTCCCTTTCCCCCCATTTTTCCCTCTCTCTCTCGCGTTCAAACGGGCGGATTTGCCCCCGCAAATCTCGCCGGCGCCATTGATGGCGGCCGGACCTCCCGCGCCGGTTTCCTTCCCCTCCGGCCGCCCTCTCTCACTCCCAACCCTATATAAACCCTCCCCGAGCTCCCCACCACCGTTTCCACCACTCACCGCCCTCTCTCCTCGCCGGAATCGAGCTCGCGCCGTCGCTCTCTCTCTCCGCCGTCGCCGCCGAGCTCCGGTCCGCCACCGTCGTCGACCCGGACCACCTCCCATCTCGGCGCCGCCTCCTTCGGCCTCGCCGCATCCTCGCCGACCTCGTCCACCCCTCCGTTTCGCTCGCCGACCGCCGGAGCGCCGTCGACCCGGTCCACCGTGGACCGTGAGGCTGCCGCGTGGGTCCCACTCCCGTGGACCCGGTCCGCGCGCCCTCTCTCCCGGCTGACGCAATAAATATATTTTTAAATTAAAATTTAAATGAAGAAATTCGTAAATATTCATTTAAAGAGCATATAAACTTCAAATGGCCATAACTTGGCCATTTGAACTCGGAATTGGACCGTTCAAGTCTCTAATTTTTCCTTAAGAAGTCAAGAACCCATTTTTGTGCTTTGTTCCTGGTTGTTATATGGAGTTTATTAGAGTAAAAGCCCTTTTATTTTTCCGTTGGTCGTGTAGACGCTGCAGCTTCGGAGGATCCGCTCTTCGTGGAGGTCGAAGCCGACGTTTGGGAAAGTGAGCAAGGCAAGTCACATCATCCTTGAACATATTGAATCCCAGTTTATAAAGTTATTTTGATTTCAATTATTGCATTACCGCTTTATTTAAAATTCCCGCGTTATCACTGTTTTATTTAGCCATGCCTATTTACCTTTGTTATGAACTTATTATTGTTATTGTTATTATTATTACCTTGTTCACCCTAGGATAAACAAAACCCCAACTAGTGGACATTTTATTCATGGTTCCACCAGTATGAAGTTAGGTAGATGCTTCGCTGTTTAATAGGACAACATAGGGTGGTTTTATAACTCTAGACTTTGGGAATATTCACATCACTTGGACACCATGGAATGGTTGGATTATTGTGGAATTGGATTCACACCTCTCCCTCTATTCAAAACCCTCAAAATGGTTTTAGGCTGGGCTCGGGGTGCATGGTTTTGATGGTAGCACCTCGGCCATATAAGGACCGGTCTTCGGGCCTCTGTTGCAAAGCACTACCGTACTTCCACATGTCTAATGGGTAAGGCTTAGTTTGTGGCTCAGTCTGGTTATAAACAAAAGTACACGGATGGAGATGGACGAAGTCGGGGGTCGATGGACATCTCTAGGACAAATGAAGGCTACACGAGCCGCGGCCCGGTAGTCGAGATGTCATGGCACAGGACCGGTGTCCTGCTGCTAGGGGCTCAGTCCTGCCTACCTGTCCCGGGGGTTCCGGCCGTAGGTGGGGTTGGGTCGGTACTCTTGTCTATGGCTAGGATGGGTTGGAAACTATGTCATGTCTTCCGTCCATATGCCGTGGTGGTATGTGGCACGTGGTTGCACGTGAGGAAGATGTGTCTTGTGGGCAAAGATGTACACCTCTGATCAGAGTATAATCTATTCGAATAGCCGCGCCCTCGGTTATGGGCAAGCCGAGCAATGTACCCAAGTTAGTGTTTTAATTCTTAAAACCTGCTTAACAACTAAAATGTGGAATGGTTGGCCTGGGTTGGCTTGGGACGAGCTGGGACCCAGGGTCGGGTTGCCAGTTCGGTCTGAATCATCGTAGGCCTTGGGTTAAGGCAGGTTCGTGTGGGTTCACGGCCTTGTTTAATAATATGAAATAGTTCTAGGATCGTGTTTTAAATTTAGCTTTGAGCAACTAAGGTTTTTTTTTAAATGCTGTTTATTGCAAAACCTAACCCCTATACTATAACTCCATTGTACTCCTTTGCACTTATGCTGCACTTGTGGGTGTGTCTTGTTGAGTACGGTGGTTGTACTCAGTCTTGCTCAATTTTTCCCAAACCCAGAAGAGGAGCCCCTGGATGATGAAGGCTTTGGTGTCTAGCTCGTGCCTGCTGTCAAGCGCCTGTGGTCGTCGCCTTAGTCTTCCGCTGTTTTCCGTTGTCTTTGAGTGTGCTGGGCCGTCGCTGCCCATGTAATAATTAACTATTTACGCTTCCGCTTATTAAACTCTGAATTGTATCAACTTCTGGTGTACCTTGCCTCCTGGGACAAGGAATAACACACGCACGTAAGGAACGCCCGTTGGGTTATTTCCGGTCGTGACAGTTTCCGGCCCAACTCTCCTCCCAGCCACGCGTGGCCCACGCCGGCCCAAGTCGAGCCGCCGCCCCTCTCCTCTCAAGTCGCCGACATGTGGGGCCCACATGTCGGGGTCATCTTCCACCTCCGGCCAGCCAAGCCGAGCCCGAGCGTCGCCGCCTCCCCTCCAAATCCGCTGCCTCCGGCCATCTCCGAGTCCGATTGGTTGAGGGGTTTTTATCCCTTTGTTGTCCTCTATCTTTTCCCCCAAGAATCGGAGCTAATTGCTTTGTATTTCGTCAGAATCAAATTCGTTTTCGAGTTTATCACTCCAAACTAACCCTAGGATAGTCCGATCTCTCTAATCCAAGCCTATATAAAGCATCTTCTAGTCGTCCTCTACGTTTCCCCTCAAGTCCCGAGCTCTACCGTTGCCCGTAGCGCCGCCGCCGCGTAGCCCTAGTCGCCACCGTCGCCGACGCCCTTCCAGCCGCGCCACGCCGCTGCTGTAGCCGTCGCCGCCGCCTTCCATCGCCGCCGTTGGGTTTGCGTGGAGGAGGAGCACCTCGGCCGCCCCTTTGCATCCACTGGAGACCGCCGGAGCGCCGCCGTCGACGTCGAGCCGAGCCGTGCCGTCGTCGGAGCTTGTCGCCGGCCGCCGTACGTCGTCGTCCGTCGTAGTTTCTTGCACCGGTGAGTTCGCGTCGTCGTCCTCTTCGCGTAGGTGTCCTCGGATAGCCCGGCCGAGCCCTCTATCGCCGGTGGTCGCGTCGTCCCGTGCCATGGCCGGTGATGATGTCATCGTGACATCATAAATCATTTATTTAATTCGTGATAATTTTCTGTATTAGATGAAAATCGATTAAACTTAGAAAATTCATAACTAAATCATCGTAACTTGGATTTGAGTGGTTCAAGTTGCTAAATTCATCTAGAATCAAGATCTGCATGTTAAAAATATCCACATGTACTGTTTATGCTTGTTTTTGTACTGTTTTGTTGATTTTGTTCATTTGTTTTAGTTTCTGACGTTCCGGAGGAGAGCGTTTACGTTGAGGAAGGTTCAGAAGGGTTTGAAGAAGCTCAAGGCAAGTCACATAGATCCCAAACAACTCTTTGAGCATGTTGAACCCGTTTAAAGCTAATGTTTTATTTCAACTTATGCATTATTTTCGAATGTCACCGAGTGGTGAGCCTTTCCCGATTAATTAATGGCCGAAGATGACTTTATTTTCCTATGGGTAATAAATTGATTTAGCTTGGATCTTATATATTGGTTTGGTTCAGCTAAGTGCTATAGAGGCATAATTGCTTAGCCATGCTTAGAAACATTAGCTCATTAATGGGATGAATCATATTACATTATTACTTATGGTTATAATTAATGGTAGCTCACGATGGTTAATCGTGTTATGATAATTAATTGATAAATAAAACCTGATTAAAGGTGGGTTGTGAGCACATGGTTGTGATGGTCGTGCTCATGACAATTAAGGACCGGTTCACGAGCTACTGTTGTGAAACATTTACTGTGCCAACCACAAGCCAGCGTGGGCAACGGCTTTATCTTTTGTATAGCATGATTCATTACGGGGTGCCAGACTGTGATGCGGCGAGATGTCCGTGGGGGTCGCTAGGGAGTCCATGCCTCTGGTTTTGAGGGGGAGATTATGATCCAGGAACGGTGCACTGTGGTGAGTTGTGTTGTGTGAGAGGTATTGTCACAGTTCCTTTCCAAGGTACCGTGGTGGTACTGAGGCGCATGGTGACGTGTTGTGGAACTGTGTCTTGTGGGTACAGTGGTACATCTCTGGCCAGAGTAAAACTATTCGAATAGCCGTGCCCGTGGTTATGGGTGGGTTTAACAATGTTTTTCGTGATTAGTCTCACATTACTCATTATTAATGATAATATTGTGATAATTAAATTGACTCCTGGTTTGGAATGGTATATTCCTGGTATGGAGGTTTGATTTGTACAACCGGGGTTGGTTGTTCAGATGTGGTTGGGCCTACGCAACACGGGTGTGTTGTATAGTGTTTATTTAATATTGCTTAATTGCTTAACTATTTTACTATTTTCTCAAATGTTTATTAAATGTTGTTTATGCAAATAAGCTTTATTATGCCATCCTTTGTTATCCTGTGCACTTGCATATTTGCTGTGTGGCTTGTTGAGTATGTCATATGCTCATTCTTGCAATATTCATTCATCAGAGGAGGAGTACTTCAGTGAAGGTGATGATCAGGAGGATTAGGCTTTGTTCGGGTCAAATTGCTTGTGGAGTGGAGTCGCCATAGCTGTTTAGTCTTTTGTTTTTATTTCCGCTGCATAGAATTTTATTCTTTTGAGAAGAACTATCCACCTCTGTAATAATTATTCATTTTGCGAATATTAATTAGTTGTTTGATAGTACTCTATTATCAATTTGTTATTGTGTGCCTCGGCTGATTCCTGGACAAGGATTTAACGCACATGTAAGCGCTTGGAATTTTGGATAGAAATTCCGGGCATGACAAGTCACGGTCTTGGGGTGGTCGGCTTCCGAGAACTCGATCTTGTGCTGCGACCACTTCATCTTGGTGGTAGTCGCCTGTGAAGTGGAGCAAACTTCGCGTTCCGCTTTCTTGTACTCCCTCTTAGAGGTGTACAAAGTGGATCCACCGAAGATGTGGGAAACATGCAAATCATACTCCGGGAAGGCGGAGTTAGAGTTGTCGGTGGTGGCTTCTTTTGCAGTCTCCATACTCGCTTTCCTCTTTCGATTGCTAGTTGTTTCACGAGCTCCTTTTTGATGACGTAGCAATCTTCCAAGGCGTGATTGCTTGTCATGTGGATTGGGCACCATGGCTTGCGAGAGTCGTCGCCCTGAGGGTTGGAGTGTCTGGACGGTTCTACTTGCTCTGCGGCAAGGACCTCTCCAGAAGACTTGCGCTTCCCGCTTTTGCGACTTCTCTTCTTGCTTGACTCTGGTGCGTCTTTATCAGTCGACTTCTTCTTCTCGTCTCCCGCTTTGCTCTTTCCCTCCTTGCGTCTCAGAGCGTCGTCTGCGTGGATGTGATCCGGCGCGTTGCCAACTCTTGGGTGGTGTACCGATCTCGGATGCCAGACTTGAATGCTCGAATGACAGAAGCGTCGGTGATCTTGAGGATCGTATTTCTGCACTCATTGAAGCGCCAAACATAGTCCCGCAATGATTCGCCTGGGTTCTGGGTTAGTGCATGTAGGTCGTCCTCGATCGCGTGGCGCTTGTAAGTCTCTTGGAAGTTGCCAACGAATTGCTGCCATAAATCTTCCCACGAACATATTGAGTTTGGCGGGAGATGGACGAACCATGTAACGCCCCGATTTTCGTTCGGGATTAAAAATCATTTAATAATGCTTTTCTAGAAATTAAATAAAAGTTAAAGCAATTTAATCAAGTGAAATTATTGAGGGAATTAAAAATTTCCTTTAAAAATCATGGCCGGGAATATTTTGTAATATTCTTTGCGCCCTAAAATATTCTCTGAAATTTTCCCGTGAATTTTCGGACTCAAGAAGTAATTATAATAATACAAAGTTCGTTAAACCAATTAAATAAAAAACAAAACGAATTAAAATCCTCATTCTTTGCTTTGGGTCGTTTCCGGCCCAAGTTTCCTCCCCCTCAGGGCCTGCCTCCCTCATCTCTCCTCCCTTCTTGGCCCCCAAGGCCCGTCCCCTTGCAAAGTTCACTTCGCCTCCCCCAACCATCTCCTCCTCCCTCCCTCGCCAACAGGTGGGCCTGGCGACCCCACCTGTCAACTCCTCCTTCTATCTTCAGCCTCCAGAACCAAAGCCGCCATGCCGCGCCTTTGTGCTCCCGCTCGCGTCCTCGCGCCCAAACTGCATGAAATTGGTTCCCCTCCACCTCCTCTGCACTCTCCCCACGTTTCCCCAAAAAATCGTGCCGGGTTCGAGCTCTACTTCGCCCACGATGTCGCCCATGTCCCTGGCCGTTGCCGCCCAATTCCGCCCTCTCGGCCACAATTTCCCTCCCCCGCGCCCATATAAAGCATCGTCCGGCTCTCCTCTACCGTTTCCTCTCCTCCCCCGAGCTTCCTATCGCCTCCCTCGCTCTTCCCACGCCGTCCCCCACTTCTGCCGCTTTCCAGCGAACTCCAGCCGCGCGCTACCACCGCCATAGCCACGCCGCACCATGCCACCGCCACCACTGGCTCCTCTGCGCTGAGCCAAAGCCCGGCCACCACTTCCCCTCGCCAAACCACCGCCGAAACCCCGTCACCACCACCAACCCGAGCCACTGCCGCCTCCAGCCGCCTCCCGCCGGCGAGCGTCGCCTTGCCCGGCCATGCCGCTGCCACCCACAGCGCCGCCACGCCCCACCGCACCTCGGCTGCCGTTCCAAGCCGCCGAAATCACACTGAAGCTCGGTATCTCTCGGTCGCCGGTGAGCTCCACCATTCCTCTCCTATCCGGCGTGGTATTCTCACCGCTCTGATCACCTATGTTCCTCCCTAACCCTTCTATCTTCTTCCCCAGGGAATCCCGGCCGCCGTCCGCCGCTTCGTGCTCGCGGGTCGCCGTCAGACCTCCGCTATCGCCTTTCCCGAGGGAGCGCTGCCGCCGCCCGTTGCCCCCGCCGCCCCGACGCATGGTGAGCAGTCCCCTCCATCTCCCCTTTCTCCCCTTCGGCGGCAGCCTCCCATGCCCGCCACCGCGTCGCGTCGTGTTGCCGGTGTTGTCGCCGGAGGCCACATCCGGTCGTGAGCCGCCGCCGCCCCTGGCCGCTCTGTGTCGCCGCCCGTGGACCACTCCCGTGGTCCGGGTCCACGGTGCCGCCCAGGCCGCGGTGGACCGAGTCCACCGTCTGTCCTCCCTTTGGAGCCGCTAACGTGTGGGACCCGCGTGTCGGACGCCGGCCTCCCCCTTTGATGACATCAGCGATGATCTTATCCCTTGAGAAAACAATTAATAATTGCACAATAAATCATTAATAGTTCTAGAAATTCATTTAATGACTCAAAACTTCTAAAATTCATATCTAATTCATTCGAACTCCAAATTGGGCCATTCAACTTGCAAAATTCATCTAAAATTGAGATCTACATATTTATTTAATTTTTATGTACTGTTTCTTTGGTTTTATTAGAGTTTTTTCTCGTTTTGCGTGCCAGCGTGTAGTTTCCGCCGTTTTGGAAGATCGCGGTCGCAAGGAAAAGAGTTCAGAAGATTGTTTGAAGAAGCAAGGCAAGTCACACATTCCCCTTGAGCATATTGAGCCTATTTTACAAATGTTTTACCGTTTGCAAATAAATATGCATGTTTTGCTAATTACATGTGATCCGGGTATTACCTATCTGCTCGCTTGTGCCATATTTATTTGATATCTGTCCTTTGTCAACCTTGGGTGATAAATCAACTAGCTCATGTTACTTATGTGACCTAGCTAGAATTATTTGCTTAGCCATGCTTAATTACCGCTAGCTCAGTTGATGGGATAATTGCAGTATTAGACCTTCTAGTATCTTGATGAGCTGCGTGCTCGAGACATCTGGCCATGTTTCATGGTCGTAATTATCCAACTAAAATGCGACTGAATGGTAGGCTGTGGGTGCATGATTTTGTGGGTCACACCCATGGCAATTAAGGACCGGTTCACGGGAAACCCTGGAAGACTTACAGTGCTTACCACAAGCGGGAGTGGGTAACTGCTTGATTTGAAGTATAGCTCGACCCTTTCCTAGGCACCGGTGGCGAGGGTGGGCATGATGGAGTTGGGTCGGTCGGGGTGTCCGGTTGTCCAGCTGCCGGACTCACCGCGGCGCACGAGAGGACTGCCCACCTCCGGGGTAGGGGGTGAGGGTGAAACCTTAGCGTGTTGTGGATGGTTAGGGGAGGGTTATGCGGAGGGTCTGGTCATAATCACTCGACATGGTGACGTGCCTGCACAGGCACGGTGACATGCCGGTGGATTGTGTCTTGTGGGTACAGTTGTGCACCTCTGGCCAGAGTAAAACTATTTGAATAGCCGTGGCCGCGGTTATGGGCGATCGACCGGATTCACCGTGATTAGTCTCACACTTAATAAATCGGCCCAATGCACTGTAGTTCAGGTGGGTTGGTTGGGCCTGCTCAACGTGGTATAGCGTTGATCAATGGAGATTTAATATTACCTTAATTACTCAACAGTTTTACCGTTTTGCTCAATAAAATGTTTTACAACTACCTTTCTGCAAATAGCCACAAGCCATTCTTGAATCCCCTTGCACATCTGCATCGTTGGTGTGGCTTGCTGAGTATGGTGGTTGTACTCAGCCTTGCTATTGTTCCCCCTTTTCAGAAGTGTAGTGCTTCTAAGCTGAAGACAAAGTTAGAGGATCAAGGCTCAGACCCCAGTTGAGTTTTGCCTGTGGAGTGGAGCTGAAGCCCCGCTAGGATCGCCTTTTCCGCTGCTGCTGCTTTCTTTTTGGTGTGAGGACTAAGAGCCTATTTTGTAAGTATTTTACGCTTTATTTACATTTGGAACTGTATATTACTTGTCGTTTTGTGTACCCTGACTGGTCCTGGACAGGGATTTAATACACAAAATAGTCTGGAAATTTAGGGCTTAATTTCTGGGCGTGACAAACCATGACCGGGCAGAGCCTTTTAGCGCGGCCGGCAAATAATTTGCCAGGACGTTGTCGTCTGCGCCGGCGGCATAGAAAACTGTGGAGTAGACTTGCAGAAATTCTTCTGGGTCTGTACTTCCATCATATTTCTCGATCGATCCCGGTCGGAACTTCTCAGGCCACCGCACGTTGTGAAGTGCGGGTGTGAATGCCCTACATCCGTTGCCTGGGACAGGGCGTGGCCCACGATCACGATGCCTTTGTGGAGGTCGATCCGAAGAGGACGATGAAGACGAAGATGAGGGATCGCTTGGATTAGGAGCCCGACTTCTCGAACGATGATCACGTCCACAATCTCGACTCGGATGAGGAGATTGGGAGTTTCGATCTCGTCGGTCGTCGTTATTCCTTTCTTGTCTCCGGGGACTGTTGTCCCGATCCCGGTCGTTGTCATCGTGTCGGTCGTCACGAGTTCGACGGTCGCGATTCCCGTTAGAGATGTTCCTTCGGCCATCTTCCCGCTCTCGTTAAGATGGGGAGTGAGGACGATGCTGTCGGTGCGGATCGCCATCCTCACGACGAGGAGAACGATGTTGGCGGCGCTCGTTCTCGTTGCGTTCCCTCCTGTTACGCCGACGTCCGTTTAGATGTTCGAGAAGGTCGCCATCTTCATGGCGCGGTGGTGTAGGGTCACGTCTTGGAGGGGAGCGGTTGCCGGTAGGCCTTCCGTCGGGGTTTTCATCCTCCGCATCTCCGGTAAGCCGCTCTCTATCTCTGTTCGGCTCTGGGCCACCTGCGGCTTCAGCAAACGCGGTGTTGAGGTTGGTCATGGTCTCCCGTAGCCACTCTGCCCATCGGCTGGTGTCTAGGTTTGTTACCGGATCAAAAGGGCCTTCCCTCAATATCGCGTCCAGGTTCCGCAACTGATGAGCTGGTGTTCTCGCAGCGGCGGACGTGCTCATCTCAGTGTTGTCAACCACGTTTACATCTCTAGGCGACTGCGAGGAGGACTCGTAGCCTTCTAAGAGGTGTAACACGGATGGCTTGTTTGCGCCGACAAATCCCACAAACCGATCCAGGACCGGAGCCGCATCTGGTTCCTTGGCAACACACGGAGTTTGAACTCGTGGCCGCTGGACGCGATGATGCGCTGGTTTGAGGGTCCTAAGGAAGACCCTGCAGTTGGTGAGATCATGCACTCTATGTCACATCCTGAATTTCGTTTCAGGATTTATAAAGTATTTAATAAATTATTATTAGAATTTATATTAAATGTTCATTAATTTACAAGTGAAGTTAAATGTGGGAAATAAAATTTCCTAAATATAAAGCATGGATGGATTTAATTTTTATTAAATTCTTCATGGTTAATTATACTCTCTGGAATTTTCTCAGATTTTTCGGAGCTCAATTCCTAATTTTAATCATACAAAGAACATTTCAGTAATTACCCACATATTAAATTAATCATTAAATGGTCTAATTATAATTTTTTTAAGTACTTTGAGTGTCCAAGTATTTTCAGGATTTTTCTTGAAATTATTTGAGCATTGAAAGTATTTTTAACAATTCAAAGATCATTTAAGTGATTATTTTAATTGGAAAAGTAATAAAAATCCTCCTCCTCAGCTTGGGCCATTTTTGGCCCATTCCTTCCTCTTCTCTCCCTCCTCGCGCGCGTGCTGTGCAGCCCACGCCGGCCCAACCTGAGCCGCCTCCTCTCCTCTCAGCCCAGCCGGAAAAGTCTACTTTCCCTCCCTGCGCTACTGTTCATCTTCCAGCTCAGGCAGAGCCCGAGCCAGCCGTGCCGTGCACAGTGCCGCTGCCTCCTCCTTCCAAATCTCGCCTCCCCGTTGATCCTTTTTCCAAATTAGTTGAGGGGAAATATTCCTCTTATCCTCCTCTATCTTTACCCCCAAAAATCGGAGCTAATCGTTGAGTATCTTATTCGAATCGAACTCGTTTTCGAGTTTATCTCCAAAACCGAGTTTTTGATTTCCCGGATCGATTTCTTGCGGGAGGAGTCCGATCTCTTCAATCCAAGCCTTTAAATAGGACCCCCTAGTCCTCCTCTTTCGTTTGCCCCCTCTCCCGTGATCTCTCGTGCCTCGTAGCGCCGCCGCCACGTGCTCCACCCCGCCATCGTCGCCGGCCGAGCTCCATCCGCGTCGCGCCGCCGCCTCCGTCGTCGCCGCCGGTCGCCGTCACCACCGTTAGGTGCGCGGGAGGGTGGAGAAGCCCGGCCGCCTGACCCCCGAAGCCGCCGACCACCGCAGCTCCGGCGCCACCGCCGACCGAAGCCGCCACCGCCGTCCACCTCGCCACCGGCCGTCGTCCGTCGTCGTTTGTCGTATCGGTGAGCACCATTGAGTTCGCAATGTTGTCCTCTACGCGTAGGTGTCCTCCAAAAGTCCGGCCGACCACCCTAGCTCCGGCGAGGTCGCCACCCGTGCCGTGGCTGCCGTCGATGACGTCATCATGACGTCATCATCTCCTCTTTTTCAGTTTTTTTTAATAGATTAAATCTTCGGAAATTCATAACTAAATCATCGTAACTCGGTTTTGAGTGGTTCAAGTTGCTAAATTCATCTAAAATCATGATCTACATGTTTGTTTACATTATATGTACTGTTTATGCTTGTTTTTTACTGTTTATTTGGTTTTTATTAGTCTTTTTCTTCGTTTTGTGTGTTAGCTTGTCGTTTCCGTCGTTGCGAAGGTTCGTGAGTGTGTCGGAAGTGTTCAAGAAGATTAATTGAAGACCGATTATTGCAAGGCAAGTCACACAGATCCTAAACACAATCCTTTGAGCATGTTGATCCTATATTTAAATTCTCTATTTATTTCAACTGTGCATTTATTTTCGAATGTCACCGGGTGGTGTGAACCTATTCCTTTGTTATGGCTAATCTGCATTGAATGCCCTATTCCTTGATACCTTAGGTAATAAATTGATTAGCTTGAACCTTATGTATTGGTTTGGTTCAGCTAAATGTTATATATATAATTGCTTAGCCATGCTTAGAAACATTAGCTCACTAATGGGATGAATCATATATACTACATTATTATTTAAGGTTATATTTAATGGTAGCTCACGATGGTTAATCGTGTTATGATAATTAATTGATAATTAAAACTTGATTAAAGGTGGGTTGTGAGCACATGGTTTTGAAGGTCGTGCTCATGACAATTAAGGACCGGTTCGCGAACTACTGTTGTGAGACATTAACCGTGCCAACCACAAGCCAGCGTGGGCAACGGCTTTACCTTTTGTATAGCATGGTTCATTGCGGAGCACCAGACTGAGAAATGGCGGAGATAAGCCCACGGGGGTCGCTGGGGAGTCCATGCCTTGTTTTATAAGGGGGTGATTATGATCCAGGAATGGTGCACTGTGGTGAGTTGTGTTGTGCAGAGGGTATTGTCACAGCCTCTATTCGGGTACTTTCCAGTATCGCGACGCATGGTAGACATGATGTTGAGGCTGTGTCTTGTGGGTACAGTGGTACACCTCTGGCCAGAGTAAAACTATTCGAATAGCCGTGCCCGCGGTTATGGGCGAGTTGAGCAATGTTTTTCGTGATTAGTCTCACACCTCTCACAATAATTATTGATGCTATAATTGGTAATAATTTGCTTAGCTCCTGGTTTGGAGTTAGATCTGTACAGCCGGGGTTGGTTGTTCAGGTTTGGTTGGGCCTGTGCAGCATTGGGGTGCTGTTCAGTGTTGATTAAAATTGATGATTAATTACTCTACTGTTTCACTACTCTTAACTCTTTGCTAAATGCTGCTTTCGCAAATGAGACTATATTATGCCATCCTTTGGTATCCTTGTGCACTTACATATTTGCTGTGTGGCTTGTTGAGTATGTCATATGCTCATTCTTGCAATAATCAATCAACCTCAGTTGAAGAAAAAGGATCCAGAAGGAGAAGACGTTTGGCTTATACCCCAGTTGAGTTGCCTGTGGGAGTGGAGCTGAAGCCATCGCTAGACCGTTAATTCCGCTGCTGTTTTTCTTTTCTTTTGTAAGTATGTAACGTTATTATTATGATGGATTTGTATATTAAATTGTCAGTTTGTGTACCTCGGCTGATTCCTGGACGAGGATTTTATGCACAAATTAGTTCGGAAATTATTAGTGAATTTCCGGGCGTGACACTCTAGATCTGTGGATCGGACAGTAGGTGGTACTCGTTGGTGAAGTGCGCTGTATCCCCCATTCCCAACAGGCGTAGAGTTCAGCTTGCACGTGGAGTATCACCGGGCAGTCCTCGAGAGCATGCTTGGTTGTCTTATGTACGGGACACCAAGTTCTCGGTTTCAGGGTGGTTGTCCTTGTCGGCTTTGATTTTTCACACGAAAGGTGAAACTCAGCCGCTTGAGGGTTCCTCCCAGGTGTTGGGGCTGTCGATGTTCCATTCTCCACCGGAGTGGGAGGAATTGTCGGCGGGGCGTTGTTTCTCTCAGTCGTAGCCGTACCTTTCTCGTTCCCGATGACGATTGGGCCAGCCAAGATTGGTGTAACGGTGTAGATCGGAAAGACAATAGATCCGACTTGAGTCCACACCAGCGGTGTCGAGGTAGAAACTCCTTGATTGGCGCTGGTAACGAGGCTATTGTCGGGGAATCTTGAAGTCATATTGGTGGATTCTTGAGCACCAAGTCCCCCTACCTAGCGCGCCACTGTCGACGAGTGATACTCGCGGACCGGAAGAATAGGGTATTAGGGTACGTTGGAACAGGGATCTACGTAGTACGACATCAAAACAGACAAAAGACAAGGATTATACTGGTTCAGGCCCCTTATCAGGTAATAGCCCTAGTCCAGTTTATATGGGATCAATGATGATGAGAACAGATTACAAAGAGAGTAACCGAATTGATGATGCCGATGAGACCGTAGTCAAGGAATTCGACGAGATCTCCCAGCGAGTTGGCTCCGAGGACTCCGGCATCGTAAACTTTGGTGGGAGTGTTGGCGATGAGATGCGATACCCTTTGCCTCTCCCTAGGGGTCCCTTTTATATCGTGGGATACCTTGACCCTCAAGTAAGACTTGAAGATATGTAAACCGACACGATATACTAGAGATTTTACCCTTTCCGAGTAGGGCTTCTGCAATTCCTTAACTTCGTGGAGATATTTTCCATAATTTGAGGCGAATTCCTAACGACGTATACGGAAACCAACCGTATACGTGAAGGTATACCTTATCGGTGTATTCCATAAGTCGTAGGATAGAGGGTATGCCTTATCCATAACCGGTATTACAAGCAAAACACCCAAAAGACAGTGGTCCAAAATATATTTTGGCAATTAGCACAGTACGAGATATAGTTATAAAGTTGAGAAATTTTAGAGCCCTTGAGAGGTACCTAAATTTTTAGTGTAAATTTGGTACCTCTCAGTAGTACTGAGGTACTGAGAGGTATCAAATTTTATACTAGAAAATATATGACACCTCATAATACCTCCTCAAGTACTGTAAAATCGCTCTATAAAGTTTACACAACCACTGAGATGTGTCCGCAAAATATTGGTTTTACGGGATTCAATACACACATAAGGCAGTACATTTTCATTTTAGATAGGAATCAAGCTTTGTTATAATTTCCATTCAAGTTGAAAATAAAAATAAATACCACACTTCAGAGCATGTAATCGGGGTACAATAGTGCACATGGAATCCATGTTGGCAAGAAATAAATCATTGCAATGGAGAAGAAACAAAGCCTCATTTTTTTAATCGGAATTAAATTCCCTGAGTAGAATGACAACAATATATTTACAATAGATGAATAATATATTTGCTTTGTTCTTAATGAAAATACGTCAATATATATTGTTGTAACACCTGGTAGGTTCAATAAATAAATTAACTTAGGATCTTGTATCATGCGTCACTGCTATTTAGCATAAAATATAACAACTGCCATTTAATTCATCTATTCTTCACTTGAAGGTTGATGATGAGAGAAAATAGCTATATGTGAAATGATTTGTCACACTGGTGGAGAAACCATCTTTGGTCGGTCGGCCGAAATCCACAATAGTCCCAGTTCCACTATAAACCGGGACTAAAGATCATTTTTAGTCTCGGTTCAAAAGACGGCAGGTGGTGTCAGACCCCTCTTTTATCTTTATTCCCGGTTGGTGACACTAACCGGGACTAAAGATCTATTTTTAGTCCCGGTTGGTGTTACCAACCGGGAAAATAGATCGACATGCGCCGCGCGAGATCGAGAGAACCGAGGTGCACGGGTGGATCAGTTAATAAGTTCTGATCTTTATCTCCTCCTCTCCTCACTCACCCCATCTCTTCCTCTTCCTCCTCCCATCTCTTCCTCTACCTCCTCTGGATCTGCCCCCTTCTCTCTCCTCCCCACTTCTCAACCTCCTTTGGATCTGCCCCCTCCCCTCTCCTCCCCACTTCTTAGGCGGCGGCGGCCGGGCGGCGCGGAGGCGCCCTCACGCGGCAGCCGGGCGGCGGCGGAGGCGGCCTTGCGCGCCCTCACGCGATGGCCGGGCGGCGAGGCACAGCGCGCGGCGGGTGGCGGGGCTGCGCACGGGGCAGCAGCGCGCCGGTTCTCCTCTATTCTTTTTTTATAATTTGTGATTGAGAGATGTATAATTTCTTTTTTAGAATTTGTGATTCATTGCATGGATCTAAGATGTATAATCGATCTGTGATACATTTGATTTGTGTGTAATTTTTTTAAGATTTGTGATGTATTTGATTTGTGTGTAAGTAACTTAGGATTTGTATTTGTGATGTGAATGATTTGTGATGTGAATGATTTGTGATGTTACTTTGATTTGGGGATTTGGGGTTTGATTTAGGTATATGCATGACACTCGATTTGGGGATTTGTTGTTTGATCTAGGTATATACATCCCACTTGATTTGGGAGAAAATAAAAAGAAAATGAACTAACCGGGACTGCCCCTATCCTCTCTTTAGTCCCGGTTGGTAGCAGTAACCGGGACTAAGAGAGGGTTGGTAACACCAACCGGGACTAAAGATCGATCTTTACTCCCGGTTATTTCACCCGGGACTAAAGATAGCGATCTTTAGTCCTGGATTCGTAGTCTCGGTTGGAAAACTGGGACTATAGGAGGGTTATAAATCGGGAGTAAAAATGATTTCTCCACTAGTGTCATGTTCTGACCAACCTGAAAGTGCGACACAAAATGTTGTTTTGCAAGATAATAGATATAATGTTAAGGTTGTGATGAAAATAAAAATGCTCACAATATGGCAAATTGAAAAGGATGCTTCTCTTCTTCCACCAGTCCATTGGCCCTTCCGAGTAGATCATTTCAAACATCTTATTATCAAATGTATTTGTCAAAAATAAAAACATATGGAAAGACCGAGCTAGCACCAACACTGGATTTTTTACAATTTGGTCTTTTTTGAAAAACTTATTTCACAAATAGACCCCTGAAAAAACTTATCTCAGAAATAGTCCTTTTTAAGGACGCCAGAGTCGTTGGCGCCGTCCTGCCACCGTGGCCGGGGGAGTGCGCCAATGTGGCTGGCGAGTGCCCCCCTCCCATTTTTCCCTCTCCTCTCTAGTATAGAGGAGAGAGAAATGTGGAACTTATTTTTTTATTTTTTATATTCTTTTCACACTTAGGAGCACATAAGAACCAACCGTAAAAAAACTAAACTCAAATGGCGTTCTCTCCCTGCTCTTCGTTGTTTTGGTTTTTCCTATAGTCCCCCCAAAACAAAGTAGATTAGATTTCGAACACTCTTAGCTTTTTTTAATATCTTTTACATCCTATAAAAAAAGTTAGGGTTTGTGTTTTTTTACATGCGGGTGTCATTTCTTAAAACAGGCGTAACTTTCTCATACGGACTCGGAATCAGACAAATAATATATCCACGGACATCTACGGAAAAAGTTACATTCAATTCTCCTTGGCTTTACTGGGTTCGACAAAATTAGAATCTCCAAATTCCGCGTGCAAGATTGTGTTTCGTCCATTTGAGTTTTTTTCTATGGTTGGTTCTTTTATGCTCATAAGTGTGAAAAAATATAAAAAAGTAAAAAAAACAAAAAGTTGCACCTCTCTCTCTCCTCTACACTAGAGAGGAGAGGAAAAAATGTGGGGGGCGCTAGCCTCATTGGCGCGCTCCCCTGCCACCTCAGCGCCACCGTTCCGTTGGACGACGGCGCTAGCGACTCTGACGCCCAAAAAAAACCATTTTGGGATAAGTTTTTCAAAAAGACTAAATTGTAAAAATCCAGAGCACCAACATGGCCTTACACGACAGCCTTCCAGTGTTCATGCAAGTCCAGGCATAATAACATGGGGTGTGAAAGAAGGAAAATTATCATGGGGTGTGCAATATCTCAGCACCCTAAAGCACCATAGCTTGCAGGCCTTGCACACTGGAAACAATTGATCCCAATAATCCCAAAAGAACATGAGTGATGTGATTTCACACTAATTAACAGAGTTGTATTGTATAACTTAAATCATGTTTACCTTGAAGCCAGTACACATGGATTGAAATTCAATATTTAAGCTTGACAAATATATTGCCCCTCAAATATTCCTACGGTGACAAATACAACGTACACATAACTAAAAACTTGATATTATTCACAGTGCCTCAAAATTTAGAAATTTCTTGTAATAATATAGAAACCTAAAGTGATTTTCTTTCCTGGAAATTTGCTCAACAAAATTATGAATTTAACTTTGGTTTATTTGTAACTTCCATATGTCTGCTGATTGCAAGAAAAGCTCCAATACCAAGAGCATCGTCCCTTATGGATATGGAATTGGTTTTTTTCTCAGAGCAACACAAAAACAATCAATAATACATTAGTAATAGGCTGCAGCTAATGCGATTTTTTTTCCCAACAAAATAATCTGTCTGAGTGCCTTCCATGCAATATTTCATTAAAGAAAATAGGTTATCACCTATCATATGACAAAGGTAAAAATGTATTGCTACCGATTGGTAATAGGCTAACAACAAACTCTAGTTTGTTTTGCTGCAATTGCAATGAGTCGATGCAACTTGAAACTCCCATGACAAAGTAATCTCGGTAATAACTGAATGCACGAGTCTGATATTTACCGAACATAAAGAAAGTTTTAGCCAAGGACATACTATCAGACGTTGGAATGAAAAAAAAAATCAATTATGCTCATCCTAGAAATCAGTAGCAGATCCTCCAAACACTCCTAGTCCGGTAGTCCCCTTATCCTCTGATGCACATAGGGAGCAGTTGCTCTGATGCGGCCATCCTGTGGTCTGAAAGTTATCGACCGTGAAAAATCTTTCTTTCAATGCCAACCACAAGAATTTGATTCTAGAGGGGGCTCTTGTATCCCACAGCAGAGTAGCACAGTTCCATTTGGTGTGTGTGATGAAGAACATCTCATATGCGACATTGCCGAGGCCACTGGGAAGACTCCCATCTTCTGTGAATTTTCAGATTAGCTTGTCTTTGTTTTGCTGTTGCACTACTAGAAACGGGCACACACGTCGCCTGTAGGCAAAGGTTCACAGCCATATCATACGTGTAGGAGGAAGGGCGAGCGGCATTACAATGCAAGGACACATTACTAGTATGGCTAAAAGTGAATAAATTACCCAAACAAAACCTGTGCAAAATGATATTCAAATAGTACCATATTCCTTCCCAAAATCTTATATTCAAAATCAAGAAAATAACCTCCTAAAATTACCTATGAAAAGTTCGGCGCTAATCAATCCTTAAGAATTCAAAGATCCAAATATCATACATATTTCACTCCAAAATTCTTTCTTGATCAAAATACAAATTTGTTCAAAAAAAAGATATCAGCTTCAAATCTTTCCACAAGTTCCTTCGAATTTACCAAGTCCAAGTATCCAATTTAAATCATAACTTCCATTCAAATTCATACCAAAATCCTTCTCTGAAGATAAAAATATCTAGTTTAAAAGGTTGATTATTTACACCACCAAGTTTAGCATTAGCTACAAGTTCTGTAAAACAAGGGCCCAATAGAGTATATTCTAATTCATCTGTAAAAAGATGCCCAGTAGAGAATTTAATTAACTATATATTCTAATCCATCATCAAGGTTGACCAAACAACTTTCACCCGCATCTTGTAAAGACCACAGCTGATCACCTCCTCATCCAACCCTCTAGTAAATGGAGTGAACCTCAAAGTGCGACTGGATAAATTATCATTCGGATGAATATTATGGGCGTCAATATTCAGTATCAACATCTCATTTACTGATACTACTACAACACGTCGCAGCAGTTGCATAACTCTGTCATCACCAACTGTAGTTGCATCATCAACATCACTATCATACAGTATAATATCATTTGGAACATCTGTTGTGCAAGCAGTAATTTTTCCATGAAAAACTTCAGGCCCTGACAGAATATTGATCTCGACAGTGCCCTCCAAGGCTTCCTTAACAGAAGCAGATACAAGCTCCACCTCACTGAGCCTACTCTCCAAGGTTTCACTCACAATCATAGACTTACTAGTGTAAACCTTCATCTCAAGCAATCCTTTACTAAATTCCTTGTCATTGCACTCTTCATTTTCCTTAATCTTCAAATTTATCTCAAAAAATATTTCACCATGGAAAACAATTCCTCTAGTTGGGCCCGTGAGAATTATATTTTCATTCTACAAGAAAAATTACACAAGAAGTTAGCTAGTCACACTAATGCTATATATATAAATAGGTGATGACATTATCCATAGAATATGATGTTGTTATTATTTAAATGACATGGCTCATAATATTACCTAGTTATATTTAAGCCCACTAAAAATAAGTACTGGTATTTCATATGAAACTAGGGGTACTGTGGATGCATATAGACAACTTAAATGTAGCTAGCTTTGGTATGCCTTTAACTGTACAGAACTGTAAAGAAATTAGTTCAATGTATCATGTGAAATAGGGAAAATTGGTAGTGTTTAAGAGAACTTAGCAATACCTCTGACTGGATAACTTGGCAATTGTCCCTATTGCGCCGGAAGATGAAGATGCAGTTAAAATCTAATCCATCTCTGACTATCACAGTCCCATATAGATTGATAGGATAACCAACATCTGATGATTTTACCTTCAGAGAAAGTACATTCAACGAGCTAGTCAACATGTGGTCCTTGTTGATAATTGAATCCGTAAAGCGCATTGGACCATATTGCGCTGAGAAAAACGAAAATGGAGTTAGTTTGCAACAGGGAAGAATAGTATGTCGACAGAAGTATACACTAGATAATGTCTCTAGACTCTAGAGTTCAAAAGTCTCTAGAGGACATACGTCTGCATATATATCAACCGTAGTGAAAATTATTTTAGCTGTTTCAGAAATCAAATTATTGTAGTTGAGAGAGTATTTGGCCATTTCTAATCTTAATCAACCATTGTTGAGCAAATTCCAACCATATAACTGTCCATTTGCTCAATGAGATCTATGAGCTGAGAGAGAGAGAGAGAGAGAGAGAGAGAATATGTTCAATAGCATACAGCATGCAAGTTAAATTCTGATATTGGTCAGGAAACTGAACTAAATCCTTTCCAATCCCTGCTTATCTTAGCAAAGCCTAAACAGTATGAGCTTTCTAATTCATCATATAACAGCTTAACTGTGTTTGACTTTGACCTGCCCTCCAATCAAGAAAATTGATCATTTGCATCTCATCTCATCCACCTGTGGCAAACTACAACATCTCTTCCCAGTATTCCCCATCATCCCTGACATAGTGTTCCTAGCTGTAGCATGCGTGGGCAGACAACAGCACTGTGATGTTCCTCCTCATCCTCCACCCTGGATCGAGCACTCAACATTTCAGGCCTCTGCACCTGCATCTAGAGCTCACTGCCAGCGTCTAGGCCCTCCAGTGCAAGGTCCTCAAGGAAAAATACAATTCACTGCTTATTCGCAATCACCGTGAAAAGAAGGCCCCTAGAAATGAGCAGGTGGATTGGTCCATGGCTGCTGGTGGTGGTACTACCACTGACTACCGAAGCCGAAAATGGTGAAATTGTGCCACCGAATCAAATTCCTTCTTCTCAGTCACCATTGCAGTTTAAGCTCACTGTCACCATTGCTGCATGGGAGGTGAGGTGAAGGGGAGGAAGAATGGGGATAGATGGCCATTTCAGACCAGAAGTGGCAAATAGTCAACTGCATTGTGGGCAGAGTGGCAAGTGATCAATTGAAATATAAGGAGCTGGAAACGATTAAGAACCACTGTGAAGAGTGGAACAATCAAATTTCCCCAGTTAGTGAGGATTCCATCTAGTTAATCTTAATGCCACTAACAACAGCTCCCAAGCAAACAGAGACATGATAGGGTTTGAATGGTAAGGGTATATTTGTCTAATCTTTGATTGTTGAACAAAATGTTTATCACTTAATGAATGCCACTGTTTCTGTGCTTGTTGTTGCATTGTTTTGTACTTAAAATTATTGGCCTGCCATTCACTCTGCATGTTTGATTGGATTTCGCAATTACATGGTTCAGAGCTGTGAACAATTTGATGGCGACAGATCAGTAGCCCACATAGGGAGTACCTTTTACTAGAATTTGAATAAATATAGACTAGAATTTGAATAAATATAGAATGCTCATCCTCATCCACAGTCTTAGAAGTAATGTGTTATTAGGTACTATTGTTGAGGTGTATACATACTCTCCTTGTCGAGGTCGAAGGTGGTGAGGTCGCGGAAGCAGGCGCGGGTGTAGTAGCTGATTCCTGTCTTGGGGTCGTGCTCCCAATACTTGGCCGCCAAAGCACTGCTCCTCGCCCGCCTCTCCTTCACCTCCGGCGTGTCCAGAAACGACGGCGCCCGAGGCCGCCGGGGCTTCTGGCTCTGCTCCCGCCGCCTCTGCTTCGCCGCCGCTCCTGCTTCATCTTCCTCCTCCACAAACAATGGAAGATCAAAGCTGTCCTCTTGCTGCTCCGCCATGGTACGCGCGGATTCAGTCCCAAACCCTAGTCCATAAAATTGAAATAGATCGGACTGAATCAGATTGGAAGAAAGGAAGGAAGGAATTAGCAGATAGCAAAAGCCTCCTACCTCCTCTCCTCCTCCTCTTCCTCCTCCTCCTCCTCCGCCGCCGCCGCCGTCACCCTCGCGTTGGGGTCCGCCGACCAGCCAGCCGCCACCGTGGAGATCGATCGATCGATATAGATATAGGAGAGGAAGGAAGGGAGAAGTTGGATGTATGGGCCGTAGATGGGCCCAAATTCGTTCTGTTTCATGAATCATGAGATGAGAGGAATAAGGAATAAGTCTATTTTGCTTACCTCAACTCATGCCCCTAGTTGAATCGCATCCATTAACCACAAAACTGGGTATAACATGTCCCCCAACTCCTAAAACCGTTGCAAATCGACTCCCCGGACAGTTTTGGAGGCGGTTTTATCCCTCATCAAGAGCCCCACTTATCAAGAGCGTCCCACCTCATCCTATTCTCTTCCTCACCTCTCCCCCCCCCCCCCTCTTCTCTTCCGTGATCCCTCTCTCTCTCACACACACACACCTTCCAGCCACCCGCTTGTTGGTTCTGCCACCACCGCGCTCGTCGCTTTGCTGCTGCTGCGGACGACCTTCACCTTGCCCCGCCGACCTCTAGTGAAAAAGGTTTTTGATTACACAAAATCTAAACCGAGAGCGCTCTCGGTTTCGCTCTATCGCGACGCGTTTTGGAGCCACCCGATTGCCTGCATCGTTGTGGCATCCATCCGCGCGGGCCTCCCAGACCTGTCTCCGTGGATAAGGATAGAGACGAGACCACTTAGGCCTCTCACAGTGCGGTGAGCTGGACCGGTGCTATACCATGCCAGCTGAGATTTTCGCGCACATGGCAGATGGATGGTGTAACATACCAAAAATTAGCTATTTTCTTATCTTGCATCATGCTAGGTCTTATGTTCTTAATAACTTCCTAAACCTAGGAAAATATAATTAGCGAGACCTCCCAAAGCTAACCTGCATAAAATCCCTCTTTGATATTCAAAAGCCCTTGTGATTTTCATTTAAAATTTATCTTGAAATATTCCTTGATTTGGTTTTAATCTAAAACCTTCTTTCGTCTAAAACTTCCTTTATTTAAATTTAGTGTGAAAAACCCTTTTTACTATTATGAATTATGGTCCAAGAAACCTTTCCATATTGTCCTAGAACCTAAACCAAAGCAATTCCAATTTTATTGGAATTAATTGTTAGCCCATCCTTTGATCTTAAACCCATCCTTTGATTCTCGATCCAAATATCTAAATTCCTCCTTTTGATCTAACCACCAATTTTATCTCTGTGGCTTGATTTCCTCTTCGGCACACGAATAATATTTTTACAAATATTATGAATAATTGCTCTGGTGCTAAGAGAATAGACTTTATCCCTCCGTCCAAAATCCAGAACCTCATTTAGCCCATATCTAATTCTCTAAATTTCATACCACATATTTTGGGCTAAAATTTTATTTACTCTACTCCCACCATATTCCCTCCACATACTCAAAAATATTCAAATCTAGAGCCATATTATTTATGGTGTTGAATATTTTGAATTTCTATTTGAGTGCATTAAATAAACTCCCTCTCCAAAATATTGCACTCAAACCAACTAGAGAAATATTTCTTTTGGAAATTATATTCAAATATAATTTCCTTCTAAACTCTCTCTCAGTCAATTTTCCTTCAAATTCAAATTATTAAAATCCTTTTTCAAAATCTAGCCATCCAAATTCCTCGAAATCTATTATTTGAATCTCTAGGAAAATTAGACTTCCTCCTTTTTAACTTTGGGCCGAATTCTTCTTCTCTCTCGCGCGGCCCAAGTCGGCCCATAGCTGAGCCGCCCCTCCTCCTCCCGCAAGCGCGCGTGCCGTGCACGCGCACGCCGCTGCAAACTCCCTTCCGTCGCCGCTAAGGAAACGAAGCCGGCGCCGTCTCCTTCTCCTCCACTCCATCGGCGCCGTGACCCATTCATCCTTCTCCTCCGAACTGCCTTTCACCCCTATAAATAGCCGGCCATTTCCCCCCTTCTCTACATACAACTCGAGCTCTCTTTCTCTCTCTTTTGCCATGTCCGGGGTGGCACGATCTCCCTCACCAGAGCTTCGCAAGCCAAACCCTCGCGCCATCGTGTTCGCCTCGACGAGGTGATTCCATTTTTCCCCTTTCCCCTCTTTCCTATCCACTCCATCAAGCCACCATAACCACCTCCTTTGCAGCCGAAGAGAAGCTCTTCTACTTGCCGTTCCGGCCTCCTCTCCTAACTCCTTCGCTGGGCGACCACTTCCCCGGGTGCGCGTTGTCCGGTAACACACTTGGCCGCCGCCGTCGAGGCCGTTCCACCATCGGAGCACCGGCGCCCCTTCTCTCTTTCTCTCTGCTGTTGCACGGGAAGAAGAAGAGAAGGAAGAAGAAGACGGGAGGAGGAAGAAGAGAAAAAGAAAAGAAAAGAATCTCCCTGACAGGTGGGCCCATCAACAGTAGCCTTTCATATTTTTCTTAGTTAATTCAAATCCTATCCTTTAGAAGCCCATATCTCCTAAACCGTAGATCCGATTCCGGTGAAATTTGGACCTAAATTCATCTTAATTCAAAAGCTATATTTTGATATCAAATTTGCTATTTGATAATTTTATTTGAATACCGTTGAATTTATATTTACCTTTTCAAATATCTTCTTTTAGCCCAAATTACCCTTTGCCACTAAACAACCACCGTTTGGAACTTTACAACTTCCATGGGGACGTTCGTACGGTCTACTGACCCCCCGACGTCGAACCGTTGGTTGTAAAGTCAGACAAAACCCAAACCTAAAGTCGAAGTGCTGCTCCTGACACCTTACGCCTCAATGCGTATAACGTTCAGAGCTTCACTATTCAGTCGACCTCAACTATACACCGCACAGTTAGCTTTTAAGCTCTGTGTAATCCTAGCCGCTCCGTCGCTACCCACGGTTGCCGGAGTAACACTTCCGCCCCACTAAACTTGCACCCACCTCCTATTTCTCTAGCTGATATATTGTCCAACGACATCGGCTAGAGAAGATACCAAACTTAGTCATCATACTACCCAATTCTAATGACGACTAGCAAATACCCAAAACCCTTGCCGATGTTTATCCTACCTCGATATCGGCTTAATCAAATGAAACCCTAGCCAGCCAGCCTGCTATTCAAACTCCATACCAGCCATTTACCCTCCAACTACCCATAGCTTAAACATGAAATACGAGCCGATATGCTATCCTATTTCAACATCGACTCGAGAACAACTAAACCCTAGCCACTATTCCACCAAAGCCTAATCTTGATTCCCTCTTCAACCTAGCCTCCAACCAATTAGAGCCTACGCATAAAATACCCCATTAAAGAGATAGTTATACCCCAAACCTAGCTTTTCTCGCCTTTCATCGTTTTCTTGCTATTTTATGGCTTTTATTGAATTTGGTTATTCCTCTTCTTTAATAGAGTCTATTTTATTCTGGATGGCAACCTGTGGTATTTCGAGCATCGGATAATCAGGTTGCCTATCTTGGATTTATTTGCGTTGGAGCAAGGCAAGTTATTATTCCTCTCCTTTGAGTATAATTATCCTATACTCTATAGCTTTATTCTATGCATTAGCCATTCATGATTTTGAATGCATAACCTGAACATATAGCAAACCAGATATATGCTAGATTTTGCTTAGCCATGCTTAGTTAGAATACATAAAATTTAATGAACTTAGATTGGGACAGTATGTAAGATTTGGTTGATTTCCGGGTGGCTAGTACTGTCTCGATCGATATAATTGCCACCGAATACTTATGTCAAACGAACGAGTACGACCGCAGCTTCTAGAATGGGGATAGACCTAGTTATTAGGTTAATTAACAATGTGGTATCTCTGTACAGTGGTTCTTATCTAAGTCCTCGCGAAGGAGGCAAACTTATGCCGCGAAGGGCAAATGTGATATTTACCGAGGCGCAGATAAATATCTTGATTATATTACGATCGCTGTGTGTGTGATTTTATGGAAACCTGGTTGAGATGACGTGGGGTCTCTCAACTAGTTCTCTCTAAAAACCTCGGGAACGCCAGAACTCCTCTCGCTGCTGATAACGTTACATTCAGAGAGCATGGGGACTAGAGTTCATGGAACAGGGGCCACTATTGTTAATAACCTAAGGCTGGGCTACGACTAAGCTAATGAATATTGGCAAGTCGTGGACTGCGGGTAAAGCGTACATTTACTACAGTAAAGTGAAAATGAATCTATTCGAATAGCCGTACTCACGGATTGAGTATCAGGACTCATATGGTATTTGGTTAGAAACTTAATTCAAGATTTTACTAAATACTGTTGCATAAAGACATCCCAAGCTTTCTTTCTCTATTCTCAGCTTTCAGCCAGTAAACCTAGATCTACTTAAATACTATTTCATGCATTCATTATTCGATATAATAGCTTGCTGAGTACGTTGTACTCACCCTTGCTTCAACCTCCTTTTTCAGAGTCTATTTGATGTTCTTGCCGAAGTCAGGAGTTCAATCACATAAGTTAGTTCCCTTTTAACTTAATCTTCAAGTCTATGTTATTTAGATGGTTTAAGTCTATAGTAAAACAGCAGAGTTAGGTCATTCTAAAGCTTCTGCTGTAATAGTTAGCCACAATCTCGTAAATACCATATTACTTTATATATCCTTCAAAGCTATGTCTAAACATATGCAAAGATGATCCAGATTGTTGAAGCTGTATCAACCTACTGATCCAGGGCTTGATACAGTTAAACATGTCGGTTTCCGAATCATTAGTTTTGGGACCCGACAGATGTGCGCCCTAGCTGAGCTCCTCGCCCCGAAGCAGAGCCGCGTGGAACCTGGTCCAAGCGAGGGAGCGCGCGTTGCCGAAAGTCACGGGCACGCGCGCTGTGGGCAGCGTCGCCTTGCTCTCCCGTGACCTCGCGCCCATACCTCCTGGCGAAATCTTCGATTTGCCCTCCAAAATCCTCTCCCGCCGCACCTATTTCCTTCTTTCCGCCACCGAAACACCCCAAGCAAGAACTCGATCCGTCCCAAGAACACAAGAGGAATCCAGGCCCCAGATCTCATATTAACCAATGAACAACACATCTCACATGCACAAAAACAACACTCAATAACCGAAGTTGGAGCCAATCCATCATTAGATCAAGTGCAGCCGAGCCAAGAACCGACGGCCGCGCGCCGCCAAGAACCGGCCGCCCAGAAGGTGCCGCCGCCGCCGCCTGGGACGCCTCCCGCTGCCGACTTCATGATAGTTGCCGCGCGCCAGCTGCTCCCGTCGGGGACGTCTCCCACTGCCGGGCCAGCCACCGCCACCGCGCGAGCCGGCAACCATGGCTGCCGGCGCCGGAGGGAGGAGAGGAGAAGCAAAGCCGGCGCCGGCCACCGGGGACGCCGCCCGCTTCCGCCCTTCTCCCGCGCCCGCTTCCTCCTCGCCGCCGTCCGCTCTCGCCCTTCTCCTGAGCCCGCTTCCTCCCGCGCGTGAGAGAGGAGAAGCAGAGCGTGGGACAGAGAGGGAGGGGAAAGGCTCGCCGGTGCGCGCGATTTCTTGCGACGAGGCGGCACCGTCAACCTCGCCGTTTTGTGGGAGGCGAGGAGGCGCACGAGCGTGGCAGGAGAGGAGGAGGTGATCGTGCCGAGGAGGGGAGGCAAAAGGCTCGCGCGAGTAGTAGGCGAGGGTAGTTGAGAGAAATAATTGTGTGGTAACGCGTCTGGGGTCACGCCCACTGTGGGCTTGGTATCCTTTACTAGTGCCTCCATTCAATTAAACCACACAATTAGATGTGCTTGCACTATGGAATGGGTGTCTCTGGGCCAATTTTTTAGGCGAGGGGTACGGGCCCCATGGCTTGCACTGTGAGAGGCCTTAGAACAAGTCTAATAGTACAACCCACTACTAGCTCTAATTCATCTATAGCCAATCTAATAGCCAATTCATACAATAGCTGCTTACTATACTATTAATATATGGTCCCAACTGTCATACACGCAGTGTATCTTGGAGTCCGTGTTGCAGCTGGCTACAGATCTGTAGCCCGCTGCTCTTATCTCTCATCGTTTATCTTATTAAAATATGCTCATAGCTGGCTAATAGCCTACTATTGTACCTGCTCTTAGACTGAACGTCGCACTCAATCCCGCTTCACTGTTTGAAATCGGGAGTCGCGTCTGAGAGAGAGAGAAGCAGAGGCTGCGGATTCTCCCCCAAATCCCTCGACGGCGACGGGTCGGCGACTGCTGGCTTCTGCGGAGGCGACGGCGACTCATCCACCGAGCGGAGAGGGGCGACGGTGAGCACAAGGTCTTCCTCGTTGTTGTCACCAGGCTTGAGGCGAGATCTAGCAGGGGCGACGACCATGGCGAGCGCTAGGCTGAGCAGTGAAGTGCATCGTGCAAACCAGGTACTCTCATTTCTTTGAGCTCTTCTGCTGGCTACTTTAGTTCGGTGCTCTGTTGCCGTACAAACATGTTTAAGGTCAAATTAGTGCTCACATATCTCTCCATCCCTTTTACTTCTAATTTTGTCTAATGCAAATCACTGAGGTTCCCTTTTTGGTCTGTGATTTCAATTGGTTTCAGCACCACATTTGGAGATTTTCACACGGATTTTGGGATTTTGTCATATGACCTAGAGATAAGTTTTCTGTAAATGCATTCCGTGAATGCCTCTGTGCAATTATGTGTGATTCTGTAGTGCAAAAAATTAGGATGTGGATGTCATGGTGTTGGAATTCGACCCAAATTAGTACTTTGCTTTAAAATTAGTAGGGATTACCTTTGTGCTATGTATTGTTGGTGTTAATTTAGTATGTGTTTACTTGCTGCATGCACAGGATTAGGTCGAGGAACCCTGCATGGTCAAAATTTTGTCCATGAATTTTTTTATTTAAGTGTCGAGAAGCCTGATACCATTGCTTGTAGTTAGTTGTTTATAGAGCACCATGGACGAAGGTTTGCTCGGGTTAGGGGGAATGGATGTACTTATAGGTCACTGGTTTTAGAGTAGATGTTTTTATAGGGCGAATGGAATTGATGTGCTTAACTTCAGATTCCATCAGGAAGATACTAGAAAACTATTTTTCTATCACGTAATTTTGCTTACTGTAGAAGTAACTTTAGGTGTAAGTGGTTGTTAACTTTTAGGTGTAAATGATGAGGATTTTTTTTGTTGCAGGCTATGAGTTCAGAAAAAATGCTTGGTATTATCATCACTGAAATTTTTACATTTTGGTCCTTTTTGAAAATTTATTTTACAAATAGACCCCAAAAAACTTAAACCGGGAATGGTCCTTTTTGGGGCGCCAGAGAGGCTGGCGCCGTCCTCCAACATGGCGGCGCCAGCCACAATAGCGCCGCGGCCGTGGCACCGTGGCACCAGGGCCTATGTGGACTTGCTGACTCGGCAGAGCGGGGCGCCAGCCACCCTGGCGCCGCCCCTCATACCACAGCGCTAGCTTGTCTGGCGCACCCCTCCTCTGCGGGCCCCACCAACTCCCCCCCCCAATTTTCGCCAAGTCTCTTCTGTCTCCGGGCAACGGCTGGCGTCCTCCCCAGACCGCGGCGCCAGCCATCCTGGCGCCGCCCCCTTCCCCTACCCGAGGATCTTCTGCCTCCGGGCCGAGGCTGGCGGCGCCCTCACGGACCACGGCGCCAGGGTGGCTGGCGCCGCCCTCCTCCCCCTCCCCCCCCCCCCCCCCGAAACCCTTCTGCCTCGCGGCACTGGTGTAACGCCCTGAAAATCGCCCTAAATTTAAATCGTGCTTTAATGCATTTCTAGAAATTTTAAAAGCCTAAAAGAGCTTCCAACAATTAAAATTCACCAAGATTTATATCAAATTGGCTTGTGGGTATTTTTAATAAATTCCCCATGCTTAGAAATGTTTAACCAATTTTTATTTTCAGAGCATCCTAAATAATTTTAAGGCAACAAAAACTATTAAAGAATTTTATAAAATGGAAAATATAAAAGAAATCCTTTTCCTCCTCTTGGGCCTCTTCTGGCCCATCTCTCCATCTCTCCCTCTCTTGGCCCAGCCGCCCCCTCTCTCCTTCCCTCTCTCCCCTCCCCTCCCTCTCCTTGGGCCAGCCCAGCTCCTCCCCTCCCGCAGACCGAAGTCTGTTTTGCCTCCTCCGCGCGCCCAGCCAGAGACAGGTGTGTTCCCTCTCGATGACAGGTGGGTCCCACTCGTCATCCCTAACCTCCAGCCATCCTCTCTCTCTCCGGCTGAATTCCAAGCGACGGCAACCTCCGATTCGCCTCCTCCACTTGCCGTTTCATCAAATTAATTGAGGGGAATTAATTCCCACCTCATCCTCTCCAATTCCCCCATAATTTCCCACTCAATCCCGCATTATTCGTGGTGGATGTTGATGATGTTCTTTAATGGTGAGCTCCACCATAGCCGGCGTCGATCTCCCTACCTGGCGTCTCTCTCCCTCCCCTCCAGCCTATAAAAGGGACCCCCGACTCCCTCCTCTCTCCCCTCACACCGCCGCCCTCTCCCTTCTCTCTCCGCGGCCGCCGTGCCGCTCTCTTCTTGTGCCGCCGCCGTCGCAACTCCGGCCGCCCCTCGCCGGTGGTCGGGACCTCATCGGAGCCTAGCGTCGCCACCATCCGCTTCGCCGCTTCCTCCTCTTCCCCGTCCACCCCTCCGTGGAGCACGAGGACCGCGGGAACGACGACGACACTGACGACATGAAGTTCCTCGCCGTTTCTTCCTCACTGCCGGCAACACCGTCGACCTCTCGCCGCCGTGTCTGCTCGGTGAGAACCGTCGTCTCCTCCCCTTTCCGTTTTTCCCCTTCCCGTACTCCATCGCACCGTCACCGCGCCATTGGCCGTCGCCGGCGTGCCGCCTGGCTCGGGTGCTTCTCCTTCCCGGCCGTGCTTGTGCGCCGTGAGCCGCCCTCATGGTGTACCGAGCGGCTGCCAAGTGGGACCCGCCCGTGGACCCCTCTCTCTCTTCTCTGTGCAATAAATCAATTTCCTTTAGAAAAATAATTCACAAAATTGTAAATTTCCATTTAAACAGCACATAAACTTCAAATGGCCATATCTTGACCGTTTGAACTCGGAATCGACCCGTTCAAATCTCTAATTTCTCCTAAAAATGAGTAGAACCCATTTATGTGCTTTACTGCTTCTGTTCATATGGTTTTATTAGCCTTTTTGTATTTCTTCGCGTTGGTCGTGTAGATCCTGCCATTCCGGAAGATCAGCTCTTCATCGCCGTCGACGTCGAAGACTTTGTGAGCGATCAAGGAAAGTCATATCTACCTTGAACATGTTGAATCCCATATTGTGAAAATTATGTTGTTTTACTTATTGCATTGCTTTATAAATTATACCGTTCATTATTAATATTGTTTTATTAGTTATTCCTATGCTCTTGGTTATGGCCATGATGTTGATTTGATATCCATGATCTTTGGTGAACCCTAGTAAAATTATAACTTGACTAGTCTAGTACCCTACATGATGGACTGACTAGTTGCTTTAGGTAAATGCTTAGTTATGCTTAGTTCCAACCTAGAACTTTTGGTTAAACTAGACTATGGTGGTTGACAACTAAAACTGAATTAGTTATGGACTATTGACGGGTTTGTCAATAGGTGGTGATAAAATGCTTTGTGCAACTAAAATATATTTTTGGGTTGGGCTCGGGGTGCAAGCTGGTTACTTTGGTAGTCGCACCCCGGCTAACATAAGGACCGGTCTTCGGGCCTCTGTTGCAAGGCATCTTCGTGCAACCACAAGTCTAGTGGGTAAGGCCTGACTGGAAGTTTAGATCTTCTCAAAATAGAGACCATTGGTTAGAAGGGTGTGGGGCCAGGATTAAGGCCGTTTTTTCACCCGGCGCAAGAGGGGGCCTGTCTCGTCCCGGGGGATCCGACAACCTTTACCTTGTCGGGGACCGGCGGGCGGCGAAACCTCAGCAAGTTCTCCTGTTTTGGGTAGACCTAGATGGATAGTCTTGTCACGACCTCTATCCGAGTACCGTGGTGGTACCCGACGCGTGGCAACGCGTGTTGAGGTTGTGTCTTATGGGTAAAGTTGTACACCTCTAATCAGAGTTAAAAACTATTCGAATAGCCGCGCCCTCGGTTATGGGCAAGCTGAGCAGTGTACCCAAAGTTAGTTCTGTTTTACAAAACCTTGGGAGGGTGAAATCATGATGGTGTAGTCATGTGGAGATTAGCCTGGGTTAAGGCAGGTTCGCAGGCTCATGCGACCTTGGTGATATTATAATATTGGCTTAGAATAGGATCGTGTTTTAAAATGTGCTTTAACCTGATTAAAATGTTTAAACTATGGCTTTATGCAAAATAAACCCTATTAGGCCATTTCCTTGTTTCCCCCTATGCATTATTGTTGCATTTCTGGTGTGACTTGCTGAGTACGGTGGTGGTACTCACTCTTGCTCACAAAAATAATCCAGAGGATGGACCTGAGGAAGATGAAGGCTTGGATCTCTAGTTCGCTCCGCCGTTGAGTGCCTGTGGCTGCTACTGTTCCATAGTCTTCCGCTGTTTTATTTGTTTATCTTTGAGTGCGAGGGCTTGAGTCGTCCATGTAATAAAGTACTTCCTTTACGCTTCCGCAAGTGTGGCTTGTAATAATCAACAATGTCTATGTGTACCTCGCCTCCTGGGACGAGGATTAATGCACTGAGCGTTTGGAAATGGTGTATATTTCCGGGCGTGACAACTGGCTGGCGCTGCCCTCCCCAACCGCGGCGCCAGGGTGGCTGGCGCCGCCCTCTGCCTCCCTGCAAATTGAAGATCCATATTGCACAAATGTACCAATTCACAGCTCACAATTCAAATCACAATTCACAGTTTCATACAGACTAAAACCAGTTCCAATTGCACAAATCACAATGCCAAAAGTCCATCACATAGTCCATCACATATTCCACACATCAAACAATGCCAAAAGTCCATCACATATTCCACACATCAAACAATGCCAAAAGTCCATCACATATTCCACACATGAAACAATGTCAAAAGTCCATCACATAGTCCATCACATTTTATATCACATAGTGCACCACATATGTCATACTACCAACAAATATATTAACTTCATACAAATCACTTCTTCCGTTGGCGCCGAATAGCTTGCGAGCCCGGAGTGTACCTACATTTGAAAATCCAAGGTTTAAAACATTTAAAAAACAAAATGAGGGAAATCAAATAACATTTGATAATGGTAAGCTCATTTTACCTCTTTTTCAATGCCCGAGTGGATCGCAAGTTGTATTGGGTGGGTTGCGTCCCCTGAGGCGTGTCGGGAAGCTGCTCATGTCTATCTCCTCAGCGTCTGGTGCGACGTAGTCCTCATCCTCCTCCTCGTCGTCGTCATCGTCGTCGCTAGGTGGAGCCGGCGCCTTCCCCTTTCCCCTCCCTTGCGGAATGCGTGACGACGACGAGCCACCAACTTCTTCACGCTCTTCTATCCTGATGGAGTGTCGAGCGGTACTTGGACGCTCAGATTGAGGTAGTGGTGGTGGTAGTCTCTGCGGTTGGTACACGTCGTCCAATCCAACCGACCTGCAACCTAATCTTGCTGCAAGTTTCCGGCACCTTTGACGAACTTTTTGCATTTCAAAAAAAAAGAAGTTTGTTAGGCATAACTCAAGTAATGCAAAGTGCTAAATAAATTTTACCTCAAACATTGCGGAGTGTGTTCTCCGTGTCCTCACCACCCCTCGGAGCTTGGAGGGCATGCCCCATTTCATTCACACTCTTGAGGAGCTCTCTCGACTGAAAGCATGAGAAGATATATGTTAGGGTCTAGGGTGCAAATGGAAATAACTTTGACAAATGCAAGAAAACTTACGACTCTGTCTCTAAGTGGGGCGTGCTCCATTTGATATCCAACTCTAGTCCGGACATCATAGGGATTCCGCCTCTCATCGGAGTCGCGGTCATTCTCTATGTCAGCTTCCGTCCAAGTAGGGCGGAGGAACAGTCTATATGTCCTATGCAGCCAACGAAGGTACTTTGAGAAAACATGATTTTGGTGTATTGTCTCGATGTACCTGTTGTTCCTTCCGGCTGTCCTCCATTCATCAATGTATCTGTTATGCTCTAGCCCCCAGTCTTTCACCTTCTTTGTTCTCACCCTGTCATACCTAGACAAGTGGAAGGTGATGAAACAATAGTGAGCATCGACAAGGGTTAAATGGTATAAAGTTGAACATTGACAATGAAAGCAAACAAAGATAACAAATATTTACTTGTGTAATTCAACTCCAGTTGAGATGTCCTCAACCGGACAGTCTTGTTTCTTCCCGAACTGTTGCATGACACGGTGTGGAAAGTGGTACTCAACTGCCCAGAAACAAATCAATAGGAACTGGTACATGAAGTAGTCAGAGTCTCGATTGCACATCGAGTTCAGGGTCAGGCTTGAAGCCTCATTTGTGTGGTATGGTAACCACTCAATCTGCAAAAATTGAAGAGGTGACGTTGGTTAGTATCTCAATTAAAGAAGTAAATGTCGAAGTACAAGTGATATTGGAAGTACTTACATGTTGAGGCTGTAAGCAGTCCATCTCATTGACATAATGCTTGTATGCCACATCCTGGTGAGCATGTGCAGTGGCAGTACTCTCAAACAGGTAGGCCACTGTCTTCTCCATGTCTGGCTCATTGTAGGGCCAAGGAGTGAAGCTTTGCCTCCACTTAGGCCTTCCAACCGGTAGTCTTAACCATATCCACAACTGAATCAATAGCACACAACCACTCATATTGGATGATGGTGCCTGACGACAACAGGCCTCACAGAGCTGTCTATATGTCCATGCCAACACTGCTGAGCCCCAACTGAAACGGCCCAGATCACCAAGGTTGGCGACCAAAGGAATCCATATCACCGAAGCAATGTCACCCCCAGCATCAGGAAACAGAACCCCACTCAACAAGTGCAAGATGTATGCATGAGCATAACACTCAACACGCCATGGCTCAACGTCGTCGTCAAGATGTGAGAAGTTCTGACTCAGCTAAGACAGGGGTATTCCATTTTGCTTCTTCTTGCCCCCTTGCCCCTACTCAATGTTGAGTGGAATGCCAAACAACTGCTCCACTTGTGCACGCCATCCAGGATTCTCTGTCCTGCCCGTCACCGCATGCCCCCGTAATGGGAGGGCCAAGATCATAGCCACATCCTGTAGAGTGATGGTCATCTCACCACTGGGGAGGTGGAAGCTGTGTGTCTCAGGCCTCCATCTGTCCACAAGTGCTGTCAATGCAGGAGCGTTGAACACTGGCATTCCTCTACTCACGACCAAGGCCACCCCGAGCAACCCGGCCGTCCTTAGGTACGGGATGTACCTTTTGTCGAACACTGGGGGGCATGAGCTCTAACTCGGAGCGGTTGAAGTATCTGCATTAGCAATTGTAAATCAATTAGTTAATATAATGTCAAACACACGCTACCGATACTTAGGTACAAGTGAATCAATGCTGATTCATACCCTCCCCGCCTCGATCGCAGCCCCGCAATGACGGGCCTCGTAGTACTCCTCCAAGGCTGGGTAAGTCGGCGGTTGTCCCTCCTTGGCCATCCTACATGAAAAAGTAATAAATTCACTGTTAGTTACCAACATGACATAACTTAAAAGGAAATGAATGCGAGAATCCAAAATAAATAAATAGACATTAAATAGACAAGAATAAAACATGCATTGACTTAAGTAGGAAAACAAAATATTTACCTCCCTAACACTTCTATTTTATTTTTGGACTTCTTCTTTTTTGGACGCTTAGGACACTTAGGTTTCTTGTGACCCTCCTGGTTACACAACGAGCATCTATTTTGCACCGGCGCAGCATCTAGTTGAACACATGAAGGTGGTTTCCTTCTAGAACCACCAAGACCCGAGTCCATTTCGTTCTTGAATCACTTCGATCTCCTCTTCCATCTTGTTTTAATCTTCAAATTTGGGTTAGCAACAAATTCTTCACCATCGTATGGTGGCAACTGTGTGGGGTTGAGGTATGGCTCAAAGCGACTTGCCCATGTGTTCACAACGGCTCTTGAAGAGAACTGATACGGCATTCGGTTGGGAGATTCCTCATCAATTGCATGAATCAGATAAACGTGGATGAGATGTGAGCAAGGCATATGGTAGAGCAATGGCCTTTGGCAAGAACATGAGTTCCCCTCACCTTCATCTTTGAAGGCTCTTGCGCCGAATCTAACACCACCACGTGTTATACCACCCCTCTCTGTGACCTCGTATGTCTTTTTCTGCTTATCGAAACACCTTGAAGTGTGTTTGTTCGCCTTACTTTTTTGCACCTTCATCTTACTAGCGACCTTGATGGACCAACGCTCCCCTAACTGGACTCGCTTCATAGCTTCATCATGTCTGTTCACAAAGTAATCATTGCACTTCATGAAGGTAAATGATACTATGGCCGTCACTGGAAGCTTACGAACACCAACTAGCACGCTATTGAACTGTTTGGCCATGTTGGTTGTCATGTAACCCCACCGGCGGCCATTTCTATCAAGCCATTTACGTGGACCTTCGGGAATACGCTGCCTTAGTGCCTCAACATCCCTCTCAAATATCCACTTCTCGTCAATCTAACATATCCTCAGGAGCTCTTTTGTCTGATGCTTGTCTTCACCGGCCTTGTGGAAATTAGCACTGAAGTGCCTCATGCACCATCGGTGGTGAACCGGTGGCAATCCTGGAACAGGAGTCCTCATGGCATTCATTATACCAGCATGTCGATCTGAGATAATACAAACCTCCCTGTGCTGCCCAACCACAACCCGTCGGACAAGATCGATAAACCAGCACCACTCTCGTGAATTCTCTTTCTCCACCAAGGCAAAAGCTAAAGGTACAAGTTGGTCCTCCGCATTAGCTGATAATGCAGTCATCAAGGCACCACCGTATTTTCCAGTTAGGAAGGTTGCATTTATAGCTAGTACTGGCCTGCAATGCTTAAAAACCTCAATGGAAAGACCAAAGCACCAGAATGCACGCATAAAAATTTTCTTGGTCACTCCATCAACGTTGACAACCCTATCAGGATGAGTATCGATGTGGTAGACCATACTGGGATTTCTCTGCTTAATGGCTTGTAGCAAAGTGGGCAAACGGACGTACGCTTCACCCCATTCACCGTAAATGAGCTTCATAGCCTCCTCTCGTGCCCTCCAAGCCTTGCCATACTTCACTCTATACTGGAAAACCTCAAATATATACAAAGCTAACGCAGAAGCAGAGAGTGTAGGTTGCAGTTTTATGGCATTGCATAAACTATTTGCTATGAAGTTAGATGTCAGCTGCCGGTGGCTCCCTGAACCTTCGGCAGTAGCACAGCTATGTGCCTTACCAACCCGTGATATCCTCCACGTGCCACTAGACCTCTTAGTTGCATGGACCTTCCATTTGCACCGTGGTTTTTCACATTTAACAATGTACCTCCTATTTGCGGCAGAATTGACAACACGGTATGGACGATGGTGCATGATGGCGTACTCCTGGAGCCATAGCTTCAATGTGACCATGGATGGGAACTCTAAACCCTTTCTGAGACCATCCACCTGGAATGGTTCTGGCAACTGATCTAGGTTGATGCCGCCATCTAGTATTGCACCATGGGCATGTGTTAGGTCCCTAAACTCAGGAATGTCCGGCTTCCTCCCAAACACCTTCTCAAATGCACGCCATTCCTCTAGTGCTAACTTGTCATTGTTAGTTAGTGGAGGGAATGGACGGTCATCATCAGAGTCTTCAGCAAATTCAACATCATATTGCTCAACACTTGCCTCCTTGTCAACCTCCTCTCTATTGACTTCTACTGAGACAGAATCGTGACCACCACTCAATTCGACAACAAAGTAATCATCTGGATTCACATATTGGCCTGCTACTTCCGTCAGGTATTCAGGGTTGCCTCCGTACGACGACCAATGCACACTCTCCGACAAATGTTCACTTAGATCAAGCCCCTCTTGTACTAACTCCCTTTTCATCTCCCTCTCTGCATCCACATCATCACTACCGCAATGTCTCTTTGATGGTCCTGCCTCCCCTAAATCATTTCCAAGCAAAGGTCTCTTCTTCTCTCCTTCCCCCTCCAAGTCTTCTCGTACCAACTTAGTCTTACTTGCATCCCCTCCACGACGAGAAGAATATGTCACAAAATTCTTCTCAACGTAATGATAAGAAGGAGATTTGTTTAGATTCAAATTTTCTACGGTACTTACCAACTTTAATGCAAACACCTCTAGAGATCTAAACTGAGACTCTTTTACCAAATCAAAGTAAACTTCCCATTCCAACTGACCTATCACATTTAATATATACTTATGCCCTTGACCAACATCGTATCTCCCATAAAAACGAATCTCCACATTATCCTCGGTCCATCCAAGAACTTCTTTCACTCGTGACCTTAGTTCATCTAGAGTTGGGTGGGTGGGAAACAAAATGGTCTTCAATGACATATCCTCAAACTCAATATGTGCACCAACATAAGGTTCCACCACTCTACCACTGTAGTAAACACGAAAAAGTCTATCCATCTACATCAAAAAAATCAAATGTAACTTTGCAACAAAAATTAAATCTTCATTCCTAAACGTAGTCCAAACCGACATATTATAACCAATGCATAACTTAAATTGTCCCAAAGCTACTACTCCAAAAAAAAAAATTTAATCCACCTACAACTATCAACAAGTTTACTAGTGCATTACACATCGAAATATTACAAATACTCCGTCATACAACCCAACCTAGTTCTAATTAACTATAATCAATTTCTATAATGCAACCAAAATTTTCTCCCCTTCATATAATTAATGGTTAAAAGTTTAACGTATAGGCTATAGCATCAAGTCCATCAAATTAAAATTACTTTCATGCCTCAACCCTAATTTTTCATCCATCCATCCAACCAAACCATCCAAAAATTAACATTACCACATATATGGTTAAAAAAATCGTGACACCAATGAGTACATTGCAAACATGTAGCACTACAACAAGCCAATCTCAAGAACAAATGCTAAAAATCACAAATTTGGGCAAAAGGGGGGTTCTAGGGTTATCCTCCGATCTACAAATTCAACCAATAAAAACGAAAAAAAAGAGGGGGGAATGGAGGAGTCTACCTTTCTTTTCGATTTCCACAAAAAATCCCGCGAAAAACGGCTTCAAATTAAGTGGATTTGAGGTGGAGAGGTGAGGGGGAGAGAGAGGAAGAGCTGCTGCGCTGCTGCTTGGGCGAAAATGGGAGTGGGGAGGAGAAAGGTGGTGGGGCCCACGGGGTTTAAGGGCGCGGCCCACAGAGGAGGGGCGCGCCAGCCATGCTGGCGCCGTGGTATGAGGGGCGGCGCCGGTGTGGCTAGCGCCCCTCTTCTGCCCAGTCAGCACCGCCACGATAGCCCTAGTGCCACGGTGGCACGGGCACGGCGCCAGTGTGGCTGGCGCTGCCATGTTGGAGGACGGCGCCAGTCTCTTTGGTGCCCCAAAAAGGACCATTCCCGGTTTAAGTTTTCCTAGGGGTCTATTTATAAAATAAGTTTTCGAAAAGGACCAAAATGTAAAAATTTCAGATTATCATCACATGATCTTTTTTTTTTCCAGAACTATTTGTATGCTTTATCCAAGGTTCCAACTTCTGAAGTTTTTTTGTCATGCTGATAGACACACCTAGCTGAACATGTAGCATTATGAGGTCAAATGACCGATGCTAAACTAAGTAGGAGTAAGACAACAGTTAATTTATGTGCTGACAGTAGTAATTATTTTGTTTTTTATTTAATTTGTTGATTTTTTTTCTTTTCCCAACTGTATATAAATTTAGGATACACGGAACGAAGAACTTGGCACATAAAGGGACGATGGGCACCTATGGTGGAGGTGGAACAAGCAAAACAATAGGGAATGAGGAACCGCGATCATGAGGAAAACCAGGGACAAGAAGCAAATGCTAGAACATGAGAAGAAAAGAGATTTTGGAGAAGATCATCTACAAAATGTACAACAACCCACTCCAAGAAAGGTCTAGAAAGAAGGTATTAAACCTGTCATTTTTTTCTTTTTTTATAAGCAAAATGGTGTTGCAAAACAATGTGATCATGTAGAAAGTAACTTATAGAAGCATTTGCGAAGCAACTTTTATATGACTAACAAGTAAGGTTTAGGAAGCTACTTTTACATGCTAAAGAAGTAACTTTTAGAGATTAAGGAAGTAACTTTTAGGTGTTTTAAGAAGAAAATTATGCATGATTCAACAGTTACATTCTCTTAACTTACTCATCCGATCTACGATCCGATTACACCGTTGCGTTCGTAACAATTAAATCTTTATAAAAAGATCTCACATGATTATATTTTGATGAAAAAAATACAAATTACTTTTAGATTATATCTAAATTACTTTTAGATTTCATTAAATTACATCTTAGACATAAAAAAGTAAATTCAATAAAACCTAAAAGTAATTTACATATATTATAGAAGTAACTTAAAACAAAGAGAAAGTAACTTGTCACGACATTAGAAGTAAATCCATCGTGTAGTAGATTGACTTATGTTTTTACCCCCACAATAGATTTACTTTTAATGTCGTAACAAGTTACTTTACTTTTGTTTTAAGTTACTTCTATAATATATGTAAATTACTTTCAGGCTTTATTGAATTTACTTTTATAACTAAGAAGTAATTTAATGAAATCTAAAAGTAATTTGTATTTTTCATATAAAAGTAATTACATTTGTACAGTTTCATCTCCACTTATATATCATCTTCTCTGGTTTTCTTTTTCATATACTGGCAGCAAGGGAATATTAGTAATCTAAAAGTAATTACATTTGTACAGTTTCATCTCCACTTATATATCATCTTCTCTGGTTTTCTTTTTCATATACCGGCAGCAAGAGAATATTAGTGTCTTTTATTTTTTTCGTATATTGATAGCTGAAATATTCAAGGTGCTCGATTCGATGAGGGATGAGATCAATGAATTTCTAGTATCGAGAAGTAATCTGGTAGTTGCATCCATCAAGATTATATGGAAAGAGATTATGTGGGAAGTCTTTGAGAATCAGTATCATCCAGTGCCCTATTATCTTTACTAATGGATCAAAGCAACCAAACATATACACGACAGACACTTGCTGCTACATATTTTTTAAAAAACAAATTATGTGGAATTAACTTTCTGGAACTAAGTTTAATGTTTTTGGGGAAGTGACTTTCATGTTGAAGGAAGTAACTTTCTTGCTTGTAGAAAGTAACTTTTACTTCTAGAGAATGTGTATGCAGCTGATGCAACTTTTTGTTAAAGAGTCCATCAAAATGCATACCACATCAGTATGCTACTAGATATATATTTTATGTTTTTGTCAACCTAAGAAATAAACTGCATAGAAGTACGCAAAATCTAAATCGAGAGGCATCTCGTTTTAGTGCTAACGAGCGACGCCAGATGTCCGAATATGTGTTAATCTATAGTACTTGTCTATCAAGTAAGTATAAAATATATTCCTACCACCTATGCTTCAAATAAAATTTTCTCTTAACTTACTCATCCGATCTACAATCCGATTACACCATTGCGTTCGTAATAATCAAATCTTTATAAAAAGATCTCACATGATTATATTTTGATGAAAAAATACAAATTACTTTTATATTATATCTAAATTACTATTAGATTTCATTAAATTGCATCTTAGACATTGTAAGTTCAAGTACCTTAATTTGGTTTTGGTGATTAATGACAAATCTAACTATATGAGACTAATAATTTTTATGAGCCTTTCTTTGACTAGTCTCATTTGGATATGAAAGTAAAAAAGATGAGAGGTATGTATTAAACTTCACATATTCTAACTTGGTCTCTCTTGTGAATCCAAAATATAGTGTGAGCTTCCTCATTGATCTTTATTGATTATGTGCATATGCGTTCCTTCATATCCATATGTATGCACATCTTGAGGGGGGAGCTTATTCTATATTTTGTTTTTTATAAGATCTCTACCTTGATTTGAAATTATCTTTCATCTCATCTCTCTATATTGTTTATATCGGGTTATTATCTATCACAAAAGAGAGAAAAGCTTGAAAGATCTTGGATTAAACAATTTGTGTAATTGTTGCTTTGGTGATAGATGATAAACCGATATTTATGGGATTAACCTCTTTTTTACATAAGTTGTCAACTAGGTCATTTTCCGATAATGAGATGTGGTAGATAGACCTTAATCATGACAAGGATAAAATGCATGGAGATAAAGCAATATGTATCACTTCTTATCTCCTACTTTTTGATAGGTTCATATTTATGATTTCCATGTTATTGTTATATAAGTGTGAGACTAATGTTTACTTGAGTCTTATCTTATTTAGTCTTATTTAGTCTTCTTTATATTGAGAACATGGAGATCATGAAGGTATGTGTTTTTGTTTGTCTTTATCATTGCTACGTGCCTTCTCCATGTGTATAGGATAAACCCCCATTGGTTCTTCTTTATTTATGCATACACTTGCCTCTCTTGTATATTTCCTCTTGTATATTTCTTTGTATGCATATATTTAGGGGGAGCAAATCCTATACATTTATTGTGCATGTTCTAGATCCATGTTGTTCACCTATTATTTGTATTAGATCTTTACACTTGAGCTTGCATACGAGTATATGATGCTTGTGGTGTTAATGAATACTCAACATATATATCCATATCTTTCATATGCAACCGGTTGGTCATTAAGTGGAGGATGACAACCGATTTATTGGGACTAATGTTCTCCTTTGAGATGTGCAAAGAAATAGGTCTAATTGTGATGAGGCAAATGGATGACACCATTAGTTGATGGTCACCAAACCAAAGACATCGCCATGTTGACAAGAATGAAAGCTTGTGATGAGAAGAAAGTCTTGAAAAAGGATGGACAAGACCTCGGCATAAACATAGTTCAACCGGATGGTCACAAGTGTTGATCTTGGCTCAAGCATTGACCCCAAGTTGGATGGCGCAAGGCAAAGGTATAATGGAGGTAAAATGTTTTCTTAGACTTTTCCCGGTCTTGGTGTTTGGTGTAGACCGGATTTGCTACATAGCCGCCGTACTATCAAGAGGGGTCTATGAAGCGAGCATGTGGATGATCTTGCACCATATTAGTTCATATGTATGTAGGTGTATTTGGTGGGCTTGTCTAGCCAAGTGTGGTGAGTTTTCTCAAGTCCTAAACAAAGAGAGAAGTGGGCAAATCCTATAGGTTTGGGTAGCCTCATGTGGTTATGTCCGGTGGAGTATCTTTCGGAGTGTGAACCCTTTCTCCCTGAGAAAAGTTGTGTTTCTTGGATGGATTGTTCATGGATTGGATATCCCTTTGAATAAGCTTTCCATAGAGTCCAAGAACGCCAAATTTCGAGACCCGAGTCAAGAGATATTGCCGTTTTACTAACGGCCGGTTGAGCTGAAAAGTGACCTGCGGTCTGACCGCCTCCATTATGGCGGTCTGACCGAAGTATGTTGTCCGGTCTGACCGCCTCTCCCATGGCGGTCTGACCGCTCATCCTGATTTTGAAGGAGGTCTCGTCTTGGCAATCTAGAGCCGCCAGAGCCGCAGCCGGTCAGACCGAGCCCATGGCGGTCTGATCGAGCCGTGGACGGTCTGACCGGCCGCTACACTGCGGTCAGAATGGCCAGGTTGAGTGGGCTCAATAATTGCCCTATAACGGCTAGTTTTCTAGCCGTTACAAAGTAGTCCGGTCTGACCGGCCACACTATGGCGGTCTGATCGGTAGAGCACAAAGTTGGGGATTTCGACTCCAACGGCTAGTTTTGGTGGTTGGGTGTATATATACCCACTCCCCAGTAGCAAGGGTAAGGTTTTGGCACTCCATTGCATTATCTTGAACCCTTGCAAGAGCTCTCACACCCTTGTGCACTTAGTTTATCTAGTGAGGTGTTGGAGAGTGAGTTAAGCCAATCCAAGTGCATTGCTTCATTGTTAGAGCTAGTGTGGCACTTGATCATCCTCGGCAAGCATCCTAGACTTGTTACTCTTGGAGGTTGCCGCCTCCTAGACAGCTTGTGGAGGTGTTGCCCGGTGACCTCTCCGAGGAGATTGTGGAGGAGGCCCGGCGCCGGTTGTGAGTGGTTTGGAGTTCACCACCTTCGGAGTGAAGGAACAACTACCCTAGTGATCGAGGCTTGGGTAGTCCTCTCCGTGGGCTGGCTCCTACCTTGCCCACCCCTTGACGAAGGGGGCGTGCGGTGGCTTCGTGGTTGAGCGGTGGAGTTGGGCTCGCCTCAACGGGGATTAGGAAACCGGCAAGTTTCCGAACCTCAGTGAAAAATTCCTTGTCTCTTGTCTCATTTATTTGTTGCATTTACATTTGAGCAAGTTTACATACTAGAGCTTATTTGTGCTATTATCACCCTAGGCTTGCAAACCTTAACATAGGCTAGCTTCTTTGTGCACTTACTTGAGACTAGTTGATTTAGGTTTTGAATTGTGCAAAATCGTTTTGATTTACGCTTCCACATACAAAACTTGGTTTTAGCCAAAAGTTTTAAAACCGCCTATTCACCCCCCTCTAGTCGGCCTCCTTGATCCTACAGACATATAAAAGCAAATTCAATAGAACCTAAAAGTAATTTACATACTTGTCACGACATTATAAGTAAATCTGTTGTGTGTGTAACTATGATATGTATATTAAATCTAATTACTAGATAGACTTATGTTTTTACCCCCATAATAGATTTACTTTTATTGTCGTAATAAGTTACTTTACTTTTGTTTTAAGTTACTTCTATAATACATGTAAATTACTTTCATGCTTTATTGAATTTACTTTTATAACTAAGAAGTAATTTAATGAAATCTAAAAGTAATTTGTATTTTTTTCATAAAAGATATAATCATGTGAGATCTTGTTATAAAAATTTAATTGTTTCGAATCCAATGGTGTAATCGGATCGTAAATCGGATGATTAATTTAAGAGAAAATTATATAAGAAGTAACTTTAAAATTCACACCATCAAAATAATAAGTGTCTTTAATTTTTGTTAAGGCAAATGTATTTCATATTTACATAGGAAGTAACTTTAACTCTTCCTGGAAGTAAATTTTAGATGACATATAAGTAACTTTTGAGACAAATGCATCTTGGATGTAACTTTTCTTGGCACAACTGATGATTTTTTTCCTCTCTTTTTACTCTTTTGGTGTATTATTAGAAAATAATGAGATGAAGCTCGGTAAATACAACTGCAAGAAATAAGGTAAATGCATCTCCATGTTTTTGGAAGTAACTTAATGTATCTTGGAAGTAACTTTTTATGATCCAGACGTAACATTTTGATACACGCATCTCAGATGCAAGTTAACGGTACTGATATTTTTTTTCTCTTTTTATTCTTTTGATACAGCATCAGGAAGAAGAAGATGAAACATGTTGAAAGTAAAAATGATTTTATTGGGTCCTTGGAAATAACTTTATGTGAATTGTGATTGAATATGCTCTTTTTTTATATGAAACATCAATTCAGATATGTGATCTTTGTGGGAGATGTAAATTTACATGATATCTTTGGTGGTTTGATGCTTGATCCTCTCCAGATTTGTTTTTCTCACTCTTTCTCCGTTGGATCTTGTTCCTCCTTTTATCATCCCTCTTGTTCCTCGTCTTTTTGTCATGAACTTTTTCTGTGTTACGTTCATGGCATTACGGTAGCTACGACAATCCTACCAGTTATGGCCTTCGTGGGCTACACCTTGGCCCAGGAACGATCCTGCCAGTTGTGGCCTTCGTGGGCTACATCTTGGCCCACGAAGAAACACGCACGAGGGGCAGGCACGAGGGAGAGCCCGGGTTGTAATATTTCCTTTTTCGGAATATCGCGCGTTCGGCGGGGAAAACACTTTTGGAAAATCTACGTCGCGCATTAGCGCTATTACGCTACCATGCGCGATGTAGTCGCGTCCTTTTGGTTATTCCAACTTACCCTGAAAATTTCGAGTTTTAAAATCCGGAAACAAAAGTTGGAATAATCAAAAACCTTTTTCAAACTTTTCCCATGCTGGTCTTTATTAGATTTTATTTTCCTTCCCTGTTGTGCTAGTGCCTTAATTAAATTAATTTGAAGGATTATTTGCAAATTCTAAATTCAATTATTAATTTAGAATAATATTTATTAAAGAACCATGATTATAAAATAAAATTAATTAAGGAATTATTCTCGAATGAAAGTAAATACTATTTATCTTTCTTAAAAACTCTTTTATGTATTAATATCCCTTTTGTGAGTTATTTTACGAATGAATTTAAGTGTTAATTAGTTTCTAAAAATCCCTTCTAAGGTTTGATCCCTTAATTATTTTGTAAGCAAATAATAATTATTTTCCTCAAACCTCTTTTTAGGATTTCTTCCTCCAAGGAAATGTTTTGCAAAAAAAAACGGGATTTAATATTTTTATTTTCTAAAAACCTCCTTGTGAAGCTAAGGATCTAATTCAAAGGCTTTTCTTAAAAGTCCAGATTGTATGCCTAGGAAGCCTAGCTCGGGCCATTTCCACCCTAACTTGCTCTCTGGAAAGTCTATATTGGGTCCCCCAAGTTTTCACATATCCCCTTCCTTTTCTTCCTCCCAGCCTAGCCCACCCGGCAGCCCGCTTGCCCGGCCCGGCCTAGCAAGCCAAGTCGATCAGAGCCGCCAACACGGCCTAGCAGGAAGTCCCCCTTCTTCCTCTGCGCGTCGAGCGCCGCCGTTCGGCCGTTTTTGCCTAGGCCGCAGAGTCCGGGCTGCCCTAGTCGTGGACGGAATTTTTTTTATTTACACATTTTTTTATTAAAATATTTACAAAAATAATTTTTTGTTTCGAAAATTTACAAATCTAATCCCTGCCGTCCCTTAGAAGGGTGATTTTTAAAAATCGCTCTCCCAAAGGGCGGCAAGGGACCTAAATACAAAATTTTTATTTGTATTCAAACCCTTTCCACCGGTTTTAATTGCTTAAAAACTAATAATACTTATTCGATACTCCAAATGATTTTAAATGGAAAAGTAATAAAATACAAAGTTATAGATCTCATCAAGATCTACAACTTTTATATAAAGTTTATCTCCATCCAATGTAGTTTGAAATGTAGATCTGAGATTTTTTAAAATGTGTTTTATATTTTGTAACGAATATTTGGATATCTAAAACATCTTAAATGAAAAAGTTGTTAACTACAAAGTTGTAGATCTCCTTGAGCTTACAATTTTGATATAAAGTTTTATTTCATCTGACTTTATATAATATAATTTTAAATTATAAAATCATAGAGCTAACAAGTTGTGCTGGAAAATTTGCATTTAGGTCCCTTGCCGCCCTCTGGAAGGGCGATTTTTAAAAATCGCCCTCCCAAAGGGCGGCAGGCGATTAGATTTGTAAATTTTCAAAACAAAAAATTATTTTTGTAAATATTTTAATAAAAAAATTGTATAAATAAAATAAATTCGTCGTGGACGAGCCCGCCTTCGTGCGCCGCCCCTTCCGCCACGCCCTGCCACCGGGAACCACCACGTACGCCGGCACCAAACCCTAGTCAAGCCATCTAACCCTAACCCTTGCCGCGGAGCTCGTGTGCACACATGGTGCTCAACGCAGCGCCACATCGCACCATGCGCCGAGCCACGCTCCAGTGCCGTGTGCCGAACCGCATCGCACCTCCCGCCTCACATGCGTCGGACAAGCAACGCGCCGAGCCGCCTCCCGACCACGCGCTGCCCTGTCCAACCACTCAGCCATGCGTCATGCCCGGTCACAAGCCGCACCCTCCCCGCGCGTCGCACGCACTGCCGCCTCGCACCAAGGGAACATCGCCATGCACTGCGTCGTGACAAACCGCGGACGCGCCCTCTCTGCCTCCGCTCGCGATCTTTGCCGGACCTGCGGACCCTCCTCGGCGACTTGTGCCCTCGGCTCTGTGCCGTGGCCCCCACTCGGCGACGGCTTTCTCGCCGCTCGGCCCCACGCCGCCACTGTCCCTCAAATCAGCCGCCGCCACGCATGCCATAGCAACGGAAATAGCCTCGCCCTCCGCCAATCGCTTTGAGGTCTATATATGTAATACTTCGTGATGAATACACTATCGCGTTGAGCGAATCTCTCTAATGAGGAGGCATGCGGATAGTGAGATCAATAGACGGGGCAATCAGCTGGCAGCGCAATAGTGAAGAAGACCGGTCGGCGGGGCCTTGCATTGGGGTAATCTGGTGGCGGTGCGAGGGGTACCGAACCGCGACAGATCAACGACGACCTGCTGGATTACGGCGGCTAGGGTTGGGAGACTCCATAACGTACCTGTGGGGCAGCAACGTCGATGAGGCCAAATTCTTGATGGGTGGCGATGGCGACAGTGGAGCAACGGTGGGCGTCAATGATCGGGCATAGTTACTGATGAGGAGGAGGGGGAGCCAAATGTTCTGAGTCGTTGGATGTAACACAAATGAATACATGCCGGTGGATTTGATGAATGAAGTATGACGGATGTAGGACTGTGTTGATGAACTATAGGGTAGAATAGTGACATGTTTCAACGTACGTCTTCATTGTGTTTCAAAAAATTCATGCAACTAACTACACATATTCTCTGTCCTCTCTCTCTACTCTATCAATGCAATGCATGCATGCATGCACTTAGTGATTTTCAAAATAATTTTTCTCCTAAATTACTTGTCCAATCTACGATTCGATCACACCGTTATATTCATTGTAATTAAATATATTTTACAACAAGATATTGCATGATTATATTTTGATGAGAAAAAAAACATATTTTTCAATCCGTTCCATTGATGTTTCATACGTGATAGCGGATCACAAAATTTTAAATGTTTCGTTGACTAAATGGGTTGTTATAGCCGATACTGATCAACCAACAATCAACACCATAACTGATAAAACGTACGTAGTACCTGAAACTGAAGGAGACATAGAGGTAATATAGTGATCAAAGACACTTATTTACTGATAGACCTCATTTGAATGCAAGACAATGGCAGGCAGGCAACCACCATCAATTAGTAGAGCGAACAACTGCATAAGAGCACATTTTTGGCTCCTAGCTTGGTGCTTCCAGTATGGAAAAAAAAAGAAAGCTAATCACAAACAAATAAACCGTCGAAACTAAAACTGTAATACCCGTGTAGAATTGGTAGTGGTTTGCCATTACAAAATGTTGGAGCAGCCTGAATCAACTGAGAAGGAAAGACGATGAGCAGTCCATGCACGGCCAATTTTAACAATAACATTCACCATAAAAATGCTATAAGTATGTTTGTTTATGTTGCAACGAAAAACAAAATGGACCTTGGGCCAAGGCTATGGATCTACCTACAGAGGAAGCTGTCAAGCCACAATCACTAGTAAATACGCATTGACGATGCTAGACGGTTGTGGCGTTACGTCATGGCGATCGACTATGCTCCTTTCGTACTTGGAAGTCGTTTTGAATAGCAACACGGTTTTCAAAACATAACTTTAACTTTTTATTTCTATAAAAATATTTATTGAAAAGTGATATGTATAATTTTATGAAAGGATTTTTTAAGACAAATTTATTCATATAATTTTTATATTTTCAAACTCAACAACTTGAGAGTTATTCATGATTTATATTTCTAAGGTTTAACTTAATATTGTCATAAACGACTTCTTTTAATACACGGAGAAAGTATATATAAGTAGTACTAGTATGTTGGCTCCCCGACCCCGAGACGGACGACCGCATGGATGAGATGCAGATGGAGATGGAGGCGCAGGCGCAGGCGCATGTGCTCCTCTTCCCGTGGCCACAGCAAGGCCACATCAACCCCATGCTCCACCTCGCCTCCGTCCTCCTCGACGCCGGCCTCCACGTCACCTTCCTCCACACCGACCACAACCTCCGCCACCGCTTCGCTCGACCCCATCACCCAACCCGTCTCCGTCTGCTGTCCATCCCCGATGGCCTACCCGACGACCACCCCCGCGCCGTCGGCGGCCTCATCGAGCTCCTGGACTCCATGCGCACGGCCGGCAGCGCCGCGTACCGCGCCCTGCTGCTTACCGAGTCCTCCCGCTCCCGCCCCGACTCCCTCGACGACGCTCCGCCACCGGTGACCTGCGTCGTCGTCGACGGCGTCATGCCGTTCGCCATCACGGTGGCCGAGGAGATCGGCGTCCCGGCCCTCGCGTTCCGTACGGAAAGCGCGTTCGCCTTCCTGGCGTATCTGTCCGTGCCCAGGCTCCTCGAGCTCGGCGAGAACCCCGTCCCTTCTGACGAGCAGGTGCGCGGCGTCCCAGGGATGGAGGGGCTCCTACGCCGGCGAGACCTCCCGCGTGTAGTGCCGACGAAACAAGACGACGTCGACGCAGAAGAAGCCGATCCCGTCCCCGTGCTGCTGACCATCGCCGACACCGCCGCCCACTGCCGCAACTCACGCGCGCTGATACTCAACACCGCCGCGTCCATGGAGGGCCCGGCAATCGCACGCATCGCGCCGCACATGCGCGACGTCTTCGCCGTGGGCCCGCTCCATGCAAGGGTCGCCACCAATACCATAGCACTAGAAAAACACGAGGACGACGACGACTACGGCTGCAAGGCGTGGCTGGACGGCCAGGACGACCGGTCTGTGGTGTACGTAAACCTAGGGAGCCTCACGGTCCTCTCCAGCGAGCAGCTGGCCGAGTTCCTCCACGGCCTCGTCGCCGCCGGCTACGCCTTCCTGTTCGTGCTCCGGCCAGATATGGTGGCCAGCTCGTCGGCGGTGCTCCAAGAGGCGGTGGAGGCAGCCGGCGAGAGGGCGCTGGTGGTGGAGTGGGTGCCCCGTGACGTGCACTACGTGCTGCGGCACCGCGCGGTGGGGTGCTTCCTGATGCACGGCGGTTGGAACTCGATGCTGGAGGCCGCCGTGGAGGGCGTGCCGGTGGTGTGCTGGCCCTTCTTCGCCGACCAGCCGGTGGTCAGCCGCTTCGTGGCCGCCATCTGGAAGACGGGGCTGGACATGAAGGACGTGTGCGACAGGGCCGTCGTGGAGAGGATGGTGAGGGAGGCCATGGAGTCCCCCGAGATTAGGGCGTCGGCACAGGCCATGGCACGCCAGCTTAGGCTGGACGTCGCCGCCGGTGGCTCGTCGTCCTCCGAGCTGCAGCGCCTCGTCGGCTTCATCAACGAGCTCAGCGCCGTGCATGTTCGATCTAGAGACGCCGACGAGAATTCATCGCCCGCGGCTTCACTTCTCACTTGATCAGTATCAGCCTTGGGCTCATCTTGTGGGTGGCATGGTATTCTAGTAGTGCGGTCTCTGAAGCTAATTTGGTCTTTTACTGTGTGTGAAGTTCTTCGTATGATCATTTACTGCTTTATTATATGTGCGGTAAACTACAAGTATACTACTCCCTCCGTTTCACAATGTAAATTATTTTAGCATTTCCCACATTAATATTGATATTAATTAATCTAGATAGATATAAAATCAATATGAACGTGAAAAATATATATATCTAGATTCATTAATTAACATCAATATAAATATGAGAAATGCTAGAATGACTTACATTGTGAAACGAGAGAAGTACAATGCTATAATAAGTAGCAAGGCATAGCATTGCATCACATTTATGTTGTAGAGGCTCGGATTTTTATTCTCTTTTTTAAAAAAAAATGTGTGTGAAGATATGCTCTTCTATCAATTAAACCATTTGGATTCTTGCTCCCTGCCCTCGCATGCACACATGTGTGTGTTTTTTTTTCAGATTTGCTAAAGTATATTCACCGAACTTTCAAAATACAGTAACAGCTAATTAAAAGCCTAAATTCCAAGCTACTTCCTTCGTTTCACAATGTAAAACTTTCTAGCATTACCCACATTCATTTAGATGTTAATGAATCTAAATATATGTATGTGTTTAGATCCATTAACATCTATATGTATCTGAGCAATGCTAAAAAGTCTTACATTGTGAAACGGAGGAAGTAACAGTGAAACTTTTATAACTACGACGACTCATAAATACACCCTTTGTTTCACATACTAGCATTTATACATTTTTCTTGAACTCAAACTTTTTGAATTTGACCAAATTAGTATAAAAGAATCACTAAATCCTTCACGATCTAGATATGTTTTCACTATATATGTATTCGATGTTGTTGGTGTACTATATGCCCTTATATAAACTTAATCAAACTTAAAAGGTTCAACTTGATAAAATTTGAAATACTCATTATTGTGTGTGGAAAGGACAGTAGTGGAAAAAATAAAATAAAATGCTCATATGTGTTGGCTGATTTTATCGGCTAATACTGGTTAGTTAGGATAAGATTAAAATCTCACCAGTTTCCTATCCTAACAAGAAACAAAGTAAGATATAAAATACCAACTAAGAAGACGAAGAAGAAGGAAACAAAGAATCGAAAGAACAAAAACCAAATATCGATTTATGGCTTCAATTCATCTAGCTAGTAATCATCTCAATTCTGTATTTAGAATTGGTGATCATGTACGTGTTAAGCTATAAGCAAATTAGATCTTGAGTAAATAAGTTCAATAATATATATGGTCTTTTATATGGGTGTTATATAGATCCATCTTTATCTTTACCTATTATAAAAATTAAATGTGTTTTTGCCACAATTTTCATACGTAGCTGCGTCCGATTTCTATTTACATCGCGCGACGCCACATATTCATGGCCGATTTGCCATGCCTGTCCTTTCCATGTCGACCACTGCATATGGATTAAACCGTTTCAGTCCAGGGGCAAGAAACAGCCATGGGCACGCATGGGCAGTGGAAAAGCAAGCAGAGGCCAATCCATCGACTCGCACGGTTCCTGAGAGGGCCAAGAAAAATTAATTTGCTGCCTCTGTCATTTGTACAGTGGTGAATTTTTAGCGAATTGCTACATTCACCCAAGCTTGTGCACCAGGAGGTTTCCAGATTGTCGCTTCGTGCACCTTCGTAACAGGGAACAGGGAATCAATTCATCTGCACTGCTTTGGTTCTGTTTGGTAAGTTAGGTTCAGTTTTTGCTATGCTCACATGCCAGTTTACTAGGAGGTTTTTATGTAGATCAAAATACTTCGTTTTTCCACCTAGAGTATCACGTCACTTCTAGGTTCACACATGCTTATACCAACAGATTCACTATTATTCCTAATAGTAAGTTTGAAGTACGGTTTTATAATCTAAGTGACTATTTGGCGCACAATGATTTGGGCACATTATGAGGTTGTTTGGAGATTGAAAATTTTTATGCTATAAGAGAAGATTCATCTTAAGATCAAGATGAAGATTGTTAAATATGTGATCCGAATTTGAGCATACAATATATCCGAGTTATTAGTTGCCTAATAGGACTTTGTATTACAGTTTCCTAATAGGACTTTGAGTATTTGCATATTAGGACTCCTAGATTTTCCTTTATATATCTCTTTTATGTTGCGCGAAAAATGATGCCACAGCTCAATATATCTCTTACATTTGTATCTAACTCCTCCATACTGATCATTGCCGGTCGATGCACATGATTTTTTTTTCATAAGGATTTTCACGTAAAATTGATATCTCTATATCCATCATAACAAGAAAGACCTATTTGTCTAACTGGCTTTATAAATGCATTCATGCGTATAGGTTGTGAATGCATGCAAAAATCATAGCAAGGCTTCTATTTTCATCGAGCAAATGATGGTTAGCTCCTTCTTGTCAACCTTGAGCTTACTTTCTAGAATAGGATATCCTACGGACTTAAGTAATATGTAAGATTAAAATTCCTTTAACCCGTTGCAACGTACAGGTATTTTTCTAGTAAATTTAAAAATACAACTTCAAATCAGTAAACTTGTTAAATGTATCAACATAGGTCCAAAATTTGGCGTATGTGCAGGTATGGCCACACGGATACTGGCGTTGTATCATCCTAACCCAACACCGTCTACACCAAGCCATGATTTTTAAAAAATTTACTGCTCTATTTTTTTTTCGCTTCTTGGTTCACCTCTAATTTAGAGAAAATATGTCTATTTGCACGAAATTCAAGTGGATGGCTGTCACATCCTGATTTTCGTCTTAGGATTTATAAATTATTTAATAAATTATTATTAGAATTTATATTAAATGTTCATTAATTTACAAGTGAAGTTAAATGTGGGAAATAAAATTTCCTAAATATAAAGCATGGATGGATTTAATTTTTATTAAATTCTCCATGGTTAATTATAATCTCTGGAATTTTGTCGGATTTTTCGGAGCTCAATTCCTAATTTTAATCATACAAAGAGCAGTTCAGCAATTGTTTAAATAATAAATTAATCCTTAAATGGTATGATTACAATCTTGTTAAGTACTTTGAGTGTCCAATTAGTTTCAGGATTTTTCCTGAAATTATTTGGGCATTGGAAGTATTTTTAACAATTCAAAGATCATTTTGGTGATTGATTTATTTGGAAAAGTAATAAAAATCCTCCTCCTCAGCTTGGGCCCTTTTCGGCCCATTCCTTCCTCCCTTCTCTCTGTTCCTCAGCCCAGAGTAAAGTCTAATCCTTCTCCCTCTCGCTACAGTGCTTCTCCTACCTCAGCCGGCTGGACAGAGGCCGTGTTCATCCTGATACCGACGCCAATCTCCGCCGAATCCGGTCGCTTCGTTGCTTCCCTTCCAAAATTGATTGCAAAAACGGATTCCTCTCTATCTCCTCTATCTTATCCACAAGAAACCCCCATCAAATGCGTTATCTGTCTCACGAATTTTGGCCCTTTTTATTCGGGTGAACTCGAGATAAATCCTAATTTCCTTCACCAAATCCATCTGTTCCCGAGGCGATCTCTCCCTCTTCCGGCTATAAATAGCATCCCCTCGGCCTCCTCTTCGGTTTCCCCCTGTTTCCCGAAGTTTTCCCTAACCCTAGCCGCCTCCCCACGCTCGTCTTCTCTCTCCGTCGCAGGCAATCGCTCCAGCTGCCGTTAGCCGTCGCCTCGGCCGTCGCCCTCCTGCGCCGCCACCTCCCTCGGCTCCGCAAGGTCGAGCTCTACCCCGTCCATTGGTTCCCCTCCGCCAAATCCCGCCGGAAGCCGCTGTCACCGTGAAGGCCGAGTTCGCCACCCCTGTTTGATCTCCGGCCGAGCCTCCTCGCTGTTGCGGTCGTCACCCGTTCACCCTGAGGCCGTCGTCGGCATCGCAGCGCCAAGCCGAAGCCCGTCCACCCCTCCGTTGCCGCCGCTCGTAGCCGGAAAGCCGTCGCCATCGTCAACCCAAGGTCGCCGCCCTTCGGAGCTCGTCGCCGGCCATCTCCCTCGCCGTCTGTCGTCGCGTAAGTGGTGGTAGGGGTCGCCTTGATCTCCTCTCTCTCCCGGTGCCCTCCGTTTGCATCATTGTACCGTGGTTCGCTGGTAACCGCCGTTCTCGTGCTCGCCGGCGTCGATCCCGCGTGGCAGCCATGTCATCGCTTATATCAGCGCCATCTTGGCCATCAAAATCAATATAAATCCTGTTATCCCTTTTCAATGGCATATTAGTTCTTTTTACTATATGTCGTCTACTAAATTCATTCCAATAATTTTCGGAGGATGCTTTAGTCTTTTATCTCAGATATAAATTATTTGTAAATTGTTTAATTAATTTGGAATAGTCTTTTCTTTAATAGGCTTTAATTGGAATTAATCTTGTAAAATTCATAACTAATTCATATGAAGTCGGAATTAAGTGGTTCAAGTCTCTAAATTCATCTAAAATCATGATCTACATGTTTGTCTACTTTTTATGTACTGTTTATTTGGTTTTTATTAGTCTTTTTCTTTGTTTTGCGTGTTAGCTTGTCGTTTCCGTTGTTGCGAAGGTTCGTGAGTGCGTCGGAAGTGTTCAAGAAGACTAATTGAAGACCGATTATTGCAAGGCAAGTCACATAGATCCCAAACAACCCTTTGAGCATGTTGAACCCGTTTAAAGCTAATGTTTTATTTCAACTTATGCATTATTTTCGAATGTCATCGGGTGGTGAGCCTTTCCCAATTAATTAATGGCCGAAGATGACTTTATTTTTCTATGGGTTATAATTTGGTTAGCTAGAACCTTATATATTGGTTTGGTTCAGCTAAATGCTATATGTATAATTGCTTAGCCATGCTTAGAAACATTAGCTCATTAATGGGATGAATTATACTACATTATTAATTATGGTTATATTTAATGGTAGCTCACAATGGTTAATCGTGTTATGATAATTAATTGATAATTAAAACTTGATTAAAGGCGGGTTGTGAGCATATGGTTTTGATGGTTGTGCTCATGATAATTAAGGACCGGTTCGCGAGCTACTGTTGTGAAACATTTACCGTGCCAACCACAAGCCAGCGTGGGCAACGGCTTTACCTTTTGTATAGCATGATTCATTACGGGGTGCTAGATTGAGAAGCGGCGAGAAGTCCGTGGGGGTCGCTGGGGAGTCCATGCCTCTGGTTTGTAGAGGGGATGATTATGATCCAGGTATGGTGCAGTGTGGTGAGTTGTGTTGTGCGAGGGGTACTGTCACAGTTCCTTTCCGAGGTACCGTGGTGGTATTGAGGCGCATGGTAACATGTCATGGAGCTATGTCTTGTGGGTACAGTGGTACATCTCTGGCCAGAGTAAAACTATTCGAATAGCCGTGCCCGCGGTTATAGGCGAGTTGAGCAATGTTTTTAGTGATTAGTCTCACACCTCTCACAATAATTATTGATGCTATAACTGTTAATAATTTGCTTAGCTCCTGGTTTGGAGTTAGATCTGTACAGCCGGGTATGGTTGTTCAGAATGGTTGGGCCTGAGCAGTATGGGTGTGCTGTTCAGTGTTGATTTAAATTGATAAATTACTCTACTATTTTTCAATTATCAAATGTTTGCTAAATGCTGCTTTTGCAAATGAGCCTATATTATGCCATCCTTTGTATCCTTGTGCACTTGCATATTTGCTGTGTGGCTTGCAGAGTATGTCATATGCTCACCTTGCAATAATCAATCAACCTCAGTTGAGGAAAAAGGATCCAGAAGGAGAAGACATTTGGCTTACACCCCAGTTGAGCTGCCTGTGGGAGTGGAGCTGAAGCCATCGTTGGACCGTTATTCCGCTGCTGTTTTTCTTTTGGTTTGTAAGTATGTAACGTTATTATTATGATGGATTTGTATATTAGATTGTCAGTTTGTGTACCTCGGCTGATTCCTGGACGAGGATTCTATGCACAAATTAGTTCGGAAATTACTAGTGAATTTCTGGGCGTGACAATGGCCTTAAATGCCAACTTGCTCATTTTTAGAGAAAATGATGTGGGAGCGCTCTATATTTTTGCACTCGTTACCAGACTATTATATCCGTGATGCTTTGGCGCCTTGCGATAATAGACTTAACAGACATATTGAAGGCATCAAAAGTGAAAGGCATCCCTATGGCCCATCACTGGGTTTGTCAACAGTGACGCGCCGCAAATGCCCATCACTTTTAGGGTGTCACTACTATGCTTCAGTTTTCAGGTACGTAGGTGGTGCTTGAATCTCCTGAAAATAAAGATAAAGATAAAGATTAAGTGTTTCATGTAAAACGAGATGGTAATAACGTGCGATTAATTGAGTTTTAATTATTACAAACTTAAAAAATAGATTAATCTGATATTTTAGAGCAACTTTCATATCGAAAGTTTTCGCACGAAACGCACCATTTAGCAGTTTGAAAAGCGTGCCACAAGTATCCAAAATTTCATCCAAGAGTTGTTGTAGTGCTATAAGTTACATTAATCCTGTGCTTAACTCACTCCTAGAAATAAGATTTTTGCAGGCGGCCCAAAACCATTTTCACAGGCGGGGGAGAGGACCGCCGCTACCATCTCGCCTGTGAAAACATACCATTTTCGCAGGTGGACCTGTGGCCCTCCTGCGAAAATCATCTCAGAAAAATAAAAAAAACCACGGGGCACCGCTGCCGGCCTCACCACGGCCGCCGCCGGCCAGGCTCCCCTCCGTCCGCTGCCGTCGGCGCCGTCTTCGTCGTCGTCGTCGCGTCGACGAGGAGAGCCGGCGGCGCGCGGATCTAGAGCCGTCGTCGTCGCTCGTCGTGGCCGGCGACATGCGCACGTGGGAGAGGAGGGAGCCGGTGGCGTCACGGTCGTCGTTGTCGTCGTGGCCGGCATCGGAGGGAGCCGGCGGCGCGCGGATCTGGAGCGGAGGGAGCTGTCGGCGGCAAGGAGGGAGCCGGCGGCGTCACGGTCGTTGTCATCGTCGAGGAGGGAGCCCGCCGACGGCGAGGAGGGAGGCTTCGGCGCGCGGACGTCGTCGTGGAGGGAGCCGGCGGCGGGCAGACGTGGGAAAGGAGGGAGCTAGCCGGCGATTTTTCTAAGTGTGTGTGTCAAAGAGAGAGAGAGAGAGATAGGAGGGGGAGGGAAATGAATGGTAGAGAGGAGAGGATAAGGATGGTGGAGAGGATAAGGATGACTGATTTTTTTGGTAGGTACTATTTTTGCAGGCGGACCATAGAAGGTGCGCCTGCGAAAATAGATTTTCGCAGGCGTCGCTCAGGCGGACAGCGAACTTCACCCCGATTTATATTTTTGTAGGTGGTCATTTGGCTCCAAGAGTCATATCCGCCTGCGAAAATAAGACCCCTACATTGGGGAAAATACTTTTTCTATTAGTGACTGGAAGAGACACCCCAACAAAAACTAGCGGTTGCTGCCAATCTGTGTGCCAAGTTAGTTGAGGAGTCCAGGTATAGCATTACCTCAACAACAAACCGGTGCTGTAGACGAATTCGTTTTTCACCCAAAGTCACTACTATATATTGAACACAACAACCAAGCCTATCAGAGAAAGAGAACGGTAGAAACATCGAAAATCAAAATCAATTTCTAAAATAAAAAAAACCCTCAAACTTGGATGGAGATTGGAATGACCGATGTGTAAACGTCGGTTTGCCTGCACTAGCACCGACGGTCTGACTGGCATTGTAGCTCCGGTCCAACCGCTCTACACTACTGGAGAAACCATCTTTAGTCGGTCAGCTAAATTTCACAATAGTCCCAATTGTATTAAAAACCGCTCAGAAGTACTTTTTGATCTTTAGTCCCGGTTGGTAACATCAACCGGGACTAAATATCATTTTTAGTCTAGGTTCAAAAGATGGCAGGCAGTGTCAGACCCCTATATTTTCTTTAGTCCCGGTTGGTGACTAAAGATCTATTTGTAGTCCCGGTTGGTAACGCCAACCGGGAAAAAAGATCGGCATACGCGGAGATCTAGGCATGCGCGCGGATCGGATCTCCTCCTCCCTCCCGGTTCTATCTCTCCTCCTCCTCTCCTTTAACTCCCATCCTCATCTCCTTACTCACCCTATCTCTTCCTCTCTTTCTCCTCTCCCCCCTCCTCCCCACACCCCACTTCAGAGAGCTGTTAACGACCAAAATTGGTAATCTAAGTATCGGAGATGGAGATGGAATCAAAGTAGAAGTCGAGATGGAAATCGATCGGGGAACAGAGTAAGATCGACTGAAGTCTGAATCGGCTACGGCTAAGATCAGCAGAGTTCGAGTTGGACAAGGTTAACCGATTGAGCTGAATCCGACAATATGACACAGCAAACGTTGTCGGTTTAAGTTGATGAGCTTCATGATGATTGCCGTGCGTGGATAGAGTCCTGAGAAGGCAATTGTATCTATTAATTAGGATATTTTATGTAATTTCCTTCGAGATATGTTTGGGCAAAAGTCTGCCGCAAAGACTTATGGTATCTTAAAGTTTGTTAGAGATAAGAGTCGTGTCCGATATGGACATGTTATGTAATTCTCGGGTATAAATAGACCCCGAACCCCATGTAATCAATTAACACACGTTCAATACAATCTTGGTGCATCGCCACCCTTTTACTTTCATTTTGTTTCGACGAGTTCTTGCTTTCGGGTTGAGCTGCATCGGTTTCGATCTTCAACAAGAGGTAAAACTTGTTATGGCGGCTTGCGTTCTCGGGATTAGTGCTTCTATCTTTATGATACTCTAATCTTGTTTATGTAATTCGTCGAGTTATCATATATCTTACATAATCTCTGGCAATATCGCTATATAATCTACAATCGGCTAACATCTGTCGGTAGAGGGTAGCCGATTAGGTTAGATATCGATGTTGACTTAGATTATATAGGGTATCCACCACTGGCTTGATTGTCTAGATATTGTCCTTCTTTTCATACTTCTAACTGCATCAGTTGAGTTTGATCTTATAAGTCGTGATTAGAATCTCAATCTCTAGCCTGCTTCTTGGTTGCCGATTAGAGTAGTATCGGGGTTTCAGCCGATCTTACCTGATTTAACTACATTTACTCTATATGCTTCGTTGATATGTTAAATCTGCCCTTTATGTTAAGATCTCATTGCATTTAAGTATATTAGGCCTTTGTTTGATATATTCTACTTACTTTAATATCTTAATATAGAGTGGTATCAGAGTATTAGCCGATACATGCTAGATCTATCTGATCGGCTATGCTATGAACATATATAGTCCTATTATTAATATATATTTCAATCTAAGTGATTTATACTGTCTCGGCATGACGACCGATCTATCCTAATCACTTGATTTAAGTATATATCGATATAAGGAGTATATATTGTTAATATCTACAGCCGATCGAGTAGATTTAGTTCCTTCTTACTTATTCATGATTGTCGATCGATACATATATGACATCGGCTCAAAGATAAATGATATGTCATCGGCACTTAGCCAATCGGCTATCGTTGATGGGTTTAACCGCGGTTTCTTTGTCTTTGTTTCTTGTTGATTGCAGGATCAAATCAACTGGCACGCTAGCATACCCGAAGGCGAGTTTTGGACCTGCCCTGGAGTTGAGCAGATCTCCTAGGCCTCGTGTTTTACGTCAACAAGAGCACGCGGCGGTGGTAGCCTCGTGCGGCAGGCGGCCTGCGCGGCGGGCGGCGAGGCGGCGGCCTGCACGTATCCAGACGTGATTCGGCCTGCGTGGCAGTTTTTTTTCTTTTTTATTTAGAATTTGTGATTCGGATCTGAGATGTATTTGATATGTGTGTGATGTGAATATGTGATGTATTTGTGTTGAATTTTATAGAACTTGTGATGTAATTTTTTTAAAGATTTTGTGATGTATTTGGAGATGATCGATTTGAGGATTTGGAGGTGATAATCAATTTGAGACGATTTGGAGATGATTGATTTGGGATCTGGGGATGGGGATGGAGTGAAATCAATATATTGCAAACAATAAAGAAAAGAAAAAAAATAAAGGAGCAACCGGACCTAGCCTGGCTCCATCTTGTTATCCCCATATCTCTACCATGGAGGCACCCCCTAGGCCCAAACAGAGGAACCCCCCTCCCCTCGTCCAGACCAATTTAGCTAGGTCCAGCCGTAAAAATAAGCCGAGTGCTTCCCCTTGAAATCACGTAAGAAAGCCAAGCCCAGCCGTTAGAGCAAGTCTAATAATACAGCCGATTACCAGCGATAGTAGTATCCAGGTCATCTAAAGCCTGCAATAGAGCCATCAAATACAATAACTTAGCTATAGTAGGATGGCTCACCAAATTGTATAAGAGAATAACTAATTGTGACAAAAGCACACCAAACCTTCTCTCTCTACCTTATCACTTTCTCTATCGCACCAGCCACCATGCGCCATCCATTGCTTTCTGATCTCTTCTATGTTCTCTCCCATCTTCTTCCTTTGTTTTTTGTATGAACACAAGCGGCAGCCGGCAGGCCAAGCTTGCTCTTGAGCTTATCGTAGACCGCCTCCCGAGTTCTTGCACATGGATGCCACGCCATCCTGCGGCACCTCCTGTCACCGCCATGGTGGCATATCCTTGAGCTCCTTCAATCATCATCACCGACAACCTTGAGCTTTACGTGCAAGCTAGGAAGCGGTCGCAAGTGAGTCCGCTGGTTGGAGGCCTAGAGCAAGCTAAGCAATGGTGAGACGGTAGCGAGTAAGCAAGGATATGATGATGAACCCACGACAATCTTCAGCTCCTTCTCTCCTCATCAATGTCTTCATATGGGAAGCTATGCTGTAGCCGGGCAATAGGATAGTCGTCGGCTCACCCCCCTCTCTCTTCCAACTCATCACTGTAGTCGACGTGGCCTCCTTATCGCCAGTCCACGATGGCTTATCATACATGCTCTAAGAAAGCGGAGGCCTCTTGTCCGTGGAACTGGGAGAAGGTATAGAAGGGGTTAAGGAGGCTCAGGGTGCATAGGAACAACGAAGAAGGGCGACCGGAGGGGGCAGTATGCGGCAGAGCTCACCTCGAGCTGGGACAGCTCTGGCGAGCTCTACCTTCGAGTGGGCAGCAAAGCCGACGCTGGCGAAGACATGACTTGACATAGCTCCCCTTGCCGGTGGCAAGCGGCTGGAGCGGTGACGGACGACGGAGCATGGGTGGAGCAATGGGGAGGGGTTTGGGGGCACGAAGGGCTTGGAGATGTGGGGGAAAAAGAAGAGGGAGGCACGAGGGGTCTTTTAATGGCTCGAGGAGATGGTGGGGAGGCTGGGGAGAGGCGGTAAATGACGGCGGATAGGGGCGGTGATCTTGGCGAAGGGGAGCTCAATTGGCGTCGACTTTTTCAAGAGGATTAGGTGAAGGTGGAAGTGGTGGAAGAGATCCGGTCCAACACATTTGACTAGCAAGGGCGGGAGCGGGAGCACGATGACGTGGTGTACGTGCCCTGCGGTTCCCGGACGGAGGTAGGAGACTAAGGTGATAGGTGTGGTCCCGATCCCACCTATCAGCGAGAGGAGGAAGGAGGAGCTGATCCAGACCTCGCGAGATAGGCTACACGCGGGGGCGGGCCAGCGGTGGGGATGAGAGGAAGTCGAGACCGAAGAGTTGGGCTGTGAAAGTGGTGCATCGTGGGGAGAACAGGATGGTGGCCCAAGTAAAGTGGTAGGGAGGAAGAACAGACTTCGCCCAAGGAGAGAGTAGGTTGGAAGTAGGAGTGGTCGGAAATGACCCAAGGGCAATGCGGGGATTTTAATTGGTTTTCCAATCCTCTGTTACAATAAAGTTATAACGCACTAAATACTAAAACTTAACATGTAAAGATGCCACATCATCATCCACTAACAGTTATTACATTTAAGCATCATGCAAAATTATATATAATTTTATAATTTATTAAATTTTAGAGATTTAAAATACAAGCATGTTAAATCATCCCACATAATTCACATAAAATTTCATCCATCATTTTTATAATATCCTACATACCTAATATTTGAATCATCATTATATATACTATTTAAATTTAATTCACATTGTTGGAACAGAACAAACAAGTGTTACGCTAGTGTTTCTGTGAATTCTTCGATTCCTCCCCCCTTCCGAGGGTTGCATTTACATATTTATACTCAGTAGCATACAAAGGAAGTTACAATGTTATCCCTATAATCCTAGCTGATCTATGGTGGTGGACTAGTGAGCCAGCCAATGGGTTATAGGTAAAATCCACAGGGACAAGGGACAGCTGAGCCCATTAAGGAGGTGGCATGGTGCCATCACTGTGCTGGCTTTTACCCGGGTAATAGCCAGCTCTAGCCTTCACATCGCCAACCGTGTCGTGACATCAGTGGTGGTTGGCGGGTAAGTAGTGCGCTTTAACAGCACCCCATGCTCCATTTTGGGATTCATCCTAGGCTTTGGCTTTGGAGCCCTGGTGAGAGCTCCGGAGCCCTTGAGTTGGCTCCGGGACCTCCAGTGCCAGTTGCCGTATCCATGCAAACTAACTCTGTTGGGCTTCTGATGATGGCCTTTCATGCGGAGGCAGACTCTGCAAGCCTGTGGCTGGAGCCTCCGAAGCGGAAGCCCTAGTCCCCTCGGGTGACCGCGAGCGGGGGTGGGGGGGGGGGGAGGGTAACACAAGGGTCGGAATCCTTCCCCCAACACACATCAATTTATGTAAGCTCATATTTATGTAAGCATATGTTGTTTAAGCTATCTTACATATTATTTTTAGTTATTGTTTTCATAGTAAACTCCCAAAGCAACGCGCGTGGTTTCACCTAGTTTAAATAAGTGCTTCGCCAAAAAGAATCAAATAATTACTGAAATGAACTGTGTGCTATTAAAATTAGACATTAAGTTCTAAAAATTCCATGGAGTACCTTAGGACATGGAGAATACAAGACAAATTTTCCTAGCCATGATTTATTAAACAAACTTTATTGCCCACATTAACTTCACTTGTAAATTGGTTTACTTTTTAATATGAATTTTATTAATAATAGTAAATGATTTTTAAATCCATAAAAGAAAATCACGGTGTGACACTGGGAGATAGAGGTCCGATTCCTCTTCTTGTTCATTTGTTCACTATTCGGTCATTCCCTTCTCTTTGCTCTGTTCCCAATCAATAGTAATGACGGAGTAGTTCGCTGTCGCCCATCGATCTACGCCCGTGTATGGCCAATCGTCGTCCCCATCTGCGTACCTGGCCACCCTCCATCCCCTATCTCCCTCTCCATCCCTTGCTCAACTCCTCCAGCCATGCAGCGCCTCTGTACCTTTGCTATCGAACCCCCGGCCGATGCAGCTGGTGCGTGGCGATATTGGTGGACCTACATGTTGGCAACGGCGTATCTAGGTATGGGTGGTCCAATTTTGTATAAACTTTTTAATATCATAAATGTAACATTGCAAATATGCAGTACAAGTATAAAATTAACAAAATTAAATCATTATATTAGTAAGTGTCTCATAAACGTTTTAAAATCAACAATTAGTCACAAAATGGACCTTGGGCGGATGAATTTTTGGGTGGTCCGGGGACCACCCGGACCACCCCTTGTATACGCCAGTGCATGTTGGCGTTGTTTTACTTTGTGTCTATACCTTACTCTCCCTCTACTGAGAAATATAAGATGTATTTTATTTCGTTAGAATAAAACTTTAACCAACAATTATCTGTCAGAACATACTTTTTTATGATAAAAATGATTTTATTATATTTGTATTTAAAATTACTTACATGTGATTATGCCTTTATCACATAACTATTTATATTAGGTGGACAATTATTAGTCAAACCTTATCCTAATGAAATAAAATACGCCTCATAACAAAAATGGAGAGAGAGAGTATTATTGATGCTTAGGATAAATTTTGGTCAACGATTTAAATTTCGACCATAAATAATTTCTCAAATGCTTAGTTTTTTTTAAAAAAAAAGGTATGCATAAATTAGCCTAATTAAAAAAACTATTGTACAATCTCATAAAAATATATACTTACTAGGTTTTATAAATTTCTAATATGAAATTCATGATTGGAATCACATGTACTAAAATTCATGTTTCTAATAATATTTGATTAAAGATTTGATCAAATCTTATTTCAAATGTTAATATTTATGACTGAGTATATGGATACTCATGTGTGGATTTTACTTTAAGATTGGTTTAAGCTTTCCAGCTACTTGTGTAACTTACCTTTGCACGTGATCGTTTTTTTTTTTTTGCCTTGTCCCAGCTCCAAGATCACATTTTTTTCTGGATCCACTGCTGAGCAAATCTAATAGAAGGGAGCAGTATGCGACAAATCTGGCGAGAGGTTGCCGAGTCTTCTTTCCCCTCCCCTTGCTACAGTCGTTTCCTTTCTCTCCTGTTTCCTGGCCCCTCTTCCCCTGATTCCGGCGGTTCACCATCGGTGAGAGTTGGAGGAGGGGTCCGGCCATCTACCCTACTAGTATAGTGTAGCTAGGCTCGTAGTTTGGTTGTCAGGTATTTATTGTGGTTCGGGTCTGTCCCGTATGAGTGTTTTGCTGGTGAGGAGCCATGGATACAGGAGTGGATGGCAGCGGTGATAGCAGGTGGTGGTGGAGCCGTGAGATCAGAAGATTTGTTGAAGAATCGAAGGGTGGTGATGTCTCCTTGTGGCGGTGTCGGCGGCAGCGCTGGCCATGGCTGTGGGGTCCCCATCCTGCTCCGTGCATTGACGGTGGTGGCTACTTGTGGCCTTTACCGATCAGCGCCGGCTGCATTGGCTGGAGTAGGCTGGTCCCTATTCCGCAGGCTGGTATGCTTTGGACATGTGACTTCAGTGAATTTTGAACTATTTGGAGTTTTGGACATGTTATCCTATTTTGTTCAGTTAGTTGTGGTTGGACTATATGGATTTGGTCAGTGATGTACGGCCTCATGTTTCTATCTAGTGTTTGGTAGAACTGCTTTAACTTAACCTAGTTTGCTTTTGTGGCTGGATTTGGTGAAGATGTATGTACTAAACTTATTTATTTTGCTATGGTCAATGTACTGATGTATATGAACATATTGTGATCTATGAGTGAACCTGTGTGGTGACGACATGTGCTATATTGGATGTTAAGTGGGCTTGTGATGTATTGGTTGTTAATTGGGCAATCAATTGAGATGCATGGGTTTGTTATATGGGTTATTGGTATATTGTTTCGGCCTATATGGGCTTTTGAAATGGGCTTGACCCACTTTTTATTTCATACAAATGAAGATGGATATAATATAATTGGGCTGAAAATAGTGAGTATAGTGCTACACATTAGATGGGCTAGGTCTAAATTTAATTGGGCTTGCAATTGGGCTTAGGCCATAAATAGGATGTTTACTACATGGATCTTGATGTGCCACAAGACATTTTGTGACTTTTTTAGGCTAATGACGAAAATAAGCATCATAAAGTTAATGACAAAAGTAGGATCGTCACTAGATCTATGACGAAAGAAATATATTTTCGTCATAGAGCATGATTAGAGACGCATGATAGGTGATGAACGAAACTTCGTCACGTGAACGCCATTGATTTCAAAACGTGAAAATTTTTTCTGTTTTTGTGACATAAATGAAACGTTACCTCGGTGCCAACAGCTATCATGCGTTTCATTTATGAAAAGTCACAACAAGTAGCTTTAGAAAAGTAGCTGCGAGGAAGCCAAAAGCTCGTTTGGTTACACGCAGGTGGCTTTTGGAAAAGCACTTAGTAGACCCCACATGTCATGTCATGGTGTTGCTGCTCAGAGCAGCATGAAGCTGGCGGTGGCGCAGGGGAGACGGTGCCGGAGAGAGGTGAGGCGCGGGGGAGACAGCGCTGGAGAGAGGAGCAACGACGGCGGAGGCGGAGGAGGAGCAGCGGCGGGAGGAGTGTGGCCGGGAGGAGCGGCAGCGGAGGAGGAGCAGCAGTAGTGGCTCGGCGAGGAGAGGAGCGGCGCCGGGCGAGGACGGGCGGCGGCCGGCCGGGGACGAGAAGCGTCGGCGGCGGCTGGGGATGAGCAGTGTCGGCGTTGGGCAACTGTTAACGACCAAATTTGGTAACATCTGTGTCAGGAAAGAAGATTGGATCAAAGTGAAGTCGGAGGCGGAGATCGAGTTCAGAAACAGAGCAGGAATCGGCTAGAGTCCAGATCGGCTATGATTAGGATCGGCTGGGTCTGAGTCGGGCTAAGTAAGCCGATACGGTCGATTCCGACAATACGACTTGTACGCGACATCGGGTTCGAGTTAATGTACTTCAAGATGATTGCCACGCACGGATGGAGTCCTGGGAAGGCAATTGTATCTATTAATTAGGATATCTTATGTAAATTCCTTATAGATAAATTTGGGCAAAAGTCTGCCGCAAAGACTTATGGTATCTTAGAGTTTGTTAGAGATAATAGTCGTGTCCGGTATGGGCATATCTTGTAATTCTCGGGTATAAATAGACCCGAGCCCTATGTAATTTACAACACACACGTTCAATACAATCTCGGCGCATCGCCACCCTTTTGCTTTAGTTTTGTTTCGATGAGTTCTTGCTTTCGGGTTGAGCTGCATCGATTTCGATCTTCAACAAGAGGTAAAATTCGTTATGACGGATTGTGTTCTTAGGATTAGTGCTTCCATCTTTATGATACTCTAATCTTGTTTATATAATTCGTCAAGTTATCATATATCTTACATAATCTCTAGCAATATTGCCACCTAATCTATTATTGACTAACATCTGCATACAAAAAGCAGCCGATTAGGTTAGATCTTGATGTTGATCTAGATTATATGAGATATCTACCATTCTATGAAACTTCTAGCGGCTTGATTGTCTAGATATCGTTCTTCTTTTCATACTTAATGTTGTATCAGTTGAGTTTGACCTATTAAGTCATGCTTAGAATATCGATCTCTAGCCTGCCTTCTAGTTGCCGATTAGAATAGCATCGGAGTTTCAGCCGATCGTATGTGATTTAACTTTATTTGTTCTATGTGCTTCATTGACATGTTAAATCTGTCCTTTATATCAAGATATTGCTGTGTCTAAGTATATTAGGCTCTTGTTCGATATATTATTCTTGCTTTAATATCCTGATATGGAGTAGTATCGGAGTATTAGCCGATACATGCTAGATCTATCTGATCGGCTACGCTATAAACATATATAGTCTTGTTATTGATATATATTTCGATCTAAGTGATTTATACTGTCTCGGCATGATGACCGATCTATCCCAATCACTTGATTTAAGTATACATCGATATAAGGAGTATATATCGTTAATATCTACAGCCGATCGAGTAGATTTAGTTCTTCTTTACTTATTCATGACTGCCGATCGATACACAGATGACATCGGCTCAAAGATAAATGATATGTCATCGGCATCTGGCCGATCGGCTATCATTTATAGATTTAACCACGATTTCTTTGCTTCTATTTCTTGTTGATTACAGGATCAAATCAACTGGCACGCTAACACATCCGAAGGCGAGCTTTGGACCTGCACTAGAGTTAAGCAGATCTCCCAGGTCACGTGTTTTCAGTCAACAGCGACGCCGGCATGGAAGGGCGGGGGCGGCGTCGCGCGGCATCGGTTGGGGAAGGGCCGGAGCCGCGCCGGCGTCTAGATGGGCGGCTTCAGTTGGGAAGGGCGGGGGCGGCGACCGGCGGGGAAGGGCGGGGCCGGCGCCGAGCGGGGCCAAACGGGTGGCGGCCGGCCGGCCGAAGGGCAGCGGCGGCGGAAACCTCGATGCGACGATGCTTGGGGCCATGTGCGACTTGTGAGGAGGAGACGGGAAGAGAATAGCGAACCATTTTTTTCATAATGGCAGAGGTGGGTAATTTTTTCCCCTAAAAGTAGGGGAAAGCAGGGGGTAGAGGTGCTTTTGATTTGTACTACATCAAAAACTGACTTTGGACAAAAGCAACTGTGGCTTTTGGGCCCTTTGGTTGGCTTTTGGCTTTTGCAAAAGCAAAAGCAAGTTGAAAAGCCCAACCAAACACACCCTAATTTTGTGATATTGGCTACTTGTTCTTTGGAATCAAGCTTCTTTTTGTTTCAAAACAACAGTATCCATGCAGGATTTATCGTTCGGGTTGAGCAATTTTTGCTCCTCAGATTTAACGGTGAACTCTGTGGAACCTCTTTGTTGAGTTGGGCGACGCCTACTCAGCAACTAACCTTCGAATTGTGTCGTTTCTGTGGTGACAGCCGTAGGAGCCTTCTAGTCTGTCAAGAGGTGTGCATGTCATCGGAGGCCCAAGCATTCAGTTGTCGCGGTGACGCCGTAGAGCTCTGTCAATCTGATCCTTTACTGCTGTTTAGTCTCATCTGAAAGTTTGCTTCTTTAGTTTAGTTAGGCTCCACATTGTTAGAGATTGTTACTTTCCATGATTTGTATCCTTATGCGATGTACTAGGGTGTATACCCTGAACTCTGTCTTCTTTAATTTAATAAAGCTGTTTAAGTTATAAAAAAATGCGTCAAATCCGGTGTAAAACGAAATAAGCGTCATCCACCCGATGTAAAGTGCAATTTATCAAAGGGAGCATGTACATAGTATTTATCATGGCAATACACATGGTAAACTAATTACATTCATAAAGAGGCTTGCTAACCCACGATATACCGTTAGAATGGCATAATCATTAGTCGGACACCTCAACCCTAATGCGCATGGCGGGCGCGCATCAGATTGCGTGCATGTGCTAGTGCTGGTTGTGGATACTGTATATTTTTTTTGGGAAGCAATTCACAACACTAGCTAATTACTACTACTCTGCGCAATCTGCCATGCATGACATGACAAGTGCTCCTCACTTATGCACCCATAGATTATGAATGCCTATCCTTTTGGTCACACATTACTACAAACTCCTCTATAATTGCGTGCTTAGCTATACATGCTGTTGTTATTATAGCTATACTTAGTGGTTGGGCTGGTACCTCAGTATCTTATATTATGATACTTTTTTTTACATGTCAAAATATGACTATCTATAATAGTACCTCGAAAGTATCGTAAAGTATCTATCATAATACATGTGGGTAGCAAACCAAGCACATATCAGCTGGTATATGTGGGTCTCAGTTTTAACATATACCCAGTCTGATACTAAGGTATCACGTGTGATACCTGTTAGCTCTAGTATTTGTGTTACTAAGCATGATACATATATGTATTAGGTTGATACCTGTAGGTACCGGGTCTGATACTTATATGTACTAGACATGATACCTAGGTACCGGTCGTGATACATATAGTTACCAAGTCTGATACTTATAAGTACCATACATTATACCAAGGTATCAGTCGTGATACATGTAGGTACCAGACACGATACATGTAGGTACCAGATCTGATACTTATATATGTACTAGACATAATACCCAGGTACCGGTCGTGATACATTTAGTTACCAAGTCTGATACTTATAAGTACCATACATTATACCCAAGTATCAGTCATGATACATGTAGGTACCAGACATGATACATGTAGGTACCAGATCTGATACTTATATATGTACTAGACATGATACCTAGGTACCGGTCGTGATACATGTAGTTACCAAGTCTGATACTTATAAGTACCATACATGATACCCAGATATTAGTCGTGATACATGTAGGTACCAGACATGATACCTAGATATGACTCATATACTCACACTATTTTACCCTTGAAACAGTACCATTCATCATCAGGTCACATAGGATCACATATAGCAATAGAGAATCAAGTCATTTTCTCTTGCTCATTGGCATTGGCAACTTTAACTTCGATTTGATGCATATGGCATCATCAAGGAAGGAGTAGTATTAGACCGTTAGACAGCGACAATAATTGACTGGTAGTGCATGTACTCCTCCTATACTACTAGTGCATGCAGCAGTATATGGCAGGCAGTAGTATAGTACAGAGTACTACTGTACTAACTGCATGCGCAGAGAGTTGTGGTGCTCGTGGGACCCATGCGGGAGGAGAGATGGGTGGTTTATAGCGATGCTGGGTCGGACGGTTTGATGTCATGCATTGTACCGTCCTGACAATATACCGTTTTATAGCTCTTCTCTTCATAAAAGCGTCTAGCACTAATCCATGTACTATGGTTGTATTCGGAGTAATTTATTAGCGTATGATAAATTAAGCATTAGCAAAAATAAACTTTTAAAATAGATTAATATGATTTTCTAAAGTAAATTTTTCTAGAAAACAAATCATTTAGTGATTTGGGAAGCGTGCAAGAAAACGAGAAAGCAGAAATTGAAAGTGGTGATAAAAACACAGCTTAACAAGTTGTAAAGTTTGCACTAAATAAATCCAAAGTTCTACGCAAGAAAGGAAAAAAAGGATTAGCGTTTTTGGTTGAGGCAGTGTGAAGCAAGGTGCAAAAGCAGGACAACGGAAGCACGCAACGCAACGCATCCCCCACGCCTTTGGTAGCACTCGCAAAGGCGGTATACCGCCGTTAAGCATCGCATCCTCCGATTCCCATTCTCCCCTCCCAACCATTTCTCCTGGGCCTTGCTCCGCTCCACCTCCCACCAAACCCTAACCCTAACCCTAACGCGCCTACCACGCGAGGCGCGGCGGCGGCGGCGGGCACCATGTCCGCGGCGGTGTGCGGCAAACGGGCCTCCTCCTTCTTCGAGGACCTCCCCCATTCGCCGTCCTCCCCGCCCTCCAAGCGCGCCTGCTTCCGTGGAGGTTCCTCGCCCTCCCGCCCGCTCGCCGACCCGGCCCTCGTCGCCCAGATCCGCCCGCGGTTCCCCTCCGTCGGCCTCGAGGTGATGCCGTCTGCTCGTCTCCCTCGTAAATTAGCAGTCATGCGTGTTATGATTTGAGATGGAAGTTTAATCTTTGGTCCCAAAGTAGTACCTGGTGCTGGTGCTGTTGCTATGTAAGGAGTGAGCCAATCAAGCACATCCTGCTCATGATTATGCGTGGTGCTGTCTGTGCCGCTTGCTATCGCTAGGTTTAAAGGTTAGATGGAATTGCAGCAAAGCTACCATATGTACATGTAATCTAATCATTTAGCGATCTCTTTGTTTTGTTCTAATCTTGCAATTTTCTAGTTTCCTGACGAAATAAATGTGGTTTCTGTGTTCCTATATTTTTTCTTCAATTATGGAATGCAGGTCTCGCAGACTTTGTTCCTGGTTAGGGTTTGTGTTAGGATTTATTTGAGAATGGTGACTTGGTTTATGTTACAGTTCATTTTTTCCTTGGAGTGATAGCAATTTTTTCTATGCATGGATTTGTATTTATTATTTTAGTTTAGTCAGTGTTTTCTTTGGGAACTGTCGATTGTCGTTTTTGAGCGGAACTGGTAGATATTGAGAACTTACTTACATTAATGGCTTTTAACTGATGGAAATCTGGAGTGCATCGGAGCATTTATTAATTTGTTATCCTTTTGTCCGTTGATGCCGATCCTTGCGATCCGCGCACACCTCTTCCCAGAAAAGTTTTTGTTGCCTAGAAAAACGTATTATTCACATAAGAATTATAGCCAGCAATTCTATGAAGCATCTATGGGCCTTATATGGTTGCTTTCCTCTTTTCTTAAAATGGCCACTCGCGGGAATGCTATGTTACCATATTTTTTTGTTTGTTCAGATAGTCATTTTTTTCTGTTCGTTTGGATTCTCTGAACAATGTGCTTGTTGTTATAACAAAGCATAATATCCTACAATATCTGGTAAAATTTCCTTAACCTGACCACTAAAGATTTTCACTTGTGTTTGTCAGCTTTCTAGATACAATTCGTCAACATATTCAAAGTATGTTCACATGTTGGAGCTTTTTAACGATTTAGTAACTTAAACCTTATGGAAACTTTTGTTCCTGCAGGTTATTGAGAACGCGTTGGAGGAATGTGAAAACGATTTTGATTCAGCAATAAAGTTCTTGCTCAATTTGCATGTAGGACCCACAGAATGTAATGTGGATCCTATTTATCAATCTCCATCAGGAATGTCTACTGAGCTTCAAGTGGCTGATGAAGGTAAACTTTGGACCTCTGGATGTTGTCTATCTTCTATGATGTTATGTTGATACCATCTTAGGTGTCCAAACTCTTGAGGGTTTTCATTATCAAACTGTCTTGAGAATTCTTGCAAAATTCCTGTGTTGTGAACAGACCCTATGGAATCAGTTTTTCAGTGCCAATGTTAGATTGTCTAATGATGAATTGTAATACAATACGGATCTGTTTTCTTAGCTTTGTTATTCACAACAACTTTTCCAATTGGAGCATGGCTTTCTATGAAATTAGTGACACAGTTTTATCTCATTGAACGCATGATTGTGGTGCAAGTGTCAAACTTGGGCACGAGTGTCTGATATGGTAGCCTAGGGAAAATAGGATTCAAGGATTTGATTGGTATATTTGAATTATTTGAAATCACAAAAGACCCATGCACTAATGTAGGCACAAAAGATTATTCAACTATGTAGTGTGAATAATCATATTTACTAAGCAAAAAAAAGGCATTGGCACAATGAGAAAAGGCTGCTCATTAATTCAATCACCCGTATAGAAAATATTTCAATTCCTTTATTCTGTGCATCTCACAACCTCTAGATCCCCTCTCCTCCCTAGACCTGACTCTTGCCATCTCCTTTCTCTGAAATCTCATCTGATTTCAACGTTTGATCAAGCAAGATTCCAATACAAAATTTAGTTTTTAACGTCTTCCATTTAATATGCTCTGCATGCTATCATCAGCAATTTTGTAACCATATGTTTTTTCTTTATTTGAGGTGCTGACTTGAATGCTTTTGGATCTCCAAGACTTCAACTAAAGTTGCATGGCTATTGCTGTACAACTTGAGATAAAATATCGTTTTATTATATGCTTTTCACTTTGCATCCTTTGTAACTTCTTCTGTATAGTGCACCAACAAACTTATGCTTTCGAACTCAGTATTTCAAATTTAGTTCTAGGCATAGAATAGAACTCCTGTTAGCATTAACCAATTTGACCACTTTGAGAATATTGTTCCGAAGAATATTATTAAGTATGGCAGATGTGTTGCTTTATGGTCCAGGTATTTTGGCTGGTAATGAAGCTGCTGTACCTATAGGAAATGCTCCCTGCGCTGATAACTTTCCATCAAGCAGCACCCAGTGGGTTGAGATTCTTGTGAACGAGATGACTAATGCCTCTAACATGGATGATGCAAAGGCTCGTGCCTCTAGAGTATTGGAGGTGTTTGAGAAGTCCATGACCGCTCATGTTGGTGCAATGGGGAGCTTTCAGAAGGTAATTCAAATCCCTTCCAAGAGTGCTTCAGAATTTTCAGGGCTGCTTGCTAGTTATCTGACCTTTGATGTGGTTATGATATTGTCGTGTTCTTTCATCCTTGTCCATTCTAGGTTACCAAGGTATCGTTGTTCCTACTGGGTAACCTAGTGGTCAGCGAAAAACTGTTTGAGTGGAGAATCATTTTAAACATATGAGCACATTTTGGCAACTCTGGGTTTTACATACTTCTCCAGGACATGATATAGATGGATAAACTAAATGTAAAAAAAAAAAAAAGCAAAATGATACTTTGGCCAGCAGAAAACTTCAAATCTTGAGGACCGATTCTAAAATATGGACACATTTGATCAAGCATATAGCCATATACCAACTATTGTTACTAGGCTAGTTAAATAACTTTTGGGGATGCCAAAACATGGATTGACTTGGATGTATGAGTTGGGAGTGGATTTTGATACCTCAAGGGGATGTCCCATTGTTGTTTGCATGTCACTTAAATAGTTATAAGAAAAATTGAAAAAAAATTGAGAAGATGTATTGACATGTTATCACTTCACAAACATACAAGTTCAAATTCAACTTCTACATCTCGCAAAGAAAAAAAAACAAATTTGACTGTGAATATGTGTTAACTAGCTGTAGTTTAATTTTTTTTCGTTGCGAGATGTATAAGTTGAATTTGAATTTGCATGTTTGTGGAGTATATCACATGTTAATACATCTTCTCAATTTGTTTTCATAATTATTTGACTGATGCAAACAACGAGGTGACATCCCCTTGAGGGATCAAACATCATGAATATCTATGATGGATTACCACGTAGACTTTTAACATCTTTTATTTGGATGCTTTCCAGAGGATTAACTTCCAATGGTTATGAACTGAATTGCACTGCAGATTTGTGCTGATTATAATCTATTGTTTACTATGGAGAACACTTGATGGTAAGTTTTAAAATAAATTAACTTCTCTCTGATATTCTTACTTTCAAACAGGAAAGCTCTGTGTATAAGGAACAGTTTGAAGCAATAACCAGGGAAAATACTATTCTAAAGAAAGCCGTTGCAATTCAGCACGACCGCCAAAAGGAGCATGATGGGAGAAACCAGGAGATTCAGCAACTCAAGCAGCTGGTTGCTCAGTACCAAGAGCAAATTAGAAGCCTGGAGGTATAACAATCTTAGTTGTTTTCGCTATTCTTGTTTATTGGCCCTTTTTGAAGCATCATAAGTGGTTCTGGCTACCGATGTTTTATTTTATTCATTTTCTTGCTGTGCAGGTAAACAACTATGCACTGTCCATGCATCTTAGGCAAGCTCAGCAAGCCAACTCGATTCCAGGGCACTTCCATCGGGACATCTTCTGAATAACTTCATACCTAAACCGGAGGTTTCCATAGAATGAGATATCGTTCACCCTACAATTAAGGGCAGAGTTCTTGTTCTTGGCTTATATCCAATATATTGCCAAGTTATAAACATAGTTTAATGTATGTTGTAGACCTGTGTGTACATGCTTGTCTTGCGTTGTGCTGTTGGCCCCCTAAGATGGGATTGTGTGCGAGCAAGTGCAAAGAAAGCTTAGTTCATTCGAACGGCAGACAGAATATGATCAAGTTAGAAAAGAAAAAAAGAAAAGAAAAGAAAAGCGAAAGAGCCTTTAAAATTAGAGAAAATTCCCTATCTAGCATCAAAAAAAGTTGTTCTTCCCTCTATAGCACCTAATCTTAAAAAGTTCCCTATCTAGGCACTTCTAAAATTTCCCTTACCTATGTAGCACTTTCGTTAGTTTTTACACTTGACGGTGTTAACTAGCAGGAGAAAAGACGGTTTTGCCCTTGTTTAGTTTTCAGACTTACCTGTACATGATGTTCGTTATTAATTACTTAAATTAATTAATGACAAGTGAAACCACAGGAGGATAATTATTATTATTTTTCAAAAGAGTGGATTGACACGTTATATTTGCAGTGCTACGTTAAATCAAGAGAAAGCACGTCTAAAATACCAACGATCGGGCAAGTCTGAAAACTAAAGAAGGGCAAAACCGTCTTTTCTCCCGCTAGTTAACACCGTCAAGTGTAAAAACTAACGGAAGTGCTACATAGGGAAGGAAAATTTTAGAAGTGACTAGATATGGAACTTTTGAAGTTTGGGTGCTAAAGAGGGAAGAACAATTTTTTTTATGCTAGATAGGGAATTTTCTCTTAAAATTATTCTCCAACGTCGGCTATTTAATGGTTGTATGTGAGATGGTCTGACTTGAAATCTTAGTTTCCTAAACGAGAAATCTCACCGGTTAATGGAATATGGAGAGAGTTGTAGATTGCGCAGGTCATATGCTGTTAATTTGCGGTAGTGGCACACAGCTTTAAATACCCGCAGCTACTCATAAAATCTTCATTTTATCAAACAATCTAGGTTCTCAATTTAGATTCTGGGATGGGATTCAAGCACCGTACCAGCTGTTCCTTACGTTTCTTACCTCCAAATATGATCAAAGACATGTGCGTTAGGATTTGAAATTTGTCCGTACATATAAAACGTTATCTACATTTCTAAGTTATAACAACGGTAAGATGGAGAAAATAGTACTTTCGCAAGGTGTACACCCTGTTGCACCTTCCACTAAAAATCACATACTTCCTCCGTTTCATAATGTAAGTCATTCTATTATTTCCCACATTTATATTGATATTAATGAATCTAGACATATATATTTGACTAGATTCATTCCATCAATATGAATGTGGGAGATGCTAAAATAACTTAGGGAGTAATAGGTTATGCGACTAACATATGATGTTTTGCGACCTATCTAATAAAGCTTGCGAAAACGGGTTATTAACACAAGACGGCTAGCAATCTGAAACTGAGTAGAACTCGATCTCAAGGCAGCCTTTCGCACAAAGCAGCAGGTAGATCTAGAACTACGAATGCGAATCTAAACCAGTGACCACTAACTTGACATAGGACACAAACTCAACACTATGGACTCTGAAACAAAATTATGCAAAATACTAAAAGTGGTTAAAGGATAGGTATAAACCTAACACTACTATATTTTTTGGTTTTTTCGTGTTCTACTGGATGAAAGCAAAAATAATACAAGGGTAAAGATGAAACTGACGGTATACCTAAAGCTTTGATACCACTTGATGGCAACGGGATGCTCGACCTTCCATCAAGTGAAGTAAAGATAGTTATCGATTTAGTGGAAACTTGACACACACGATCTGGCATTCGATCAACATGGTCTGAACCCTGCAATCGCAGCGCCACGTCTCCTTTGGTTATTAATCGTGCCGAAACCCGATTGACCTCGTTGAGAAGGCTAATCCCTGTGTGTGAATCGAAAAACACAAGTAAGAGCAAGAAAGACAACAACTCAATTACAGATGAATGATTAATCAAGAACTCGAAGTTGAGGTTCCACAAACCAAACTAGCAGCGAAACTGTAATAGCAAAAATAATCTAAGCAAAACCCAACCCTAACACAATGACAACTACTGAATATATAGGTTATAGGGTCGACCTTGGACTCATGGATACATCCCTATTGGACTCCAACACGATACATAGCCCAATGGGCCCAAAAACGGTGACGTAGCACCTAGACTGATTCTGAACGCCTTTTTGTTTTGACAATTCTCGTTGACTCGGAAAGAATTTTGACGTAGGACCATATCCATTTCGACGTCGAAATCGGAGTCCAAATGCAATCTCGGTGATAATTTTAGTGTGGACTGCTCCTGGAGCTTGAGGTGGACATGAACTTGATATGAGTTGGACCTTCATCTTGGCTTCAATGTCCATGACAACTTTGTCCATCTCTTAGCCTCTCTCCAAGTACTCCATAATCCTCTCTATAGTTCCTATCATAATTAAATCATTAGGTAGCAATCTATCATCAAAAGCACATAAATAGTACTTAGGAACGAGCTCACCTATAAATTCAATTGTCGGGCGCGAGCTCTAGTAATTGGATCTTGCATAACAAGTTGAGAGGTAGTGTGTGTATTCAAAGGAGTGATGTCCTCATCAGTGGGACAGTAGCACCAGGAGAGAGCGGCAGCGGCGGCGCGTGGAGGGAGCATCGGCGGCGGCGTTGCGTGGAGGGAGAATAAGCGGTGATGGTGCGGTGCATTGGCAGTAGCACGTGAAGGGAGATGCGCTGGACAGTGGTTGGGGTGAACCGGGGGAGGGAGTGGAGGTGTGTGGCAACGCAAGGAAGAGCCTGATTGGTGGAGTCAGCGTGGGGAAGGTGGGCCTTGCTGGTGAGGCCGGCGGGTGATGCGGAAAGGAGGGCCTCTGGGAGAGAGGTCGGGGATGGGGTCTCAGAAGGTGGCGTGGCAGATCCAACCGCCGGTGTGGTGGATGGGGGCATCGTGGGATCCGGGCATAACAAACATTACTATTTCCAGAAAGGTGAAATAAAATAAACAGTATCTTCAATCTAGACAGCAAGAGCAAGATACGTGAGATGGCAAGTAAACTATATGAGGAGGATGATATCTTAGGTGAAATTAAGGGACCAGGAAGTGAAAATCAGTTTTACATACGTGCCTCTTAAAGGAATCGACTATAAAGTTCGATTTTCACAAACGGTTATATAACCGTATAGGGAAATCGACGATACAATAGTTAGAAATGTTGGTTTTATTTTAGAAAAATAATGCTATATCTCTTCGTTGATTCAAAAAGCTCAATTTGAGGGGATTTTCTAATCCGATAAATATTTGTTATCGTATTCGTTTCATTTTGTATTCTCTCAATATCTGTACTTGATAATATTTGATTTCGTTTACGTATCCGTATTATCGATTCCGATTCCGATGAAGAAAAATAAAAATGAATATAGTAGAGCTGGTTTCCATCCCTTTCTGATTCGTTTTCATACCTACTCCATAGAGATGCTCTAATTAATAGGGAAAATATACGCAGATCCTTACGAAGAATATATGTGGGCATGTCACCTACTGGCATTGTTTAGTTTCGTAAACGGCCAACTATGACCAAATTTAGACAACAGTAGTCATCATGATTAAATAATCCAAGTAAATTGCTCTACCCAGCCGGGCTGTCGATCTTGTGATGAATCCAATTTGCTACTTTCTACGTGAGCACAATAATACTGTACAAACTTATTATACTTTCATCTTCAAATATAACTATTTCTAATACAATAAAGTAACTTACTCCAAAATAAAGCTAATTCTCCACATGCCCCTTCCTCTCAATCAACCACAACCCTTCTCCTTTTAATTTTTCACCTATTTTCTCTTCTCAACCAATCACATCATTCCTCCAATCATTTTCACCTACTTTCTTAATTTCTTAATATTTGTATCTACCTTAAAAAAATACTTGAGGGAGTAGTAACTGATGATGTGCACACAGCACGCATATATATGTAACCCATTAAAAAAAAATCCATGGCCACATACCAAAACACCAAATGCTATATACTTGACCGGAATGCATTTCAATTGGATCCAATTTAAATGGCTGACCCAATATATATCAAGAAGATTAATTTTCCTAAAAGAACAATGCATGACTCCATCCTTTTACTAGCTGCATGTTAATCCAAGCTAAGTTGTAATTCCACCAATATATAATCTTACTGAAAGCACGCTAAATATATCTTTACCTTTTTTTAAGACAATTAAATATAATGCCTGAACCCTGCGCCCTTCGCCAGTAGACTATCACACACGCTTACACGAGGGGATGGCTAGGAGGAGCTTAGGAACAGGTGATGTGGTAATAAATCACAAAAAAACAACATGGCGCAAATTGCAACTACTACCTGGCAACAATTTGAAATAGCTGAATTAATATGCAAATTTGACCGGAACAACAGAACAAAAACACTAGGAAGCTTCCAAAGCTGCTCATCAATCGAGCACTTATTTCGATTAGTTGTTGCTCTCACTGCAATTTTGGGTGATGATATATGCGACGCACGGGTATAATGGTGAACTCCATATCATCAGCTGCATAAAATGACATTAATTATCAGGATCATAGTGTACATGTTTTATGTGTTGATCGAATATACGACACTCGTGATTGGCCGAGCAGAAGGGATCATTATATGTTTAAGCCTATGATTAATTGATTATAATGATCATACCGTAATTAATTGTTCCTCTTAAGTGATAAGCTCCATATATATGTATATGGCCCAGAAATACGCTGCATGACAACTGTGTTAGAGATAAGTGTTGTACTTATGTTTTCCAGTCAAAATAGCGTACTTATTAAAAAGTTTCCGCTGCCTGCAGGTGGCAATTGAGTGCTCAGTAAGTGTATACGTACACAGCTCATTTTTTGGCACAAGGTAATTAAATGGATTTATTGTACTGATGATGAGTCTTCCTCGTTTGCAATGACTATGTTTAGAAGTATCTGAGAGATACAGCTCGTAGAATTAATAGGGGAGAATGGAGAGATAAGGCTTCAAGTCCACTGTTTAAATTAAAACGTTACACATTGCATTGAATTTACTTAATTTATTAATTTTGGGCCATGTTGTTTTATGTTAATTTTCTCCCTATATATTCCTGCTCCCTAGGCTTATAGATGCAATCCACAGTTAGCCATTGGAGCAGTAAGCTCCTACTACCAACATGTTTCCTTCTCCCGGCGGTAGCAGCAACTCCGCTGCAAGTGAGAAGGTAAATAAGAGTACTCCATTGAAAGAAAATTTATATGAAATGCTTTTAACTTCATTGCTGATTATTTCGTTTTACTGTAAGTGTTCTTTATATTCTGCTTGTTTGTGTGTGGAGGACGTACTGAAAAATTGTTTCATTTTAAGCGGTTGTTTATCTACATGTCCTCAACCGACCAACAATTTTAGTCTGGTCACATGGGATCTGACTGATTCCTTCTGATTTGGTCCCTTGTTGAATTCATATAGATTTTAAATCTACTGTTAAATTGCTACCCCGCCGTCCCAAAATGATTTCTTTTAATTGAGGCTATGCATCTGGACAAGTACCTGTAAGAAATAATGGGACGAAGGTAGTACCGTATAATTTATGATAATCTCAATGGTCTTGCACCTTAAATCAAACAAATATAGTACTAGTCAACTCCAAAAACATACTAATAGGATGATTGAATTGAAATCGGAGAACACTTTTACCACTATTTTGTATACATGGGATATATAGTTCTCAACTATTGGACACTTCTTCATAATAAAGTTTAATTAATCCATGAATCCCACAAAAAGCTTTTACCCTTGCTAATATCCAACTAAAATCCAAGCACCAGCCAAGTGCTACAATACTTTGATTACGTAGTAGTATCACATTTAATTTTAAACTTTGTGAAAAAAAAAAGTAAATTTCACCTTTATTTACCAAAGTTTCACAATGGATTATGGACAAAGTCTATCTCTCTCTCTTTTTTTTTTGAGTGGACAAGTCCATCTTTTCACTAAACACCACATTTTTTTTACCATCCTTTGCACTTTGGATTGGGGTTTGAAAACTTAGGGCTGCCAAGCTGGCTTTGATCCAAGAAACGTGGGTTGTGCTACAAAGTTTGGATTTTTTCTGGCATAAATCACAAGGATCAATTGGAGGGATTCCACCCCCAAAGCCCTTGTCAGTGTGAATACCAAAATAGTAAATTGTTCTCTGTTTTTTTTAACTTGAACCTTTGTGAAATACCCAATCGCAACAACAAATCATTGCACTTTTGTGTTTTTGTTTGATACCCTACAGATCTTTTAACTCGCATGATGCTCGGTTTCAAAAGAAAAAATCGCACATGCTTGGTTGAAGCAGGGATGAAGGCCCAAATTATGAACCCTAGTCCAAAGTGGTGCAAAAAGGGTAATGCTATGTGGTGTTAAGTGTCCTGGACAGTTAGGTCTGCTCTTTGGTCTATTGTGAAACTTTGGTTAATAAAGAAAACCAAAGTAAAATTTACTCAAAAAATATATCAGATTTCCAAATTAATATGCACTAATGGACCAATGCAATCTTTGTGCAAGCTTGGATATTTAATCTGAGCACAACCTTGAAGTAACAGAAAGCCAGAAAATCCTCAGAGAATGTGTAAGAAATGTGGCAAAACTATATAAAATTTCAGAAAAGAATACTATTATGCCACCTATAAGACAGCAATACTGAACAGCTGTTCAAAAGTCAAAAAAATTCCAACGATTTCCACCAAAGTTTTCTACATTATTATTTTTTACTTCTGCGCTGATTAATTCATGATATCACTTTGCATATGTTTCAAAATTTCTTTAGTACTTGAAGATTGATAATTGTATTCCTGTCAATTCCATTCTAAACAAATAGCTGTTGAATTCTTGTCATTTGTATTGTGCCTTCACACATTTACTATAAACTGTTCAAGATGTCCACATATGATCGATTAATAACTCGATCTTTATCATGATGAATTCTAGAGGGATGAAGAAATTAGTATGGTACCAGAGGAACCAGTACTGGTAGACAACAACAACCAAGAGGAAAACAGTTTGCAACAATTGAATCTACTGGCTGATACATCAGAGTGGTTCAAGAACATGGATGATGATGATGAGTCACCCCTATATGGCTAAACGTACTGCTGAGAACCGCATTCTGGAGGAAGTGTGACGTGCATGATCAGCTTGAAAATACACATAGGGCTGAGGAAAGCATCTTCTGCACCAACTGCCTCAAGACAATATGCTCACACTGCACACATGATCAACCGAGCCACCAACTCCTCAAGGTCCGCCGCTACATCTTCCGCAGCGTCGTCCATGTCAAGGACATGCAGAATTTTGGTATTGACATGTCTTACATACAGGTATTACTTAGATAAAATTAATGCCCATGCTTTGCTATGGATAAAAGATAATATATTATAATATGCAATAGATATTTAAAAATTATCGAATATGTTAGTATCACTTGTTTACTTGTTTGAATATATGGTATTTACTTGTTTGAACCAAATATTTGGACTATTCCATAATATCAAAAAAAAAAAAATCAGGAGCATATTTGTAAAAAAACTGTAAAAGCAGTGGTGGGGGGACTTTTAAAGGAGTATAGATGTATAGTTGGCACTGTGGTTAATCAACTTGGAAAGTTAGTTTCTCTAGCTCCAACTAGTTTAATTAGCTTCTTTCGAATTAATCATGATAAGTTGGTTTGTGTAAGGTTTGTGTGCAATAAATCTTTGTTATTTAAAACTCCTAATTTGATGTAAGCAACAACAAATTATAATCTGATCATTATTTGCTTCATTTTTCTTGTTTAGTCCTAGCATTAGTAATGATAATTTATTTTGCGACAATGTGGGTTTGAAGGCAAATAGGCTGGTCTCCATTTAGAGCCCTTGCAAACCCATCCTAACTGGTTCACTGATCAGCTAGCTAGACCACACAGGTCAAACACAATTTTACACAACTTTGTTTGGAAACAATTTGACACAATTAGAGTCGATCAAACGCACTGAATTTATAATGAAATGAACAATAATTTTTATATATAAGTGATTGCACAGTAGCGTAGTAAAGGATGTGTCTTGCGGCCTAATACTACTAGGATAAATGGCAATTAATAGTGTCCCGGAGGTGAATGCCATGATCATCTGAACTCACCTTTTTTTTATTTAAATTACTACCATTCTGAACTCAACTTTAGGCTAGAAATAAAAGATTTAATTTTGTTCAAACACATGGATTGATTAGAAAACTGTTTTAGCTCATCTGAAATGCATAATTTGGTGCATATATATTTATTGATTCAAAATATGTATCTAATTAATATCATGTAGTTATGCAAGCACATCTATGTAATCAAAATATTTACAAAGATATGTGTACTCATATAATGCATCTATCACATGAAGTGATCAAATCTTCTTATGACCATATTAAATTGTATAATTCAGTAATAACTTAGTGAAGTCTTGAAAACATGAAAGCACACATTTTTTTTTGCCTTTTTAGCTTTCATGTCACTAAGTTATTATTACGATCATATCAGTTTTGATAATTCAGTAATAACTTAGCGACATGATTTCCCATGAAATCTCGAAAACATGAAATCAAATATTTTCTAGGGTTAAGTTCTGGACATATATACGCAGAAATAAACTGCGATAGTTGCATACACAGAAATAGTTATAAATTAATAACATAAATATTTCACATCGAAACCTAATAGTGTTACTGAAGAAAATCGATCGGTAATTACTACACATTTTCTCACATGTACATATAATAGTTAATACTACAATAACAAACTTGATCAGCCACTTACTCCCCCATATATGTGTGTGTGTGTGTGTGTGTGTGTTATCCCGCAATGCTAGCTAGCATTAGATCGATCCAAAACCTCCAACTGTATCGGTTCTTCAAAAATCCTTTTTTTTTTGCATTGGATCAATTTGTACTAACTTTTTCCAAAACTGATTGCATTTTCTCATACAGAAACATACTCCCTGCGTCCCTAAAAAATTTCAATTCTAGGAATGAATCTAGACTCTTTTTTTTTTTTTTTGGGGGGGGGGGGGGGGGACACGGAGGAAGTACATACAAATACATCTTGGGAAATCATGCATGTTTGGTTTGCATAGTTTATGAATATATTGGTATTCATCTATGCTGACTCCTGACATATGTGATGGGCTTACCAAGACAATTTTAGGGTGTGTTTAGTTCACGCCAAAATTGGAAGTTTGGTTGAAATTGGGACTATGTGATGGAAAAGTTAGAAGTTTGTGTGTGTAGAAATGTTTTGATGTGATAAAAAAGTTGGAAGTTTGAAGAAAAAGTTTGGAACTAAACTCGGCCTTAGTAATGGAAGTTATGTTCATCTGCTACTTTTCAATCTTGTCTTTTTGACATAATACATGTTTGATATCCTTTCAACTATACGATGCATATTTTGTAATTATCCTCTGATACATTGTATATTTGTTCTACATTAACTGATGCAAATAATATCGCTCTAGTAAGTTACTGGATTATATATGTCTAGTGTCATTTTATTTTTTTAAAAAAACTAAAACTATGATCCAAGTCGTTCCGACAAGTGACAATAAGCTTCCCTAAAATTTTATTGAGCATGCACTGTATGGGATTGAATACTTGTTTAAGAATTTGACATTTCTTCCTAGCTATATATGGGCTTCAAATGATTTCTAAAGCACTATTCAGGCTACCACCTTTAATTATATTCCGAGTCACTAAAAATCATTCATCACTTGTATTTACACCAGTCCCTTTATGTTTCTATTTGCAGACATTCAAATGCAATGGGCACAAGGTAGTGCACCTAAGGCCCATGAAGAGGTCCAAACATCACAGACCTAAGGCTGGGACACCTCGCTGCACGACTTGCCAGTGCTGGCTCCACAATGCACCCAGCCTCACCTGTTCACTTAGCTGCAAGGTTATTTTCATCATATATGCACAAGTACTGTTATTTATCATGATCATGTCGACTCAATTGATTTTGTTTAGTGGGCAAGCTATGTGCAATATATTGATGGATAAGGTTCTTTGTTGTGCTTTACTATATTTCACCCTAAGTAGCTAGTCTACTAGCTATTGTTAACTTTTTTTTTCTAATTTCTCTCTTCTCCAATTCTGATAGAAAAAGGCAGGTATATCACCAAATGAATTCTCAGGGTCTGAAGCTTCAACTCGAGTTTCTCGTTCACGGAACCAAGCATCAGATGCCAATCAGAAACGTCCAATTGCCAATACAAAGCTGCATAAAAGGCCTCGCAAGCAAGCGAACCCTGAAAGGGCTCCATTCTTTTGATGTGAATGTGTCCCAAAACTGCTGAATAATTTAGCTGCAAGACCACAGCTTTCGTGCGTATTATTTATTTGTCATGTTTAAGTTGTACTGTGCAACATGTTTGTCACATTCCGACTGATACCTGGCATTAGTTGCCTTCTCATTTGCTGGTCCTTTTTGCTGGTCCTTTGCTCCTTATCAAAATAATAATCCAGTTTAAACTGGTGAACATTAATTATTTTGTGATTGACTATTGTTCTATCCCTTCTTTTGTTTCTTATTCTGAACACAGGTGTTGCATTTTCTTTCTGAGATTTGTGTTTGTTGATTTGGTGATTTGGTCTAACTTCGAAACGATAATTACCTTTCCCTTTCAAATTATTATTCGAATATTCAATATGTGAGTTGACATGAGTTTGCTAACTTTTGTTGGAGTCAATTTTGTCGTGAATTTTCATTGTTATCTTGTTCAGAAGTCCAAACTAACATATAAATAGTATATGGCATCCGCATTGCAATTTTTTGAACTAACATATAAATAGTATATGGCATCCGCATTGCAATTTTTTGCTTTCTTATTCTATTGTAACTTAAATCGAGCAAAACTACCAACCGTGATGCAAAATCTCTATCTCAGTAGTCTACCTAATGAGATGACCAGGAGACAAACACAAAGAACAAGATTACACAAACACATGAGGTTCCTCGGGTCTAGGTAATTCCTTCCCGCCCTCTGAACACAAGTTCAAGAATAAAAACAAACAAGAACTAAGCACACTCAACAACCAGAAGAGGGGGAGGAAAACTCTAGGCACTCACACTACACATGGTACAAAAGGTGCACAACACAAATTGATTTATCCTCAGCCTCTGTAGCGATTGAAAAACACCTTTTCCCAATCGCTAGTGCATTGATCCCTGTTCCTAGGAAAAACCAGGGTACACTTCAACAATCATGATACAAAAGACACATATTTATTGTATCGATAATATTTACATTATTACAAAGGCTCTTCAGGCCTAACAAACAAAAAATAAATAGCAGCAGACCAGCAGGCCTACGACAACATCTTCACATGCGCTCAACTGGGGTATAAGCCAAGACTCCACCTCGGACTTCTTTTCTAAAGTTTGTTTTACTGAAGGTTGGAAAGATTGAGCAAGAATGAGTACAACCACAGTACTCAGCAAGTCACACCGGGAGAGGCATGATTAATGCAAGGGGGTACAAGGAGTAATAACATAGGGGTTAGGTTAAAAATTAGTTTGACTCCAAATTGAAAACCATGCTTCTCAACAAATGAAACTTTTCTATGGTTGACATGTATACTCTTTATTTTTGCTAACACTTACTTGTGAACATATATCTATCATAGGAACCCTTGCTAATCTAAGTAATTGATATTTGTGATATGGATATGACAAAAGAAATTCCTTTCTAACTGTCATGATACTTGGGATTTTATCTTTGCGAAAAAATAAATTTTTGAGCAATACTCCTTAGTGACTATATGATTACCTACCAAAGGCCAAATATGATTCATCTTGCAAACCATATATTTTGGCTGCTTGACATTACATTGAGCCTTGTGTGTGACCTATGTGAGATGCTTTTCATGCTTTATGATCAAGATCGCACACACTCCACATAGATGAACATCCTGAACTTCTACACTAGAAGCTAGTGTCCATTTCATCCATCATCCACAAAATAAATACTCCTCGTTATTTATGCATTTTTCTCCAAAGTTCATTCAAAGGAAAAGGGAGGCATGGCTATGCAAAAGAAAGAAAGAAAGAAATAATAAAGTCTTGCTCATACAAATATGAAGCATGAGAACAAAAAGATAGCCATGCCATCTCTCAAGTCTCAAAAGAAGGAGAAAGATGTGTAGAAGGAGTTATCATTTTCCTTTTCCACCCACAATCATACACATGCACATTCTTGATCAGAAAGTGTGACTTGCTATCTCCTTGGGGCCGGTTTTTTGGCCTGGCAAAATATGTGATGCAGGTACACCCCGATTGATCCCTATCGAGCTCCACATATATAGCCTTCTAGAATAGGGACAATTCGGCAATACATGCCTTGGTGAGGATCCAACAATCAAAATGAGTGATTCAAGAGAGAGTCATATGAGGAGTATAGCTATATTTTGAAAATATATGAAAAACTCAAGTGATTGACTGGAGGAACAGGAACGACTTGAGTCACGACCATTCGATTTATCAATTACCCAAGATGGTAAGATAGACACTGCAAAGTTCATAGGTACAGGTGTGGCTTAGAATAAATTGTATACTAGTACCACACCTTGGGAAGTTTTATTCCACAATAGTCCTTAACCTTTAGTCGAGATGAGTAAAGAGCTAAGTGTGGGGGTTTGTTGTAATGCCCCGATTTTCATTCGGGATTAAAAATCAATTAATAATGCATTTTCTAGAAATTAAATAAAAGTTAAAGCAATTTAATCAAGTGAAATTCTTGAGGGAATTTAAAATTTCCTTTAAAAATCATGGCCGGGAATATTTTGTAATATTCTTTGCGCCCTAAAATATTCTCTGAAATTTTCCCGTGAATTTTCGGAGCTCAAGAAGTAATTATAATAATACAAAGTTCATTAAACAAATAAAAAAGAGAACGAATTAAAATCCTCCTTCTTTGATTTGGGCCATTTCCGGCCCAAGTTTCCTCCTCCTCAGGCCGGCCTTCCTCCTCTCTCCTTCCTTCTCGGCCCCCAAGGCCCGTCCCCTTGCAAAGTTCACTTCTCCTTCCCAACCGTCTCCTCCTCCCTCCCTCGCCGACAGGTGGGCCTGGTGACCCCACTTGTCAGCTTCTCCTTCTACCTTCGGCCTCCAGAGCCAAAGCCGCCATGCGGCGCCTTTGCGGTCCCACGTCGCCCACGATTCCGGCCTCTCCCGCTCGTGCCCTCGCGCCCAAACCGCATGAAATCGGTTTTCCTCCACCTCCTCTACACTCTCCCCATGTTTCCCCCAAAAATCGTGCCGGGATCGAGCTCCACTTGGCCCACGATGTTGCCCATGTCGCCGGCCGTTGCCGCCTGATTCTGCCTTCTCGACCACAATTTTCCTCCCCCGCACCCATATAAAGCATCGCCCAGCTCTCTTCTACCATTTCCCCTCCTCCCCCGAGCTTCCCATAGCCTCCCTCGCTCTCCCCATGCCATCCCCCACTTCCGCTGCTTTCCAGCGAGCTCCAGCCACGCGCTACCGCCGCCATAGCCGCCGTCGCACCGTGCCACCGCCACCACTGGCTCCGCAGCGCCGAGCCAAAGCCCGGCCACCACTTCCCCGCCCCAAACCGCCGCGGAAGCCCCATCGCCACCACCAATCCGAGCCACCGCCGCCTCCAAGCGCCTCCCGCCGTCGAGCGTCGCCTCGCTCAGCCATGCCGCCGCCACCCACAGCGCCCCGTCCACCGCTCCTCTTCCCCAATCCATTGCCAAAACGCCGCCGCCACGTTCACCATCTCTCTTCGCCACCATTGCTGCCTCCAGCCGTGCCGCGTCGCCTCTCTAGTCTACCTCGCGCTGCGCAGTCGCCTTTCCCAGCACCGCAGCCATCGTGCGCAGCTCGGCATCCACTCCATCTCCCTCCTCCACCCCCGAAGCACTGCTCCTACCACGAACCCAAGCCGCCACTGCCATTTGCCACCTCCAGCTGCCGCTTGTCGCCGCTCCCGACCACCCCAAGTCATGCCACGACCACCATTAGCTCCACCACCGCTCCACTGGCTCCAATCACCGCTCCAGCCTTCTTCTCCCTGTTGACGTCATCCCGATCGCTGTCCGCCGCCTTGCGCCCGCAGTACGCCGTCAGACCACCGCCATCGTCCTCACCCCGAGGAGCCCAGCGCCGCCTCCCTCCGTCGGCCATCTCCCTCCGTTGCCGTGTCGCTTGGTAAGCATCCCCCTCTCCTCCTCCCATCCCTTCCATCGCTTCCCGCGCCACCGCTCGCCGTCGATTGCTGGTGGCTGTGCGCCGCCGCCTCTTAGCTGTCCGGCCGTGAGCCACCGCCGTCCCCTTTGGCCGTGCACCGCCACCGTGGACTCGGTCCATGGTGGAGCAACTCCTTTGACCCGCTGACGAGTGGGCCCCCCGCTTTATGGACGTGGTCCGTGCTCCTCCTCTTGCTGACGTCAGCGAGCACCTATTTTCCTTTGAGAAAATAATTATTAATTGCGTCATAAATCGGTAATAATTATAGAAATTCATTAAAATGGCTCAAAACTTCTAAAATTCATGTCTAATTCGTACGAACTCTAAATTGGGCCATTCAAGTTGCAAAATTCATCTAAAATTGAGCTCTACATGTCTGTTTACTTTTTATGTACTGTTTCCTTGGTTTTTATTAGGGTTTTTCCTTGTTTTGCATGCCAACGTGTAGTTTCCGCAGTTTCGGAAGTCCGCGGTCGCGAGGAAAAGAGTTCGGAAGATCAAAGTGAAGAAGCAAGGCAAGTCACACATTACCCTTGAGCATATTGAGCCTACTTTATAAATGTTTTGTCGTTTGCAAATAAATATACATGTTTTGCTAATTACATGGGATCCGGATATTACCTATGCTCGCTTGTGCCATGTTTACTTGTTACCCGTCCTTTGTCAACCTCGGGTGATAATTTATCTAGCTCATGATACTTATGTTGACCTAGCTAGAATTATATATGCTTAGCCATGCTTAATTACCACTAGCTCACAAAATGGTATAATTACATTATTAGACATCTAGTATTCTGACGAGCTGCGTGCTCGAGACATCTGGCCATGTTTCATGGTCGTAATTATCCAACTAAAATACGACTGAATGGTGGGCTACGGGTGCATGGTTTTGCGAGTCGCACCCATGGCAATTAAAGACCAGTTCACAGGAAACCCTGGAAGACATACAATGCTTGCCACAAGCGGGAGTGGGTAACTGCTTGATCTGAAGTATAGCTCAACCCTTTCCTAGGCACCGGTGGCAAGGGTGGGCGTGATGGAGTTGGGTCGGCCGGGGTGTCCGGTTGTCCAGCTGCCGGATTCACCGCGGCGCACAAGGGGACTGCCCACCTCCGGGGTAGGGGGTGGGGGTGAAACCTTAGAGTGGTGTGGAGGTTAGGGGAGGGTTATATGAAGGGTCTTGTCACAATCACTTGACATGGTGATGTGTCAGGCCTGGCGCGGTGACATGCCGATGGATTGTGTCTTGTGGGAACAGTTGTGCACCTCTGGCCAGAGTAAAACTATTCGAATAGCCGTCCCCGCGGTTATGGGCGATCGACCAGATTCACCGTGATTAGTCCCACCTTAATAAATCGACTCAATGCACTGTAGTTCAGGTGGGTTGGTTGGGCCTGTTCAACGTGGTGTAGCGTTGATCAGTGGAGATTTAATGTTACTTTAATTACTCAACAGTTTTACCGTTTTGCTCAATAAAATGTTTTACAACCGCCTTTATACAAATAGCCACAAACCGTCCTTTTATCCCCTTGCACGTTTGCATCGTTAGTGTGGCTTGCTGAGTACGGTGGTTGTACTCAGCCTTGCTATTGTTCCCCCTTTTCAGAAGTGTAGTGCTTCTGAGCTGAAGATGAAGTTAGAGGATCAAGGCTCAGACCCCAGTTGAGTTTTGCCTGTGGAGTGGAGCTAAAGCCCAGCTAGGATCGCCTTTTTCCGCTGCTGCTGCTTTTGTTTCGGTGTGAGGACTAAGTGCCTCTTCTGTAAGTATTTTACGCTTTATTTACGTTTGGAACTATATATTACTTGTCATTTTGTGTACCCTAGCTGGTCCTGGACAGGGATTTAATACACAAAATAGTCTGGAAATTTGGGTTAAATTTCTGGGCGTTACATTTGTTGACGACTATTAAATACCAAATTTACGTCGTCAATACCTGCATAAATATGAAAATATAGAACATCCAACGTAGTGGTAGAGTTTATTTCTAACAAATTCCACGAGTGTTGGTATATATTTGGATGTATGTGACAAATTACAAAAGTTGAGATGAAATGTACATAAAGGAGGGAAAGAATTACATTCGTATCGAAGCCCATGGACTCTTGGGCCCATAAACCCAACGAAATACCTGCAACTAGGCCAAACTACCATGCCAATGAAATAAGGACCCACATGCCATGGCCAAGGAGGAAGGAGTGGGCCAGGGGGCCAGCCAGGGGTCAGTCGACCACGCGCCGATCTCCAATGGCCGTCGTGCCGTGCGGCTCCGAAACAGCCACGCAGCTGCTCGTAAGTCGTAGCCATCCCTCCTTTGTTTTCCCTCCTCCTCCAGTCCTTATCTCCTTCAAAGTGATTGAGCCGAAGTTCGCTATTCCTCTGTAGACATCAAGAGCTAATCTCGTTTTCATCCCAAAACTTCTCCTGCCAGATCCAAGTCCGGCTGTGCAGCCGTTTCGCCGGCGTCAATCTTCTGCCACCGCACCACGGCACCGCAGGAACACCTCTCATCGGTGAGAACTTCCCCAACCTTTCTCCCATTCTTTCCTTGCTTGTGTCGAGCTCCCATCGTGCTCCTGTCCACCACCATGGCTACCACCGTGGTCAGTTTTTCCGGCGCCTCATCTATATCAACTAACCACAAAATTGGAACCTTCTCATCCCGGAACGCATTTTGACACGCTCACTCGCCCCGTTCGCCACCGGAGCTGCCACTTCCATGCCCGGTGTGGCGGTGTCACCATAGCTCCAGATCTGGAACTCGCGTTCCGGCTAGCTTCGTTGTCTTCCAGCCCAGCGTCCACGTCCTGTGGGGGTGTCAGCCTGTGGAACACGTCATGCTATCGTATCCGTCGCCGTTCCCTCACTGGAGCTCTAGAGCTTTTCTCTCACCTCTGTTACTCACGTGAAAAGCCACCGGAAGAAGATGAATAGTGCCGGCAGCACTGTTTCCTATTGGTACCATCAAAACCACCTAAATAGTGCCTAACCACAGTAAAACCAGTCCAAACAATTCTATTAGGATGTTTTTCTCATGTTCGAGCTCTAAAACACCAAATCAATTTCAGTTTTCACCCTTGTCATCTATAGCATTAATTGCAAATTGCAATCGCTACTACACATACCATGAATCATAACCCTAGAATAAATCTTTTGTCATCCAAATCAAGTTAACTCTTGAATTATCATTTTCTTTTGTTCGGGCTCCGATTCACAATATTTATTTTATTTTTTATTTATAGTATTTTTATTATAGGCTTATTTGATCGTTTCTTTGTGTGCGCATGTTAGATCGTGTTGAAGATTCCATCGGATTCGCAGGAACTGAAGTGGACCTAGAAGGCTATGCTGAAGCTTCAGAAGGGCACGTTCCACAAGGCAAGCCACAGTTCCAATCTTTGATCATATTGAAACATAGTAGAGAACCACTTAATTATTTTCTGTATTGAGTATTTATAAAATTATTTTGCGTATAAATTATTTTTTAATAAACTTGTTAGTTTAGTTATTACCCATTATTACATTGTTATTATTGGCCAAATCCATAAATTGCTATATCACGTCCTTTGATAACCTAGGTGTAGATTTATATACTTCACAATAATATTCTAGTGGATAAGACCATCAAATATCTATACTCATATACATGGTTTACCCGTCGTCACGTGGTGGCGTGTCGGGTGATATAAAATGTGTTATTTGATATGACTCACTTGCCTGGAGTGATATGGAAGAATAATTCCGGGTGAAGATGAATGCTGTGGTATGTGAGGCCGTGCATATTGTTATAATATTTTGTGGAAAGTGTATATTACACTTGAAGTATGCACGGACCTGTGCTAGTTTTGGTGGCTTTCCCCGGATATAAGGACTACCCTCTTATGCCATGGAAAATGATGTAATTTGCGCCCATCCATAGGACTGAGTAATTAGACTTAGCCTAGTACATTGTCCCACTATATAAAAGACTGTAGGGTGGCTCTATGAGCAGGTTTGGGGTGGACATGTGGAAGGGGCTTCGGCCAGGTTGACATGATCCGCAACGGTGGAACCCGTGAAAGCAGCAACCGTCTAGCCTTGCTTAGGCCCAGCAAGTGCCCGACTGCTAGGACGGATCAATATCCCATTGGGCAGTAACTAGTAGTAAGTGGGACTCTCGAACGGCTATGTTGTCCTCAGCCTAGCTAGCTGTTGATATCTGGTGGGTAAAGCTGGGCAGTCTCTGCAGAGATGAGTCTTAAATCATTCGAATGTGCCGTGCTTCCGGTTCAGAAGCTATGTCATTGGGTGATTCCTATTTATCATGGTATGAGTAGATTTTTAAATTAAAATATAGAATATGACGAAGATGAGGATGAATGGTGATTAATATTGCTGCTATTTTAACATGATGATTTACAACTATTTGCAAATGAAATGTTTTACAAAGTAGGGAAAAACTATTTATAATAGGCTTGTTATGAAACCTCCTTGATAAACTATATTCTTTGTACGCCTTGCATATATTCTATTTGTATTATTTTGGATGTGGCTTACTGGGTACCTCGGTACTCACCTCTTGCATAAAATGTGGTTCAGATGATCAATCCTTCCCGGAGGAGGTGCAGGAAGGGAAAGAATTCTATGGTGCTGATGAGTTCTTGTTCTAGGTCGATCTGCTCTCAGACGTGGCGTTGCCTGTGATGTTTTTATCCTATTTTGTGTATGGGTCTTTTGTTTGTAGGGAGTGTTTTTGGCCTGTCGGCCCCTAAAGCCTGTCTTAGTTAACTTTTATGTAATACTTTATGTAAAAACTTGGGCATATGTATCGAAAGCTGTTTTGTTTATCAATCTATGCGCGATCGAAATCCTGGACGGTCACGGGTGGTTTCGGGATACCATACTCAACCCGGGTATCCCCACACATGTCCTCTTGCGTCGGGTCGTCTCCACCCCTGTCCAGCACCTCCTTGAGGTTCATCTCGGGGTGTGTGAGTTTTAGGCACATGAGAACGTGACATGCACCGGTCCGGACACCAGAGCATGTTTCATCGGCAACTCGCTCGGCGTGCTTCGCGGGAACTCCTTCGAGTTTCCCGATTAAAAAGCCAAGCAAGGACTCCACGGTGGTCTCATCGGGGAACGTGGGGCCCGGTTATTGGATTCTCAGGTTGCGTGCCACCACGTCGAGACATGGCTAATCGAATCCAGGTGGCCCTGCATCTCCATCATCAGCTTCTCCATCCCCTGGCGCTGCCCCTCGTGGCTGGCAACGAGGTCCTTGAATTTCTACAAGTCCTCCTGAGCCTCCGTGGGCATGTTCTCCAGCTGTGCAACACTCCCATCCGAGGACAAAACGATTTTCTCAGTTCGTTTGATCTCGGCGAGCATGTCGCATGTGCTGGCTTCGAGCAGGCGACGCGCCTCCTCTACTATATTAGCGCCGGGGCGGGACGTGGCGGTGAGTGGGGTGAGGCAGAGGAGGGAGCATTGTTGGTGCAGTGGCGATAATAGTCGGGTAGGAGCTGGTCTCCACGCGCCCAACGCTTTGAGCGGAAGCAGTGGGAGAAATGCTGCCAAAGACAAAGTCGGAAATGCTAATAGGCGGGTGATCGCTCCCCCGCCAGTCTAGCGATCACCCGCCCGCCTGCCCCCTCCCTATACTAGATAGACTCCTCCCTCCTCCCCTACTATAGTACACAACACAAAAATTTTTTAAAAAATAAAAAGTTAGAAAAATTTATGTATAGAAATACTATATATAAAAAATTTAAATTCAAATTCAAATTTGAATCGGGTATATAAACTTTTTGACTTATAAACTTTGGGTCTATAAACTTTATGTGTATAAACTTTAGATGTATAGAAATACTATATATAGAAAAAATTTGAATTCAAATTCAAATTTGAATCGGATATAATTCAAATTCAAATTTGAATCGGGTATGTAAACTTTTGACTTATAAACTTTGGGTCTATAAACTTTAGGTGTATAAACTTTAGATGCATAGAAATACTATATATAGAAAATATTTGAATGCATATTCAAATTTGAATAGGATATAATTCAAATTCAAATTTGAAACAGGTTGAATCGGATATAATTCAAATATAAATTTGAAACATGTATCTAAACTTTAGATGTGTAAACTTGAGGTGTATAAACTTTAGATGTATAGAAAATATTTGAATTCAAATTCAAATTTGAATCGGATATAATTCAAATTCAAATTTGGAACAGGTTGAATCGGATATAATTCAAATATAAACTTGAAACATGTATCTAAACTTTAGATGTGTAAACTTGAGGTGTACAAACTTTAGGTCTATAAACTAACTTTAGGTGTATAAAGTTTAGATGTATAGAAATACTATATATAAAAAAATATTTGAATTCAAATTCAAATTTGAATCAGATATATAAACTTTTGACTTATAAACTTTGGGTCTCTAAACTTTAGATGTGTAAACTTGAGGTGTATAAACTTGAGGTGTATAAATTTACTAAAATAGGAAAGTAATACGGTGCCAAAAAAGGAAACCAGGTGGAGGGAAGGAGGGGGGAGGTGGGTAGCGAATCTGATCGCTACCCCCATTGGCGGGCGATCAATCGCCCATTAGGGCTGCCCAGACGAAGTCAGCGAGTACGCTAGATGATGTGATTTGATATATGAGAATCAGGGGTTAGTTTTTGACTTACTCAGGCTTCGGCCGCTTCAAAAGTCTGTCCCTCTTTCGTGTAGAGGGAGCAGCCACTACTACGAAAATGCAATCCGCCCGTTTGCAAAAACGGTTTTTGTAGTAGTGAGCACCGAGGGTGGCCTGCAAGATGTATAAGTGAGAACCCTATACTTATCTGAAGAATACCAAGCAAGGATCGGAGATTGAGATTTACCTCGGAGCTTCTCGTTTGTACGAGCGTCCCAACACTACGCGAAGGTTTAGACATCAGCCTGCTTGGACACCGCCTTTTCCTTAAGAGATGAGGTGGCTTGGTGATCGATGAGAGGACCGATGGCATCCGTCAACGGTAGATACTATACAACTTCAGATTACTACGTCTTTGGATATTGTTACAAAAGCAAAGAGGGGTAGTTTGAAGTCAATTACGTTGATGGCGGCGTCCTTGTTCGAGGACAGGAGGTCACACAAGGGGGTCGGGAACTTGTCGTAGCCTAATGGAGAATTGATCACCAGGTGGCCTACTCGTGTGGCCACAGTGTTGTTATCGAGCTCCGCAAATGGAATAGTAACATTAGCATTTGAGATCAAGGCATTACACAACTCGAGGTCAAGAGGGTTGTGAGAACGACTACCCCGAACCGAGATCCATGTCTTATTGTCAGTTCCTAAGTAATCGTACGCGGGGTGAGCGTGAGCTTGTAGTGGTTGGATCTGGTGACGTATGAAGTCCCTAGCAAGTTCATACCCCGACAACTCTCATTCTCGGAGGTCGTGGATTTTTTCTATGAAAACTTGGAGTGAGGGTTCAATGAAGGTTTGGATGTCCAAGAGGGAGGCCGCTCGGGTTTCTCTTCTAGGATGGCAAGGTTGGAGGGGTGGTCTTCTACATGGAGGTAGAACCATTTAGACCTCCATAAGCTCCTTGAGGAAGGGCAGTCGAAGGGGATGTGCTTTGCCTTCATCCCGTCCAGGAGAGGAAACCACAACATTCGGAGATTCTGTGGGACTCTATCCATCTGAGCTCATAAAAATGCCTAAACCAGATCTAGGAAGGTGATTGAGTTGGGGTTTAGGTGGAGCAGATGTAGGCCATAGAAGTTGAGGATCAAGAGAAAAAATTCGGAAGGAGGGGGTAGAAAACCACATCGAACAAAATACTCAAGAACTATGATTTGACCTAAAGAGGGATTAGGTTCAATACCTCCTTCCGTACGCTCCAAGTTCTGTCACCCTGTTGACGACCAAATTTGGTAAGATATGAACCAGGTTCGACATTAGAATCGAGGCGGATTCGGTAAAGAGATAGATTCGAAGAACAGAGTTTGCATCGGCTGCGAAGGCATCGGATGGAGTCTGCATCGGCTGAGATGGATCGGATAGAGGATAGCCGATACAGCCGATAGAGGTGATGCAGCCGATTTCGATGACGATGGTTTCAAGGATGTTTCTAGAATCGATCAAATTGCTTCACGAGGATTGCCACGATGGAGATAAAGTTCTCGGATAGGCAAATGTATCTATTAATTAGGATATTTCTTGTAATTTCTTTAGAGATATGTTTGGGCAAAAGTCTGCCGTAAAGGCTTATAGTATCTTAGAGTTTGTTAGAGATAAGTGTCGTGTCCGGCAAGGACATATTTTGTAATCTCGGGTATAAATAGAACCTGAACCCATGTAATCAATCATCACACGATCAATACACTTTCGGCGCATCGCCACCCTTTTTACTTTCGTTCTATTTCGGCGAGTTCTTGCTTCCGGGTTGAGCTGCATCGATTTGATCTTCAACTAGAGGTAAACTTGTCATGGCGGCTTGCGTTATCGGGATTAGTGCTTCCATATTTATGACACTCTAATCCTGTTTATGTAATTCGTCGAGTTATCATATACACATCGCAATCTTTGTTAGTCGCATTATATAACTTGTTATCGGCTGGTTCTTATTGCTAGAAAACAATCGATAGGGTTATGTTCTGTTATTAATCTAGATTGTATCGTGTATCTACCATCTCTTAGAGTTTTTCATCATCTTGCCTAGATCTTATACTTGTCTTTATGCTTAATGCTGCATCGGTTGAGTTCGATCTATTAAGTAATATATGTAATTATGATATCTGGCTTGTTTTATGATTATCAAGAGAGATAGTATCGGGGTTTCAGCCGATCTTACCTGATTTAGCTACTTTATACGTTATGTGCTTGATTGATATGCTAAGTCTGCCCTTTATATTAAGATCCTATTGCAATAAAGTATATTAAGCTACTTGTTTAATATATTCTACCTGTTCTAATATCTTAATATAGAGTGGTATCGGAGTACTAGCTGATACATGCTATATCTATCTGATCGGCTATGCTATAAGCGTTTATAATCTTTGTGTTAATGTATACTTCGATCTAAGTGATTTATACTGTCTCAGCATGGCGACCGATCTATCCCAATCACTTGGTTTAAATATACATTAACAGAAGGATTACATAGCGTTAATATCTACAGCCGATCGAGTAGATTTAGTCTTACCTTGCTTACTTATAATTGCCGATTGATTCACATATGACATCGGCTTGAAAATACATGATATGTCATCGGCGACTGGCCGATCGGCTATCGTTTATGGATTTAACCGCGGTTTTTCTTGTCTTTCTTTCTTGTTGATTGCAGGATCAAATCAAGATTTTGGATCTGCACTGAAGTTAAGCAGATCTTCTAGGCCAGTGTGTGTTTTTCGCATCAACACGCTTTTGGCATGCCTGGTGGGACCGACAAGTAATAACAATGTCAGCAGAAAAGCAATCACCGCCATTAACAGGCAAGCCGCCAGTGCCTCCGCAAACCAAGCTTCCGAAACCTCCAGGGACTAATCTACCATCAATTGGGGTTGAGTCCGAGGTCAATGAGACAAAAATCGTCCCAGTCACTGTAGACAAGTTATCACCAGAACAAAAGAAGGAGTATGAACTGATAATGAAGAGTGCTCAGGAGCAGTTCATGAAATCGTTTGCAGCAACCCGACAAGGAAAAGTTATCCAAAAGTACAAGGTGAAGGTGGTTGCTGCCGATGAAGTTGGAACAAGTTCATCCCAAGGTGGTATAGGTACTGCAGATGGCTCGGGCGATAAAGGTGATGGGCTTCAAGACGGTGTGGTTGAAGATATTGGTGAAGATGGTACTGAAGTGCAGGTGGAACCTCCTAAGTGCACAAATTTCCAAGACCAAGTTGATTATGCCGTACAACATGCCTTGATCAACCAAAATGGAGTGCTTGTCAATACACTAACAAATAAGATCAAATTTGTGATTGATGGCACGATAGCTGAGCATCAGAACACGGGGCCAGTCTACCTACCAGGTGGTGTCTTCCCAAACTACAGGAATTTGGTGATAGGAAATCAGCAGCATGCTTCCAATGCACCATCAGTCCAGCCGACAGCGACAGTTTAAGCTCCAGCACCGGTTGCACCTTCGTCGGCTCAAAGGCAGGTGGTTAATCCTCGTCTCTTGTCTAGAGAGTAGCCGCAGCATATTGGGCAGAACATCAATCGGCTGACTCAGGAGCAGACTGCTACAATGTTCCCAACAACTCAGCCGATTGTCGAGCTAGTACAGTCAGCACCAATTTAGTAGACGCCACCAAGAGAACAGATGGCTTAGCCGATTCAGCAGCAGACGGTGCAGTAGATATCACCTAGGCTGAGAACACCTGATAATCGGCAGAGGCAACAAAATGTGGCTCAAGTTATTCCTGAGCACCTGGTACATAGTGTACAACCAAATCAATCGGTTGTAGCCCAAGTTATTCCTGAGCATTTGGTGCATAATATACAGCCAAATTTCTAGAATTATCAGGGGGGTAATTTGAATTATGAATACCAGCCTCCTTCATCTCATATTCAGTACCAGCAAGGAGGATCATCTCAGCCCCAATTTGTTTCCCAGATCAATCAGTTCGAGCCGATGCAACAACAAGTGCAAGAAGTGCCCCAGTAGAAGCCATGGGCCGATATGATTGCAGATGTGATGAGGGAGCAGTTTGGGCTTAAGCCAAAAGACATTGGAAATTTGTATCGGCACCCTTATCCTGAGTGGTTTGAGAGAGTTCCACTGCCGAACCGATACAAAGTGCTAGATTTTTCAAAGTTCTTAGGGCAAGACAACATTTCGACGTACGAGCATGTCAGCCGATTCTTGGCTCAATGTGGAGAAGCATCGGCTATCGATGCTTTAAGAGTTCGGTTGTTTCCTTTGTCTTTGTCCAGATCAGCATTCACATGGTTTTCTTCATTGCCCTGCAATTCTGTTCAAGGTTGGGTCGACTTGGAGAAACAATTCCATAGTTACTTCTACAGCGGGACCCATGAGATGAAGCTCTCTGATTTCACGGCGGTTAGGCAGAGGCATGATGAAACTGTGCAAGATTACATACAGAGGTTCAGAGATATGAGGAACAAGTGTTACTGTTTGTCTTTGACAGATTCCCAGTTAGCCGATCTCGCGTTCCAGGGTTTGATAGCTCCGATCAAGGAGAAATTTTCATTTGCAGGAGTTTGAAAGTTTGACCCTGCATGAGCAAAGGTTCGCGAAGGCTAAGAAAAGTTTCAAGAAGATCAATCACGTGTATCCTTATATGTGTGATTTTCTTTTGTTTGAGTTTCTGTAATGTTTTTTCTTTTGTTTGATCTGTAAATCAAAAAGAAACTATTGAACTAGAATGCAAAAAGCATAGGGCCCATCCCTTCATCCAACGTGAAAATATTCTCTAGAAGAAACCAAAAGAAAGAGAGGTGAAACAGAGTAGAGAGAATCGGGTGCTTCCAGTGATTAGTTATCAGAAAGCACTGTTTTCCAGATCAGATTCTGCGCCTATGGGCCGCTATAACTATCCAAGAAGACACTCGAAAAAGGAAGGATAAACAAACCTACCCGGTGGACTGCCGAGTTCTAGAAAGGAAGAGAGGTATGACTTTGATATTACTAAAGCTGATAAAATTTTTGACTTGCTACTTCGGGAGAAGCAGATACAACTTCTTGCTGGCTACATAATACCATCGGCTGAAGAGCTAGGGAAAAGGAAGTATTGCAAGTGGCAAAATTGTAACTCCCACTCCACCAATGATTGTAAAGTCTTTAGGCAGCAGATCCAAACGGCTATTGAAGGAGGAAAGATCAAGTTTGATGATTCTAAAAAGCCGATGAAGGTGGAGAGACATCCTTTTCTCGTCAACATGGTGCACACAGCTGGCAGAGCAGCCGATGGAGGAAAGACTCGAAGTTCTCAGTTGAATTCAGCCAAGATCATCAATAAATATCAGAAAAGGCATGATAAGCAACAGGAGAAGTACTACGAGCAAGATGATGGTGGTTTTGATCCTCATTAGGGTTGTGAGTTCTTCAGGTTTTGCTAGAATGAGGGGATGAGGCTGCCGTCAATTGAAGATTGCCCTGGCTGCAATGACAACGTAGGAAGTTCAAGCCGATCTTATGATAGAAGCAATCGGATGAGTCATAAGAGGGTTCCTGTTCATTAGAGGTTGTGTCCGGTCAATCAAGATTGTCATCAAGATGAGAACGAGGATAGGAAGACGCAATGGTGCTCTTCTGGTATTTTCTCGAAGAATCAGAAGAGGAGGGTTCAACGGATGAGGAACAGGGAGCGTTTCTAGGAGGTAGAACAAGAAATCAATCATTGGCTAAAAAAGACAAAACCCAGGCATGAGTGGCGTGTCAAGAGTAAGATTGCAACAGCCGATGAAGTTGAGGCCGACAAAGCAAAAAGGTTGGCTAGAGGAAAGAATGTCGCATCTACATCGGTGAACATGGTGTTTATGTTACCTGCAGAATTTGAAGCCAGACAAGCCGATGTTGATAATGTTGAAGAGGCCTCTGCTAGATTGGTTTTGTTGCCAGAGCAAGCAATTTTTGAGAAACCAGAGGGGACAGAGAATCGGCATCTCAAGCCATTGTATGTTAACGGGTTTGTCAATGGGAAGCCGATGTCTAAGATGATGGTTGATGGTGGGGCTATTGTAAATTTGATGCCATAGGCTACATTCAAGAAGCTGGGCAGAAATTCAGATGATCTTATCAAGACAAACATGGTTCTCAAAGATTTTGGCGGCAATCCATCGGAGACCAATGGTGGAGCTGACAGTCGGCAGCAAGACCGTTCCTACAACATTTTTTGTCATCGATGGGAAGGGTTCTTATAGCCTATTGCTTGGAAGGGATTGGATTCACACTAATTGATGTATTCCTTCGACCATGCATCAGTGCTTGATTCAATGGCAAGGTGACAAGATTGAGATCGTGCCAGCCGACAGGTCAATTAACGTTGCTAGTGCCGATTTAGCTCTTTGGGAGATGGACGGGATTGATTGCCTGTCTGGAAAAGTTTGGGATGGAGATTTTTGTTGACGGTCATTATCGATCAGTTTCAACTGTCAATATTACTAAAATAGGAGAGAACTAGTGATGCTTGCAATGCATAAATATGTTAGAATAATAATATTCCACTAGTATTAGGTCTACTAACCTTTTGCAGAGAATGACAATAAAGTGAAGGAGAATCGACATCAACTCAGACGATAAATCAATCGGACGATGTTGAGAACCATACTTATGTATGAATGGGCGAAGAACGCAGACTTGACACGATGAATCAGGCCAAAATTCACAAGTCTACGAAGTAAAGCAGCAGAGGAGGCCGCCAGCCGAAATTGGGCTGGGCTGGGCTAGCCCCATGTTTTGGCTGGACGATGGAGATGAAGCCCCAATGACGGTTGGAGGGTATTACCGACCATTCCAACCGTCACAACCGTCATAGTTCAGCTATAAAAGGATTTCACCTTCTCACTTCACTCACACACCTCAAGCAAGAGGTCTCTCATTCCTCTCAAGTTTAGTTTAGTATTATCTAGGTGGTGGAATAGAATTAGAATAGGAATCAGGAGTCCGGAAGCCTTCGGAAGAGTTCGGGTATGGCTCTAGTAGCTTTCCTTTCCTCTTTTGTAAGCTTTCTACTTTTATCCGAATACTCTTCTAAATACATTTCTGGTATTGAAATACTTTCTGAGTATATGAGTACCAACTTTACATTATGTTCATGTTATACTGAATATACGGCTAGCTTATCTGGGAGATGCTTTGGTGCGGGTATAGTGTTTGCTTATGCAATTACTCTATGTCATGACGATGATATTAGAGTAGTATCTGGTAGTTTAGGCGTGGTGTCTAGATTACGGGATATCATTATTTGGGGTTACATATTGCGGACAAGAGGTGAGCCGCTGATGGTGACAGCTCACTACGAGTATTCCTCCGCGCCTATATATAATCCTAAGTTAATTTCCTGGGGAGGGTATTCCTCCATATTTAGCCCCGGTTGGATGGTCATGATGGGCTGTCGTAAGGAACTCGACAGTCAGGGGTGGCTTCTCGAAGTACCAGGAGGGCATCGGATAGAGGGTATTAGCTAGTATATCAGTTAACTAGAATGTATGTATACTATGTATATTAGAAGCATAGGAATAGATTCTCTTTCTCTTTTCTTTCCACCTAGCTTAGATGTCACACCCTAAAAATCCCAAATTTATAAATTGTTGTTTAAATGGAATTATTAGAAATGATTTTAAAAGCCTAGAAGAAAAGATCTAATTTTAAGTAATAAATTCAAATATAAAAGTGGGCTAGATAAAATTTTATTAAATACTTCACTTGATTAGTTCCTAGATTTTTCTCGGATTTATTTGAGCCAAGAAAGTAATTATAATAAATGGAATTGCATTTCATGAATAATTTAAAAGGAAAAAGGTTTAAAAATCCTTCTTTTAGTTTTGGGCCGAAAGTCAGCCCAAGTCTCTCTCCCTCTCTCCGGCCTACTCGTGCTCGGCCCAAGCCAGCCCATCAAGCCAATCCGCCCTCTCTCCCTCCTCTCTCCCGCTGGCGGGTGGGGCCCACCTGTCGGGGTCGTCTTCCACCTCCCGCCACCAGCCGCGCCCTAGCCGCGCACAAGCCGCCGCTGCCGGACGCCATGGTCCTAGCTGCCGCCCCCTACTGTGACGAAGACCATCAAAACGGAGAATGCCCTACAACGAAGATCACGTGCTTCCTCTGCGAAAAGATGGACCATGTGCCACAAGACTGTCAACTAAGTCCGTTGCTGACCAAGACGGCGGAAGTACAAAGAGTGTCGCTTCTCTTCGCTCATCAACTCATGACATCCGGAAGCCACGAAGACCCTGGAGTTTCAACCTTCGATTAGCATGTTTTGTTGTCGAATGATATTTTAGTCGAACTAGTTTAATGTCACCGTAGTCCCACCGAATCTCGGGGACGAGATTTCTTTAAGGGGGGTAGATTTGTAACATCCTGAAAATTCCCAACAATAAAAATCACTAAAATTTCAAACTTTTTAAAACTTTTGCATCATGCTGGTTGTTATAATTGCTATTGCTTGCCAAACCGTAAATAATTACAAAGAAAGCCAATCCAAACAAAGGGAAGGTTAATTACTAATTTAATTTATAGATCAAATATTAAATATTCGAACCATGTTGATAGCTTGATGCCATGATTAGCTAAAAGAAACAGTAAAATCAAATCTAATTCATTTGAATCCAATCTCACATGAAGTATAGGAACACATGAAATGATGATCACCACTATAATGATCGTGTTTATAAATAAGTAATTCACCGGAATATATAGATTGATACTTAGAACATTTCACCGAGTTCCTCATGACATGAAAATCACTCATATAAAATAATGGTCATAAAAATAAATTAAGCTTTATATATAAATAAGAATATGTGAGTGTTTAATTAAACAATTAGATTAATGTTGTACCGAGTCTCAATTTATATTTATAGAATGACTAGATCCACGTAAAATACATTATTATACAAATAAGTTCATTCAATGTGCTATTGTAATAATAATGGGAACATTAGGATATTTTAATTAATTTTGGAACCCTCAAAGCCTCCAAAATTATCTAGGTTAAATTTGGAATTAGACCTCATTTAAATAATACCATAGAAAAATATATATAAAAATAAAATATAGGTAATATTAAAAATTGAGTAAACTTTCATCTAAATTAACACATCTATTGGGTAAACATCAATTGTGTGAAATTTAGAATTTATGGGACAAGATTTGAATAGGAAATCAACCAAATAGGTAAAATAGAAAAAAATCACTATTCATTGCCCACTAGGTGTTCGAGTGCGTTCCCCAGCCCTGCCCTGCCTGCCGCGCCGCTGCCTTGCGCTGCGCGCCACCGCGCGCTGCCGCGCGCCGTAACTTCGCCCTGCGCTCGCCGCTGCCGCGCCCCCTCGCGTCACGTCGCGCCGGGCGCCGTCGCCGTCGCGTCGTCATCATCACCGCGCCACGCGCCGTTGCCGTCGCCGTCGCGTCGTCATCATCACCGCGCCACGCGCCGTCGCCATCGCCATTGCGTCGGCTCCACTGCCGCGCTGCCATCGCCATCACCGCCTCGAGCCCTGCCCACGCCGCGCACCGTCGCCGTCGCGCCCGCCGCCCCGTCGCTGCCGCGCCGTTCGCCTGTCACCGTCGGCCTCGCGCCCCAAGCTGCCGCGCGCCCGTCCCATCGCCGTTGCCGCGCCGCGTGCCGTCACCGCGCGCCGCTCGCCCGCCGCGCGTAGCCCCGCGCCGCCGCGCCGTCGTGTCGCCGCGCCGTCGCGTCACCCGCCCGTCGCGTCGCTCTCGAGCCCCGCGCTCCCCATCGAGCCCTGCGCGTCGCGTCTTGTCGCCGTTGCATCGCGTCGCCGCGCATCGTCGTTGCGTCACCGCTCGTCTCGAGCCCCTCCCCTCCGCGTGCACTGTCGCTGTCGCTTCCGTGTCGCGCCCCGTGCCGCGCCGCCTCGCACCCTTGCCACGCCGCGCGCGTCGCTGTCGCCCGTCCCGTCGCCATCGCGCCCCACGCTGCCGCGCCGCGTCGCTGCCTTCATTAAGCACCGCCGACCCCTCCCCTCCGCCTATATAAACCCCCCCGGCCGTCCATTGCTTCCCACACCACCCTCACCACCTCACCTCCCTTTCCCCTCTCTTTCCCGTCCCCGGCGTTGCCACCTCTTCGGAAGCCGCCGCCGCCGCCGAGCAGATGCGCCTCGCCCCGCCGCCATGCTGCGCCTCGTCGCCGCGCCGTGCTCTGCCATCGACCCCGCCGCCGCATCTCCGTCGACCCCGCCGCCGCATCTCCATTGAAATAAAGTAAAGGTTTGACCCCACGTGTCAGCAGCTGTTAGTGTTAGAACAGACTTCGGATTAAAAATAAATCATTTATGAACAGTACCTTTTTGTAATTTCTCGGATTAATTCAAATTTGAATCTTTAAACTAGCATAACTCTTTCATTTTAACTCGGATTTGAGTGAAACTTGAACCTAAATTTATCTAAATTCATAAGCTTTCCAATGGTATATAATTCACTATTTGATAAAATACATTTATTAAATAATTAATACTAAGATAATGCGTAATAGTTAAAAATGTGCTAATAAATAAAATTGATATTGTACTATAAAGTAGATGTCAAATAATTGTCTTTAACACGCTTTTTCACTGTAAAACCTATGTAAACTAATTAGGAGCATTGTTTCAAATTAATTAAAGCATAGGAAATACTAGTGCTATTTATTAATATATGTCAATATATAATTATACTCATGACGTCCAAATTGTATAAATAATGTTTAGCCTCATGCTTTGTGACTAAAATTTGAACACACGTAGATGAGTCTTTAACTTGTTTATGAGAGATAATAACAAAGCTAGTGTGACTAAAATCACCCGCACGAAATTAATTAACGGCATCGCCTATACAATAGTATATGTTTAGATTGGAAATTGACCCTTAAGTTGTATAGACGGTAACTCACTCATAAATCCACTTAAAATCACATGTACTATATAGCCGTAAATGGCAACTATTCAGTAAATGATTCAATATTAAGATATTGTGCACACACATATACTGTACAACCCATTATAGCTATACACTGTAGTATTAAATTGCTTGATTGCATGTATTAAAATTTAAGAGAATATATGATGAACATGTATGGTGGATAAATACTAATTATAGACCTTGATCTAATATGATCTAAGTTCAATTGTAAATTAGGATTATTCGTTGTAAAATTATGTGATGGGATAATCTGTAATATTATTAGCCTCACAAGTGTAACATATAGAGCATGGATAATTATTAACCTTTCATAATTTATTGTGACAAATAAAATATGTTCATAATAATACATAATAATACAAATGATTCAATGTAATTATTTGATTGATCCTAAATCCATCCGACAACAGAACCTCAACCTCTAGTATATAACCGTTCTATTTAGATAGATGCATATATAGCCATAATCCTTCCATAGCCATTAGCTAGACTAAACCCCATATTAGCCAGATGTGTATCTCATTTATACTACGATGGCTAGCTCCCAATAAACCACCGTGACAACAGAAAGATTAAGAAACTTTAGCCCTTAGCATGATTGGAATCCCCTAGCAAGCAATAATAGTATGAGCAACCCTAGGTACGACCCTAACAAGTACATTTTGTTGTGCATATTTGATTGTTGTTTGAATATTGGTTTTTCTCACGTATTATAGACTTTGTGTATCGGTTAGTCGTGAGGCAACGTCTGCAACTTCCAGAAGGTGAAGGTTGATCAAGATTATATCGAGAATAAGGACTATCCTGAGCAGGCAAGTCATCACTATTCCTTGAACATATTGATCCCAATTGCGAAATTATTTTATTTACAAATAAAATCGCATGCAATGATAAACATCCTACTCGTGATTATGCCATGCCTTGATTATTGTTTACCCGTAAATCCTTGTAACCATGATTACGTATGAGTCCCTAGTCAACTATGACAAATGCTTAGAAAATGCTACTCTAGATTCATGCATACTCATATTTATCAAAATGCTTTATGCTTGGGCAATTACCTTTGGGAAGGTAATTGAGATGCGGCATGTGGAGACATGAGCGCCACATTGCCATGATATTGATGACATGATTTGTGAAAGGAGAAATAAAACTAAACAACTGTTATCGACTGGGGCGGACGGAGGATTTGGGTGGTATCTGGAAAAGGCTAGTGCCGTCCCTGGTCAATAAAAGACCGAGCCATGAAGTTAAGCATGAAACGACCCCCGTACAACCGCACTTCTCGTATGGGTATAGACCTAGCGGAGTAGATAGCTGAGCGGAGGCAGTATCCATGCATAGTGGTTTCTTGATGTGTGAGGCAGGGGCTCTACGGTGGGGCAGCCATTGGTAGGACCACGAGGCAGGTGTCTACAGTGGTGTCGCCATCAGTAGGACTGCCATGTGAGAATCTAAACATAATAATAACTTAATGCATGTGTGAGTCTTCCCTTCCCGGGTGCGCCAGAACTCCTCTCACTGCTAGAAACCGTGTACGCCTAGAGTGCATGAGGATGTAAAGTTCATGGAGCGGGTACTGCCAATGCGAGGTTATCGAAAAGCTTTGCCGTGACGCGTCTCATGTGTTGGGACGAGACTCATGTGTTGGCCAGTCTCGGAGTGCGGATAAAGTGTACATCCACTGCAGTGTGAGTAAATCAAATCTATTCGAATAGCCGTGCTCGCGGTTATTGAGCACCGGGACGTGTATTACACTTGGCTAGACTCTAAATTCTTAACTTGTGTGGGATGGGTTATTGCTTGATGATTTTTATGCTGATGGAGCCACTTCCTGAGAGGAGGGAAGGTGGACGTCCTCAGAAAACCATGACGACTCAATGGCGGGAAGCTATCTGTCACGCCCGGAATTTCTATCCAAAATTCCAAACGCTTACATGTGTGTGAATCCTCGTCCAGGAATCAGCCGAGGCACACAATAACAAATTGATAATAGAGTACAATTATTACTCTAATTAATAAGCGAATAAAATGTCATTACAGAGGTAGATAGTTCCTCTCAATCAATAAAGATCTAAGCAGCGGAAAATAAGATAAACGGCGCAGACGACTCCACTCCACAGGCATCTTGACTAGGGCTACACCTAATCCTCCACACCATCTGCATCACTGTAGAACTCCTCCTCTAATGAATGATTGCAAGGTGAGTATATGACATACTCAGCAAGCCACGCAGCAATTATGCAAGTGCACAGGATAACAAAGGATGGCATAGTAGGGTTTCATTTGCATAAACAACATTTAATAAACATTTCAGAATTTAATAAAACAGTTAAGTAATAATTAAACAATATTAATTCAACGCTATACAACATACCCTGTTGCATAGGCCCAACCAATCTGAACAACCATCCCGGCTGCACAGTTCTATCTCCAAACCAGGAATATACCATTCCAAACCAGGAGCTAATCAAATTATTACCAGATATAGCATCTTTCATTATAATCAGAGGTGTGAGACTAATCACGAAAGACATTGTTAGACCCGCCCATAACCGCGGGCACGGCTATTCGAATAGTTTTACTCTGGCCAGAGATGTACCACTGTACCCACAAGACACAGCCCCACAACATGTCACCATGTGCCTCAATACCACCACGGTACCTCGGAAAGGAGCTGTGACAGTACCCCTCGCACAACACAATCCACCACAGCGCACCGTTCCTGGATCATAATCACCCCCTTATAAACAAGACATGGACTCCCAGCGACCCCCGTGGGCTTATCTCCGCCACTTCTCAGTCTGGTGCCCCACAATGAACCATGCTATACAAAAGGTAAAGCCGTTGCCCACGCTGGCTTGTGGTTGGCACGGTTAATGTTTCACAACCGAAACTCGTGAACCGGTCCTTAATTGTCATGAGCACGACCATCAAAACCATGTGCTCACAACCCACCATTATCAGGTTTTAATTGGCAAATTAACTAATTAACCAATCATGATTAACCATCATGAGCTATCATTAAGCCATCATTAAATAATAGTGAATCATAAGTTACCCCGAAAGTGTGCTAAAGTTTCTAAGCATGGCTAAGCAATCATATCTAATATCTAGCTGAACCAATATATAAAGCCCAACTAGTCAAGTTATAATAACCCAAGGTATCAAGGAATAAAGTAATCAAGAACAAAAGGGCTCTAACAAACAATAGGTTAATTCCACCCAATGACATTCGAAAATAAATGCAACAGTTGAATAGAAACAATAGCTTTAAACGGGATCAATATGCTCAAAGGTTTGTTTGGGATCTGTGTGACTTGCCTTGCTGGCCTTGGAACTCCTCAAATTCTTCTCCTGCGAAAACGGACTCTCCGGAAACGTCGGAATCTAAACAGAAAAGAGCAAAAACACCAAAACAGCACATAAACAAGCATGAACAGTACATGTGGATATTTTTAACATGTAGATCTCAATTTTAGAAAAATTTAGAGACTTGAACCAACTAAATCCGAGCTAAGATGAATTAGTTATGAATTTTTAAAGATTAAATCGGATTAAAACACTTATATGGATTTTAATTGAATTATGACGCAATAATGAATTATTTTTGAAAAGAAAAAGGGGATTATTGCGTCGGCGGCTAGGGTTTGCGGTGGACTGGGCGCACGGCGACGGTTCACGGGAACGGACGGCCGAGATTGATCCATCCAAAACGAACGGCCGAGATCGACCGGTCCACGGCCGGACCACGGCGGACGGCATCGATGACGTCGGCGATGACGTCATCTCCGGCGGCGGCTCAGGCGCGCAAGCTCGCCGGCGAACGACGGCGCGACGACGCGAACGGAGGACACCTATGGGTAGCGGACAGCACGGCGAACTCACCGGTGACCAAAGAAGCGGCGGAGGAGCAACGGACGGCGACGACGGCGAAGAAGAAGCGGCGGCGACCTTCGGCTTGACGACGGCGACGGTGTTCCGGCGGTCGACAGCGACGGCGGAGGGGCGGACGAGGTCGGCGACGGCTTAGCGATCACGACGGCGGCCTCCCCGAGCGACGGCGACGACCGGAGCGATGGCGGCGCACGGCTGGAGCAACGGCGGCGACGGCGGCGCTAAACTACACGGTGCTAGGACTCTACCGGCGATGAGAGGCGAAGGCGAGGGTGGCGACGGGTAGCGGAGACACCGGGGATCCTTTTAAAGAGGCAAGAAGGCGGCGGCGAAGGCCCACGGCGACCGGCGACGAGAAGGAAAGGTTAGGGTTCGGGAGAGAGAGACGAATCCGATTCGAGATCGAATCCACGAATTTCCAAATCGATTTAGATGAAGTTTCCAAAAGGGAAAAGGTAGAGGAGATCCCGAGGATCATTTCTCCTCAATTGATTTCACCGGAAAAGAAAAAGGGCGGCCGGATTTGGAAGGAGACGGCGGCGGCGTGGCGCTAGGGTTTCGGGCGGCGGCGGCGCGAGGAAGACGACGAGTCCGACAGGTGGGCCCCACCTGTCAGCGAGCGGACGCGCGCGCGCGAGCGGCGGCTCGGCTGTGGTTTGGGCCGGCTTGGGCCGAGGAGGAGAGAGAGGGTTTTGGGCCGACTTTCGGCCCAAAGCCAAAAGAAGACTTTTTAAAACCTTTTCCAATTTAAATTATTCATGAAATACAATTTCATTTATTAAAAATACTTCCTTAGCTTAAATAAATCCCAGAAAAATCTAGGAATTATAGAATTAAGCGAAGTATTTAATGAAATTTTATCTGGCCCCATTTTATATTGGAATTTGTTATTTAAAATTAGATCTTCTTTTCAAGGCTTTTAAAATCAATTCTAATAATTCCATTAAACAACAATTTACATATTTAGGATTTTTAGGGTGTGACAAACCTACCCCCCTTAAACAGAATCTCGTCCTCGTGATTCGGAAGAACTGGTGAACAGATGCGGATGAGCTGACTTTAATTCATCTTCTCGTTCCCAAGTTGATTCTTCTTCCGAGTGATTACTCCATTGAACTTTACAAAAACGGATAACTCGATTTCTGGTTCTTCTCTCATCTGTTTCCAAGATACGGATTGGTTTCTCAACATAGGTCAGATCCTCTTGGACTTTTATCTGTTCAAGATTAGCTTCTTCGGTAGGTACCTTTAAACACTTTTTCAATTGCGACACATGGAACACATTATGGACTCCTGCTAAAGATTGAGGTAACTCCAACTGATAAGCGACCTCTCCTCTTCTACTGACAATCTTGTAAGGTCCCACAAAACGCGGTGCCAATTTTCCTTTAGTGTGGAAGCGATGAACTCCTCGAAGAGGCGTGACACGAAGGTACACATAATCTCCTTCGTCAAAACTTAGATCTCTACGACGATTGTCGGCATAACTCTTATAACGAGACTGGGCCACACGCAATCTTTCTTGAATGATTTTCACCTTTTCTTCTGCTTCCCTCAGGATATCAGTCCCGAAAACCTGACGTTCTCCCGTTTGATCCCACAAAAGCGGAGTACGGCACTTCCGACCATATAGTGCTTCGTAAGGAGCCATTTGGAGACTAGCTTGATAACTGTTGTTGTACGAGAATTCCGCATAAGGTAACTGTTGTTGTACGAGAATTCCGCATAAGGTAAATTCTTATCCCAACTTCCACCGAAGTCTAAAGCAGAAGCTCTCAACATGTCCTCCAAAATCTGATTTACCCTTTCGGTTTGTCCGTCTGTCTGCGGATGATAAGCAGTACTAAAGTTCAGCTTAGAACCCATCTCTTCTTGAAGTTTCTTCCAAAATTGTGAAGTAAACTGACTACCTCGATCAGACACTATTTTCTTAGGGACGCCATGCAAGCACACAATCCTTGCCATATACATTCCGCCAACCGACTTCCGGAATATGTTGTCTTTACTGGGATGAAATGAGCCACTTTGGTAAGTCTGTCGACTATCACCCAAATAGAGCCGTGGCCTGATGACGTTCTGGGTAGACCAGTGATGAAATCCATACCGATTTCCTCCCACTTCCATTCTGGTATCTTCAAAGGCTGCAGCAAACCTACGGGTTTCTGATGTTCTGCCTTGACTCGCTGACAAACATCACATACTGCTACGTATTCTGCGATTTCACGCTTCATACTTGCCCACCAAAATCTTTCCTTGAGATCCTGGTACATCTTGGTACTACCAGGGTGAATGGAGTATAAAGTATCATGAGCTTCTTTCAGGATTGCATGTTTTAAATCTTTGTTGTCTGGGACGCAGATTCTCTTGCCCAACCATACAGCCCAACCATACAGTTCCTTGCTCATCTTCCAAGAAACCGATAGCTTTTCCTCTTCTCATATTCTTCTTGATTTCTTGGATATCAGGGTCATTAATTTGAGCTTCTCTAACCTGATCGATTAGCGTGGGCTTTGCTTCTAAGGCTGCAACAAAACCTCTACTGACAATTCCCAAATTTAATCTTTCAAATTCCTTGGATAACTCCAATGGCAACTGTCGTCCTTCCGTAGCATTGCAATAGCCTTTCCTGCTAAGAGCATCTGCTACAACATTAGCCTTTCCCGGGTGATAATGAATTCCCATATCATAATCCTTAATTAATTCCAACCATCTCCGTTGTCTCATGTTCAGATCTGGCTGAGTAAAGATATACTTTAAGCTCTTGTGATCGGTGTACACCTCTGTACGAGTACCGAAAAGATAATGACGCCAAATTTTCAACGCATGAACCACTGGAGCTAACTCAAGATCATGAGTTAGGGTAGTTCTTCTCATACGGGCGTAACTGACGAGATGCATAGGCAACCACCTTCCCATCTTGCATCAGAACACAACCTAACCCAAGTTTGGATGCATCGCAATACACTTGGAAACTCTTTTCTGGATCAGGTAAAATCAAAATATGAGTTGATGTTAAGCGATTCTTCAACTCTTGAAAACTCTGCTCACATTCTTCTGACCACTTGTACTTTACATCCTTTTGAAGCAGTCGTGTCATGGGCTAAGCAATTTTGGAGAAATTCTCTATGAACCTCCGGTAATAACCTGCAAGACCCAGGAAATTGCGAATCTCTGAAACTGTCTTCGGTTGTTTCCAGTTGGTCACGGATTCCACATTACTAGGATCAACGGCAACTCCTCCGGCTGAGATGATGTGCCCAAGGAACTTCACTTCAGACAACCAAAATTCACATTTGCTAAACTTGGCATACAACTGATGTTCTCGCAGCTTCTCTAGTGCAAGACGAAGATGTTCTTCATCCTCTTCTTTTGTTCGAGAGTAGATAAGAATGTCATCAATAAAGACCACCACGAACTTGTCTAGGTATTCCATAAACACCTTATTCATCAAGTTCATGAAGAAAGCGGGGGCATTGGTAAGTCCAAAAGACATAACAGTACATTCAAACAATCCATACCTAGTGGTAAAAGCCGTCTTAGGTATATCCTCTTCTTTAATCCTCAACTGGTGATACCCTGATCAAAGATCTATCTTGGAGAAAACGGTGGCACCTTTAAGCTGAGCAAACAAATCATCAATTCTGGGCAGCGGGTACTTATTCTTGATAGTCACATCATTTAGTGCACGATAGTCCACACACATCCTCTGGGTATGGTCTTTCTTTTCCACAAAAATAACTGGAGCTCCCCATGGAGATGAACTCGGTCTGATGTATCCCTTTTGAAGCAAATCGTCGACTTGCCTTTTGACTTCTGCCAACTCATTGGCTGCCATTCTGTAAGGTCTCTTATGGATCAGAGTTGTTCCGGGTATCAGATCTATTCTGAATTCAATATCTCTCTTAGGCGGCATACCAGGTAAATCGTCCGGGAACACGTCCGGGTATTCCTGTACTATGGAAATCTCTTCCAAAGCTACTTGGTTCAGACTTGACCTTAAAGACTCAGAAGACAATGCATGAACAGTTACAACCCGACCATCATTGCTGGTGAGAGTTACTTTTCTATTGGCACAGTCTATCACACCATTATACCTGACTAACCAGTCCATCCCTAGGATGACATCAAGATCTTTGGATTCTAACAGGATAAGATTGGCCAGAAATGGCACTCCTTGAATTTCTATTCTGACAGAGGGGCTACGTTGCAAAGAGAGTGCTTGATTACCCGGGGTACTAACCATCAAAGGACGTCTAAGATCTTCTACTTCCATCCCATGATTTCCCGCAAAACTCATAGATAAAAATGAATGTGTAGCACCAGAATCGAAAAGCATTGTTGCAGGAACTGAGTTAACAAGGAATGTACCCAAAATCACATCTGGAGCACCTTGAGCTTCTGCAGCAGCAACATGATTGACACGAGCCTTTGATGTAGGTGCGGTAAAGTTACCCTGGGCAGGAACAACCTTCACGCGTCGGGGCTTCGGACACTTGTCAGAGTAATGTCCTAGTTCACCACAGTTGAAGCATACTCCGGACTTGCTGCCTTGCTCCTTCTTGGCAGGCTGTTGTTGTGTTGGAGCTGCAACAGGACGTGGAGCTTGATTGCGGATGTTGTTGCCTGCGTTGTTATTGAAGAACTGACGCTGCGGACGAACAACAGACGAAGAACCTCCCTGTGGCATGGACTGGGGTCCTAAAGTAAGACGCGGCCTCTGACTATTCCCCTGTTGTGCCTTGAAGTGAGCAATCCGGCGTTTCTTCTGCTCCATGCGGTTGTCTTGTCCTCCTGACGAATAGCCTTATCCACTAACTTCTGGAAATCATGATAATCCCCAGTCATGAGTGGGTAAGACAGCTCATCATTAAGTCCTTCCAAGAACCTCTCCTGGCGCTCTTCATCAGTGCGCACATCTTCCGGAGCATAACGAGCCAGACGATTGAACTCGTGCAAATACTCGGTGACCGTGCGAGATCCTTGGGTGAGCGACCTAAATTCTTTCTTCTTGAGAGACACCACTCCCGATGGTATATGCGTCTTTCGAAAAGCAGCGGTGAATTCAAGCCAAGTGATAGGTTCAGCAGTAGCCTGTTAAGGCGGAAGTGATCCCACCACTCAGAGGCAGGGCCATGCAGTTGGTGTGATGCAAATGAGACCTTCTCCTGATCAGTGCACTGAAGCAAATCCAACTTCTTCTCTATGGCGTGCAGCCAATCACTAGCTTCAACAGGATTAGTGGTGCTAGAGAAAGTGGGCGGCCACATGAAGAAATTCTGCTAACTTTTCTGGGGAGGTGCATGGTTATTTCCCTGATTCTGCTGGTTCTGGAGTTGCTGCATCATCATGTTCATAAGCTGTGCCTGTTGAGCCAGGACTTGGGCAAGTGTGGGATTCTCTCCATTGTTGTTGTTGTTGTTGGGGCCATTCCCGTTGCTGCGAGTGAGCACCATCTGGCATGGCCAAGAGCACAAGAAGAGAAACCGGGAAAAACTACTTAGGATAGAGAATTAATTTTTCTACTAACTTAACTTTTATTGATCTTAACTAAGTTTCATTATTACAAAACTGAAGACTCACACACCACTAAACTCACCAACTACCTAACACTCGAAAGCAAACAAACGCATGCACTTACATCCCACCACTGATGTAAACCACATGCAGGACCCACACACACAACCAAACTTAAAACAAGCAAACTAACGCAACGATCTAGGACAACGGCTTGACAAGGAACTCTAGGTCTTCCGGGCATCGGAGTTGGTTGAAGGCTCGTTCGGCTCGTCTCCATCATCTTGAGTGGCTCCCCATTCGACCTTTGAGTGGGTGCGCTTCGATTCTTCTCCTTCATCATCACTTACGTTGACGATCGGAGGATCCGCTAGGGCCGGGGTAACTTCTTTCTCCACCACACGGACCTTTGGCGCCAATTGGTAGCGAGGGACGAATAGAGCTCTCTTCCTTGCGGTAAGACGAACCCTGGCCTTCTGCGGCGGTGCTTCTCCCTTCAATGCGGCTAGTTCCTTCTCCAAATGATCCACCTTGTCCTCTAGTTTGCAAATCTTACCACGATTCCGGTCTTCACGATCTTGAGCTGCTAACACAGTCTCCGCGCGGGTCTCATCCATAGCCCACAGCATCTCAACCAAATGCCTTGTGGTAGCATCATTCTCAATCCCCTCAGTCTCAAGGTAGCTGCCACGGTCACTTCCCTGGGGTTGGCGAGGATGGTAGCGATACTCAGTGTCGGCCAACTGATCACTGTAGCGATCGCGGAGCTCTCCTATGGCGATCCTTGCCACCTCCTGACATGCATGAATGTAATTTCCTCCTCCAGCTTCGAACATCACTGATGGGATATCTTCACTATTACTGTTCAAGGTGACTTTGACTCGACACTTTTCTTCATCCCGATCATGAGGAATCTGGGCATACATAGGGGCAGTCCCAAATCCTATGGCAAAGGACATCGTACGCAACTCCTGGACAAATCCCTCAACACCAAACAAGTACTCAGGCTTGTAGCGCGGCATCTAAAGACAAGTGAAAGGAGGGGGTTAAGACATTTATCCAATTAATAGCACAAGTTTTTGGATTAATTTGAATAAAGTTAGAAAATCCAAGTAAAAGGTAAGTAAATAAATAAAGTAAACCAAGCTTGCAAGATAAGTTGAAACAGTTGGAAACAAGATCACAAATTTTGCACTTTTGAACAGCAGGTTTCAAAAATAAAATAAAAGAAAAGTTATAAAATCAACCTGCTAAATTTATTTCATTGCAACAAGATTAAATAAAACAATGTTGTAAAACTTTTGCTGGTAAATGAGCCATTAGTACAGTAATAGATGTACAGTACTAATAACACTGGAATAAATAAATTTTTAAATGAGAACAATCAAAGGAATTATAAACTACATGTGCCATTAGTTTTGGTTTAATTAAAAGAGAAAGGGAGGAGAACAGTTCTACTTTTCCATTATATTTTTTAGAGGGCTTCTATGGGTAACCATTTGGCATAACCTAGGGTCAAGAAGGCTCTGATACCAACTTGTCACGCCTGGAATTTCTATCCAAAATTCCAAACGCTTACATGTGTGTGAATCCTCGTCCAGGAATCAGCCGAGGCACACAGTAACAAATTGATAATAGAGTACAATTATTACTCTAATTAATAAGCGAATAAAATGTCATTACAGAGGTAGATAGTTCCTCTCAATCAATAAAGATCTAAGCAGCGGAAAATAAGATAAACGGCGCAGACGACTCCACTCCACAGGCATCTTGACCAGGGCTACACCTAATCCTCCACACCATCAGCATCACTGTAGAACTCCTCCTCTGATGAATGATTGCAAGGTGAGTATATGACATACTCAGCAAGCCACGCAGCAATTATGCAAGTGCACAGGATAACAAAGGATGGCATAGTAGGGTTTCATTTGCATAAACAGCATTTAATAAACATTTCAGAATTTAATAAAACAGTTAAGTAATAATTAAACAATATTAATTCAACGCTATACAACATACCCTGTTGCATAGGCCCAACCAATCTGAACAACCATCCCGGCTGCATAGTTCTATCTCCAAACCAGGAATATACCATTCCAAACCAGGAGCTAATCAAATTATTACCAGATATAGCATCTTTCATTATGACGAGAGGTGTGAGACTAATCACGAAAGACATTGTTAGACCCGCCCATAACCGCGGGCACGGCTATTCGAATAGTTTTACTCTGGCCAGAGATGTACCACTGTACCCACAAGACACAGCCCCACAACATGTCACCATGTGCCTCAATACCACCACGGTACCTCGGAAAGGAGCTGTGACAGTACCCCTCGCACAACACAATCCACCACAGCGCACCGTTCCTGGATCATAATCACCCCCTTATAAACAAGGCATGGACTCCCAGCGACCCCCGTGGGCTTATCTCCGCCACTTCTCAGTCTGGTGCCCCGCAATGAACCATGCTATACAAAAGGTAAAGCCGTTGCCCACGCTGGCTTGTGGTTGGCACGGTTAATGTTTCACAACCGAAACTCATGAACCAGTCCTTAATTGTCATGAGCACGACCATCAAAACCATGTGCTCACAACCCACCATTATCAGGTTTTAATTGGCAAATTAACTAATTAACCAATCATGATTAACCATCATGAGCTATCATTAAGCCATCATTAAATAATAGTGAATCATAAGTTACCCCGAAAGTGTGCTAAAGTTTCTAAGCATGGCTAAGCAATCATATCTAATATCTAGCTGAACCAATATATAAAGCCCAACTAGTCAAGTTATAATAACCCAAGGTATCAAGGAATAAAGTAATCAAGAACAAAAGGGCTCTAACAAACAATAGGTTAATTCCACCCAATGACATTCGAAAATAAATGCAATAGTTGAATAGAAACAATAGCTTTAAACGGGATCAACATACTCAAAGGGTTGTTTGGGATCTGTGTGACTTGCCTTGCTGGCCTTGGAACTCCTCAAATTCTTCTCCTGCGAAAACGGACTCTCCGGAAACGTCGGAATCTAAACAGAAAAGAGCAAAAACACCAAAACAGCACATAAACAAGCATGAACAGTACATGTGGATATTTTTAACATGTAGATCTCAATTTTAGAAAAATTTAGAGACTTGAACCAACTAAATCCGAGCTAAGATGAATTAGTTATGAATTTTTAAAGATTAAATCGGATTAAAACACTTATATGGATTTTAATTGAATTATGACGCAATAATGAATTATTTTTGAAAAGAAAAAGGGGATTATTGCGTCGGCGGCTAGGGTTTGCGGTGGACTGGGCGCACGGCGACGGTTCACGGGAACGGACGGCCGAGATCGATCCATCCAAAACGAACGGCCGAGATCGACCGGTCCACGGCGGACGGCATCGATGACGTCGGCGATGACGTCATCTCCGGCGGCGGCTCAGGCGCGCAAGCTCGCCGGCGAACGACGGCGCGACGACGCGAACGGAGGACACCTATGGGTAGCGGACAGCACGGCGAACTCACCGGTGACCAAAGAAGCGGCGGAGGAGCAACGGACGGCGACGGCGGCGAAGAAGAAGCGGCGGCGACCTTCGGCTTGACGACGGCGACGGTGTTCCGGCGGTCGACAGCGACGGCGGAGGGGCGGACGAGGTCGGCGACGGCTTAGCGATCACGACGGCGGCCTCCCCGAGCGACAGCGACGACCGGAGCGACGGCGGCGCACGGCTGGAGCAACGGCGGCGACGGCGGCGCTAAACTACACAGTGCTAGGACTCTACCGGCGACGAGAGGCGAAGGCGAGGGTGGCGACGGGTAGCGGAGACACCGGGGATCCTTTTAAAGAGGCAAGAAGGCGGCGGCGAAGGCCCACGGCGACCGGCGACGAGAAGGAAAGGTTAGGGTTCGGGAGAGAGAGACGAATCCGATTCGAGATCGAATCCACGAATTTCCAAATCGATTTAGATGAAGTTTCCAAAAGGGAAAAGGTAGAGGAGATCCCGAGGATCATTTCCCCTCAATTGATTTCACCGGAAAAGAAAAAGGGCGGCCGGATTTGGAAGGAGACGGCGGCGGCGCGGCGCTAGGGTTTCGGGCGGCGGCGGCGCGAGGAAGACGACGAGTCCGACAGGTGGGCCCCACCTGTCAGCGAGCGGACCCGCGCGCGCGAGCGGCGGCTCGGCTGCGCACTGGGCCGGCTTGGGCCGAGGAGGAGAGAGAGGGTTTTGGGCCGACTTTCGACCCAAAGCCAAAAGAAGACTTTTTAAAACCTTTTCCAATTTAAATTATTCATGAAATGCAATTCCATTTATTAAAAATACTTCCTTAGCTCAAATAAATCCCAGAAAAATCTAGGAATTATAGAATTAAGCGAAGTATTTAATGAAGTTTTATCTGGCCCCATTTTATATTGGAATTTGTTATTTAAAATTAGATCTTCTTTTCAAGGCTTTTAAAATCAATTCTATTAATTCCAATTAAACAACAATTTACATATTTAGGATTTTTAGGGTGTGACACTATCCTTGGGATCACAATGGATGGTGGACAGAACCGTCGTTGTTTAATGTGAATACTGGTACTAAAAATTTGATCAGTCTATGCTAGCTCTTAGGCTTGTGAAAAGAATTACAAAACTTGTTTTGTGCAAATGAACCATAGCCATCCTTTGAATACCCCTATCATGTGCATTGTTGCTGTGGTGGCTTGCTGAGTACGGTTGGTACTCACCCTTGCTATTTATATATCTTTTAGGAGAGTGTTGAAGAGAAGCCCTTGTCAGTACGCTTGCGTATCCAACAAGATGATCGGAGTGCGGTCTTGTTCTAGGTCTCGTTCCCCAGTCGACTGCCTGTGGCATGTTAACCGGGCCCTTATATTATTTTGTCTTCCGCTGTTGTTCTCTGATAGTTGTTGGCCTACCTGGCCCTAATGTAAGTATTTAACTCTTTTAGCCTGAATTCATTCATGATATGTTGTGATCCAACTATTTATGTGTGTACCAACTACTGATCCAGGGATTGGTACGGATAAACACAGAAGATTTCCGATTTCCAAAATCGGGGGTCTACAAGCCGCCGTCGGCAATGACGTCATCGTCGACGTTAGTGCCACGTCAGATGTAGACCCGTGGTAGGTCGGTAAGATCTCGGCCGTTCGTTTTGTTTAGATTAGATCTCAGCCGTTCGTTTCGTAGACCGCTTCCGTGCACTCGGTCCACCGTGAACCCGAGTCCCGCTGACGCAATAAATCCTTTTTCCTTTTCAAAAATAATTCTTTATTGCATCATAATCCAATTAAAATCTATATAAATGATTTAATCCAGTTTAATCTTTAAAAATTCATAACTAATTCATCTTAGCTCGGATTTAGTTGGTTCAAGTCTCTAAATTTTTCTAAAATTGAGTTCTACATGTTAAAAATATCCACATGTGCTGTTTATGATTGTTTGTGTACTGTTTTGGTGATTTTACTCTTTTATGCTTAGATTCCGACGTTCTCGGAGAGTCCAATCTTGCAGGAGAAGACTTTGAAGAATTCCAAGGACAGCAGGGCAAGTCCCACAGATCCAAACAACCCTTGGAGCATGTTGATTCTGTTTAAAGCTATTGTTTCTATTCAACTATTGCATTTATTTTTGAATGCATCGGGTGGGAATGACCTATTTCCTTTGTTATAGCCTTTTTGTTATTGATTACCTATACTTTGTCACCTGGTTAATAATTGTGTCAGGGTTATGGTTACCACATACTTAATAGTAGTTGACTAAATCTCGGCAGGACCCACTACATATCATATCCTATACGGAAGCAACATTCGGATATAGGAGGAGTTCCGGATAAGGAAAGAGAACCAGAGTTCTACATGGAAACGACAAGGACTACTCAGATTGTATCCATATTGGTTTCCCTAGTTCTACTTGGACAAGGGGACACCTATGGGTATAAATACAAGGCCCCCTAGGAGGAGAGGGGAGAGGAGACGATCAACACGATCGGCACCCACCATAGAGGATCAACACTCAACACAATTGACATAGAAGCCACAACATGGAAGCCTACATCCGCCAAGGCACGCCGCCGGATATCGACTTCAGGGATAAGCACGGCTAGTACCCTACGGTGTCTCCGGATAATGTCAGGAGAGACAAAAGCGTATCTCTGATCTTGCCGGGCATGGATGCGAGGACAAAGGCTACCCTGTTGTCGACTACGAGTCAGACCGCCATGTCGACAACAGTTAGATAGGCTACCCCAAATATTGTACTGGCGTGATTATCATGAATAAGAGCAATACCGGCTTCGGCCAACAGGATGTAGGGTTATTACCTGACAATTGAGGGGCCCGAACCTGTATAAAAATCCCTGTCTCCATCTCTTTTACCTCAGTCTCACATATATCCTAGCACCGACGATCCCCACACTATGCAAATACCAGAATTGCGACATCAAACGTCGACAGTGGCGCGCCAGGTAGGTGGATTTTGGTGCTTCAGGATTTTGACGAGATGGGTTGAAAAGATGGATTCTCCAACAACAAGCTACTTGACGACTTCGGCTGTGGTGAGATCCAACTTGTCCAAGTACATCTTCCGACTAGATCGGGACCATCATTGTCATCGACAACTTGGTCTATCGAGATCATCCAAGCCTCAAGATACGCGGCGTACCAAAAGATGTCAGATCATATGATGTCGAACGAGTACGCAATAAGGTAATTGGTAGATTAGTTTTTCAAATTGATCTACTAATTTCGTAGATACATCCGACATGTATCTACAAAGGTACGCAATATTTTATCTGCAATTTATCGTAGCGATTCAGATTATACAGCATTGTCAGATCCATGATTTATTATGTTTACCTAGAGCATGTTCTTTATACAATAATATCGGTTGCGCGGGTGTCCCCGATGTTAAATCGACTACGATCTAACGCTGGGGGCTCGCGCTGTCTTCTTCTGTATAAATCATGCTTGTTTACGGTTTACATAATGCCCTGACATTTACATCTGCTCGTTATATCCTGGTAATACTAGAAGATCCATGCAGTTTTTTGAGTACATACTCGATATTCTCTGCTATATATCCTGCCTTCTAGAAAATATTTTTCAGGAACAATTGAGCACTTGAGTAGGTTGTGGTCGAGTACACCACATTATCGAGAACGATCTCGACAAATACAGAGTCATCGTGCCCAACCTACCAACGAAGACCGACGACCTATCTCATAGCACTGGCCATCGCTGGACTACTCGAGAAAAGGTTGTTAACGGATAATTCCTCGCGAACGTTGTCGGCTTGATCACCTGACATGATTGCGAATGGACATCCGGATATGCTACAAGTTGGGTGCATGAGTCATGCTGGCCACATGAGACGCACATAATAAACCAACTCTAGCACTTCCATTGGTGTTCGAGAGATCATTCTACACGTTCGCTGGTCCTCGAACCAGTACGTAGCAATCTCTCGCACCGCAAGCTTCCATCGGTGTCCGAGAGATAATTCTACACGTTCGATGGTACTCGAACCAGTACGTAGCAATCTCTTGCACCGCAACCTCCATTGGTATCTGAGAGATAACTCTACATGCTCGCTGGTCCTCGAACCGGTACGTAGCAATCTCTCGCACCGCAACCTCCATTGGTGCTCGAGAGATAACTCTACACGCTCGCTGGTCCTCGAACCGGTACGTAGCAATCTCTCGCTCCGCAACCTTCATTGGTGTTCGAGAGATCATTCTACACGTTAGCTGGTCCTCAAACCAGTACGTAGCAATCTCTCGCACCGCAAGCTTCCATCAGTGTCCGAGAGATAATTCTACACGTTCGCTGGTCCTCGAACCAGTACGTAGCAAACTCTTGCACCACAACCTCCATTGGTGTCCGAGAGATAACTCTACTCGCTCGCTGGTTCTCCAACCAGCACGTAGCAATCTCTCGCACTGCAACCTCCATTGGTGTTCGAGAGATAACTCTACACGCTCGCTGGTCCTCGAACCGGTACGTAGCAATCTCTTGCACCGCAACCTTCATTGGTGTTCGAGAGATCATTCTACATGTTCGCTGGTCCTCGAACCAGTACGTAGCAATCTCTCACACCGCAACCTCCATTGGTGTCGAGAGATGATTCTGCGCGTTCGCTGGTCCTCGAACCAGTACGTAGCAATCTCTCGCACCGTAGCCTCAGATGGTGGAGGTACGACTATAGCAATAACGCAACGGTCCTCGCACCACGACTTCAAATGATCGAGAGACACCTACTCACTGGTTCTCAACCAGTCAATCGTAGCGATCTCTTGTACATTTACTTATAGTGGTTGAGTTACGACTACTGCCTGGTTCTCGACCAGCGGTGTAGCGATTCTCCGACTATTTCCACTTCTAGTGGTCGAGTTACGACTACTGCCTGGTCCTCGACCAGCGGTGTAGCAATTCTCCCACTACTTCCACTTTAAGTGGTCGAGTTACGACCACTGCCTGGTCCTCGACCAGCGGTGTAGTGATTCTCCCATTACCTGTACTCCAACAAAGTTGATATCAGGTACACAAGATCGCCAAGTGTTTTACCCAGAGATCCCTTACCACAAAAGACACCTAGCGTTGAAACCTATCATACTGTCCCTTTACGCCGTCTTGACAAGGCCTCCGAGGAACCTAAGGGAACTTCGGCTGGGGACGCCCAGAGCCGATAAGGCCTTGTTGGATCCTTCAGAGATGAAAGACCATGTAAGATCTGGTCGTGTAAGAGTTCTCGCCGTGCGTATTAACCAAGTCGTGTAATCGGAAATTGAGTTTTCCAACTTCATGGCTGGGGGCTAGGATCAGTGCTTGTTCAACCAAGGCAGGTCAAAGGTCCAAGAGCCTTGTCATCCGAGAACGATTCTCCGACGACAAGGCTGGGGGCTAGGGAGAGTATGACTCTACAAACTGACTGATCGGAGTCGGTAAGAGAGAAGACGCTCATATACAAAACACTGGTCTGTACATTCAATTCACTAGTCTGTCATATTATAACATGTCACCCTTTGAGCATTCGCTCGGGGGTTATTTCTATCTAATATTCTTTTCTGAGTATTGATTTAAGGAAAATTCTATTCTTTTCTGAGTATTGTCGAGGAATACGGAATGAAGAGATGGTGTACCCGCTGAGATAAAATTTCTTGACTTCAATCCAAATTCTCGATTACAGCAAGACGGGAGACTTAGTCGTACACTCTGTACTTTCTCGGTCGACATCAGAGATTGACTTAGACAAACCCTTTCGGTGCCCACACGAGGCTGATAGAGGAAGTCTAACGTTATCTCTAAACTCACCGAGAGTGATCACATGAGCTCGATAACAGTTCCTGCAAAGTCTGCGGTTGAGAATATGAACTCGTTCATTTGCATCGAAGTCGGGGGCTACTGTCAGGGTTATGGATACCACATACCTAATAGTAGTTGACTAAATCTCGGCAGGACCCACTAAATACCATATCCTATACGGAAGCAACCTTCGGATATAGGAGGAGTTCCGGATAAGGAATGACAACCAGAGTTCTACATGGAAATGACAAGGACTACTCGGATTGTATCCATATTGGTTTCCCTAGTTCTACTTGGACAAGGGGACACCTATGGGTATAAATACAAGCCCCCCTAGGAGGAGAGGGGAGAGGAGACGATCAACACGATCGGCACCCACCATGGAGGATCAACACTCAACACAATCGACATAGAAGGCACAACATGGAAGTCTACATACGCCAAGACACGCCGCGGATATTGACTTCAGGGATAAGCACGGCTAGTACCCTACGGTGTCTTCGGATACTGTCAGGAGAGACGAAAGCGCTATCTCTGATCTTGCCGGGCACGGATTTGAGGAGAAAGGCTACCCTGTTGTCGACTACGAGTCAGACCACCATGTCGACAACAGTTAGATAGGCTACCCCAAATATTGTACTGGTGTGATTATCATGAATAAGAGCAATTCCGGCTTCGGCCAACAGGATGTAGGGTTATTACCTGACAATTGAGGGGTCCGAACCTGTATAAAAATCCCTGTCTCCATCTCTTTTACCTCAGTCTCGCATATATCCTAGCACCGACGATCCCCATACTATGCAAATACCAGAATTGCGACATCAAACGTCGACAAATTGGATTAGCAAGAACATTATATGGTTTTAACTAAAGTAATTAGGATGCTTAGCCATGCTTAGAGACACTAGCTCATATGAATGGGATTACTAATGATTCAGTATTACTTAATGATCGATTAATGGTAGCTCATGATGGTCAATCGTGATAGGATGGTTATTAAGATGCCAACTAAAACATGGTAATGGTGGGTTGTGAGCACATGGTTTTGATAGTCGTGCTCATGACAATTAAGTACCGGTTCAAGATTTTCGGTTGTGAAACATTAACCGTGCCAACCACAAGCCAGCGTGGGCAACGGCTTTACCTTTTGTATAGTGTGGTTCATTGTGGGGAACCAGACTGAGAAGTGGCGGAGATAAGCCCACGGGGGTCGCTGGGGAGTCCATGCCTTGTTTTATAAGGGGGTGATTATGATCCAGGAATGGTGCACTTCTTTGAATTGTGTTATGCGGAGGGTATTGTCACAATCTCTATTCACAATCTCTATTCAGGTTCTTGTTAAGTATCGCGACGCATGGTTGACATGATGTTGAGGTTGTGTCTTGTGGGTACAGTGGTACACCTCTAGCCAGAGTAAAACTATTCGAATAGCCGTGCCCGTGGTTATGGGCAGGTCTAACAATGTCTTTCGTGATTAGTCTCACATCTCTCACCATAATAAATGATGCTGTAATTGGTAATAACTTGTTTAGCTCCTGGTTTGGAATGGTATATTCCTGGTTTGGAGATAGAACTGTGCAGCCGGGAATGGTTGTTCAGAATGGTTGGGCCTTTGCTACGGGTATGTTGTATAGCGTTGGATTAATATTGTTTAATTAAATGCTTTAATGTTTTTCTAAATTCTAAAGTATTTATTGATTTCCATTTATGCAAATGAGACTATATTATGCCATCCTTTGTTATCTCCTGCACTTGCATATTTGCTGCGTGGCTTGTTGAGTATGTCATATACTCACCTTGCAACCATTCATCAGAGGAGGAGTTCTACAGTGAGGCTGAAGGTGTGGAGGATTAGGCGTAGCCCTGGTCAAGCTGCTTGTGGGATGGAGTCGCCTACGCTCTTTATTTTATTTTCCGCTGCTTAGATCTTTATTGTTTGAGAGGAACTATCTATCTCTGTAATGACTTTATATTCGTCTATTAATTAGAGTAATAATTGCACTCTATTATCAATTTGTTATTGTATGCCTCGACTGATTCCTGGACGAGGGTTTACACAGATGTAAGCGTTTGGAGTTTTGGATAGAAATTCCGGGCGTGACAAGTTGGTATCAGAGCCTCCTTGACCCTAGGTTATACCAAATGGTTACCTATAGAAGCCCTCTAAAAATATTGAAAAAGTAGAACTGTTCTTCTCTCTTTCTCTTTTAATTAAACCAAGCTAATGGCACATGCAGATTATAGTCTCTTTAATTGTTCTCATTAAAAATTTACTTATTATTCCTGTGTTGTTAGTACTATACATCTATTACTGTACTAATGACCCATTTACCAGCAAAGGTTTTACAACATTATTTTTATTTAATCATGTTGCAATATAATAAACTTAGCATGTTGATTTTATAACTCTCTTTTATTTTAGCTTTTTTTTAAACCTGTTATTCAAAAGTGCAAAAATTTGTGATTTTGTTTTCAATTGTTCCAACTTATCTTAGTTTACTTTATTTACCTTTCACTTCGATTTTCTAACTTTATTCAATTTAATCCAAAACCTTGTGCTATTAATTGGATAAATGTCTTAACTCCTTCCTTTCTTTTGTCTTTAGATGCCACGCTTCAAGCCTGAGTACTTGTTCGGTATTGAGGGATTTGTCCAGGAGCTGCGTACGATGTCCTTTACCATAGGATTCGGGACTGCTCCTTTGTATGCCCAGATTCCTCATGATCGTGATGAAGAGAAGTGCCGTGTCATGGTCACCTTGAACAGTGATCGTGACGACATCCCATCGGTGATGTTCGAGGCTGGAGGGGGAAGCTATCCTCATGCTTGTCAGGAGGCGGCAAGGATCGCCATAGGAGAGCTCTGCGACCGTTGCAATGATCTGTTGGCCGACACTGAGTATCGTTACCATCCTCGTTAGCCCCAGGGAAGTGACCGTGCCAGCTATGTTGATCCTGAAGGAATTGAGAATGATGCTACCATAAGACATTTGGTCGAGATGCTGTGGGCCATGGATGAGTCCCGCGCTGAAGTCGTGTCAGCTGCTCAAGCTCGTGAAGACCAGAACCGTGGTAAGATCTGCAAGCTAGAGGACAAGGTTGATCGTCTGGAGAAGGAACTGGCCGAATTGAAGGGAGAAGCGCCACCACAGAAGGCCAGGGTTCATCTTACCACAAGGAAGAGAGCTCTTTTTGTTCCCTGCTACCAGTTGGTGCCCAAGGTTCGTGTGGTGGCAAGAGAAGCTGTCCCAGTCCCAGTCCCAGTGGATCCTCCGGTCGTTAATTTAAGTGATGAGGAGGAAGAAGATTCAAAGCGCACCCATTCAAAGGTTGAGTGGGGTGCTACTCAAGATGATGAGAACGAGCCGAACGAGCCTTCAATCAACTCCAATGCCAGGAAGACCTAGATGTCTTGTTAAGTCGTTGCCTTAGTTCCTTGTGTTAGTTTGCTTGTTTAAGTTTGGCTATGTGTGGGTCTTGCATGTGGTTTACATCATTGGTGGGATGTAAATGCATGCGTTTGTTTGGTTTCGAGTGTTAGGAAGATTGAGTTAAGTGGTGTGAGAGTCTTCAGTTTTATGTAATAATGAAACTCAGTTAAGATCAATAAAAGTCAAGTTAGTAGAAATTAATTCCCTGTCCTAAGTAGCTTTCCCCCTTGTTTCTCTTCTTGTGCTCTTGCCTATGCCAGATGGTGAACACCCGCAGCAATGGAAATGGGCCCAACAACAACAACAACAATGGAGAGAATCCCACGCTTGCCCAAGTCCTAGCTCAACAGGCGCAACTCATGAACATGATGATGCAACAACTCCAGAACCAACAGAACCAGGGGAACAATCATGCTCCTCCCCAGAACAAGTTAGCAGAATTTCTTCATGTGAGGCCGCCCACTTTTTCCAGTACTACCAATCCAGTTGAGGCTGGTGATTGGCTACACGCCATAAAAAAGAAGTTGGACCTGCTTCAGTGCACTAACCAAGAAAAAGTCTCCTTTGCTTCGTATCAGCTTCATGGCCCTGCCTCTGAGTAGTGGGATCACTTCTGTCTCAACAGGGCTACTGCTGAACCAATCACTTGGCTTGAGTTCACTGCTGCTTTCAGGAAGACTCATGTACCATCGGGAGTGGTGTCTCTCAAGAAGAAGGAGTTCAGGGCGCTCACTCAGGGATCCCGTTCTGTCACCGAGTACATGCATGAATTCAATCGTCTGGCCCGTTATGCTCCGGAGGATGTGCGCACAGATGAAGAGCGTCAAGAGAATTTCTTGGAAGGACTGAATGATGAGCTTTCTTACCCGCTAATGACTGGGGATTATTCTGATTTCTAGAAGTTGGTGGATAAGGCCATTCGTCAGGAGGATAAGTACAACCGAATGGAACAGAAGAAACGCAGGATTGCTTAGTTCAAAACTCAGCAAGGGAATAGTCAGAGGCCGCGTCTCACTATGGGACCTCAGGTAGTGTCACAGGGAGGATCTTCGTCTGTTGTTTGTCCACAGCGTCAGTTCTACAACAACAATGCTGGCAATAACAACTGCAACCAAGCTCCACGTCTATTGCAACTCCAGTCCAGCACCCGCCTATCAAGAGGGAGCAAGGAAACAAGCCAGGGGTGTGTTTCAACTGTGGTGAACCAGGTCATTATTCTGACAAGTGTCTGAAGCCTCGACGTGTGAAGATTGTTCCTGTGCAGAATAACTCCAATGCACCAGCGTCAAAGGCTCATGTCAATCATGTTGCTGCTGCAGAAGCCCAAGGTGCTCCAGATGTGATTTTGGGTATGTTTCCTGTTAACTCAGTTCCTGCAATAGTGCTTTTCGATTCTGGTGCTACCTTTTTATCTATGAGTTTTGTGGGAAATCATGGGATGGAGATAGAAGATCTTAGATGTCCTTTGATGTTTAGTACCCCCAATAACCAAGCACTCTCATCACAACGTAGCCCTTCTGTCAGAATAGAGATTCAAGGTGTTCCATTTCTGGCCAACCTTATTTTGTTAGAATCCAAAGACCTTGATGTCATCCTAGGGATGGACTGGTTAGCCAGATATAAAGGTGTGATAGACTAAACCAATAGAAAAGAAACTCTCACCAGCAATGATGGTCAAGTTAACTGTTCATGCATTGCCTTCTGAACCTTTAAGGTCAAGTTTGAACCAAATAACTTTGGAAGAGATTCCAATAGTACGGGACTACCCAGATGTATTCCCGAATGATTTACCTGGTATGCCGCCTAAGAGAGATATAGAAATCAGAATAGATCTAGTACCAGGGACAACCCCGATCCATAAGAGACCTTATAGAATGGCAACCAACGAATTAACAGAGGTCAAGAGACAAGTAGATGATTTCCTTCAGAAAGGATACATTAGACCAAGTTCATCTCCATGGGGAGCTCCAGTCATTTTTGTGGAGAAGAAAGATCATACCCAGAGGATGTGTGTGGATTATCATGCACTGAATGATGTGACCATCAAGAATAAGTACCCGCTGCCTAGAATTGATGATTTGTTTGACCAGCTTAAAGGTGCCACCATTTTCTCCAAGATCGATCTTCGATCAGGGTATCACCAGTTGAGGATTAAAGAGGAAGATATACCTAAGACGGCTTTTACCACTCGGTATGGGTTGTTTGAATGTACTGTCATGTCTTTCGGACTTACCAATGCCCCTGCTTTCATCATGAACTTGATGAATAAGGTGTTTATGGAATACCTGGACAAGTTCGTTGTGGTCTTAATTGATGACATTCTTATTTACTCCCGAACCAAAGAAAAGCATGAAGAACATCTTCGTCTTGCATTAGAGAAGTTACGAGAACATCAGCTTTATGCCAAGTTTAGCAAATGCGAATTTTGGTTGTCTGAAGTAAAGTTTCTTGGGCACGTCATCTCAGCCGGAGGAGTTGCCGTTGACCCTAGTAATGTGGAATCCGTAACCAATTGGAAACAATCGAAGACAGTTTCAGAGATTCGTAGATTCCTAGGTCTTGCAGGCTATTACCGGAGGTTCATAGAGAATTTTTCCAAGATTGCTAAGCCCATGACACGCCTGCTTCAGAAAGACGTGAAGTACAAGTGGTCAGAAGAATGTGAGCAGAGTTTTCAAGAGTTGAAAAGTCACTTAATATCAGCACCCATTATGATTTTGCCTGATCCAAAGAAGGGTTTCCAAGTGTATTGCGATACATCTAAGCTTGGGTTAGGTTGTGTTCTGATGCAAGATGGGAAGGTGGTTGCCTATGCATCTTGTCAGTTACATCCTCATGACAAGAATTACCCTACTCATTATCTTGAGTTAGTTGCAGTGGTTCATGCCTTGAAGATTTGGCGTCACTACCTCTTTGGTACTCGTGCGGAGGTGTACACGGATCACAAGAGTTTGAAGTATATCTTCACCCAGCCAGATCTGAACATGAGGCTACGGAGATGGTTGGAATTAATTAAGGATTATGACATGGGAATTCATTACCACCCGGGAAAGGCTAACGTTGTAGCAGACGCTCTCAGCAGGAAAGGCTATTGCAATGCTACAGAAGGACGACAGTTGCCGTGGGAGTTATGCAAGGAATTCGAAAGACTGAATTTGGGAATTGTCAGTAGAGGTTTCGTTGCAGCTTTAGAAGCGAAGCCCACTCTTATTGATCAGGTTAGAAAAGCTCAAACCAATGATCCTGATATCCAAGATCTTAAGAAGTATATGAGAAGAGGAAAGGCTATCGGTTATTTGGAAGATGAGCAAGGAACTTTATGGTTGGGCGAGAGAATTTGTGTCCCAAACAACAAGGAGTTGAAGGATACAATCCTGAAGGAAGCTCATGACACTTTATACTCCATTCACCGAAATTTTGGTGGGCAAGTATGAAGCGGGAGATAGCAGAGTATGTAGCTGTGTGTGATGTATGTCAGCGAGTCAAGGCAGAACATCAGAAACCCGCAGGTTTGCTGCAGCCTTTAATAATACCAAAATGGAAGTGGGAGGAAATTGGGATGGATTTCATCACTGGTCTGCCCAGAATGTCATCTGGCCATGATTCTATTTGGGTGGTAGTCGACAGGCTTATCAAATCTGCTCATTTCATCCCTATGAGGACAACATATTCTGGAAATAGTTTGGCGGAATTATATATGGCAAGGATTATGTGTTTGCATGGCGTTCCTAAGAAATAATATCCGATCGAGGGAGCCAGTTGTTGGGATACGCGTAGGCTACGATAGCATAAATCAAAATTTTCTATCGCGTAAACTAGGAACCATGCAAGTATTAGATCATAGATCGTTACCACTCAACGCGCTGTGCAGCGGAAGAAGATGTTGAGAAGTCGAAGGAACTCTCGCGAAGTAGCGCGCGTCGATGTAGAGGAGGTAGTCGATCGCACCGGATCGACCTTCTCCTCCACGTGTGTTCTCCTCGCCGTACTACCACGCCAATCAGCACCGCAAACCAGCGGCACCTCTACCGGTATACACGTATAGGGACGGAACGCCACGCGCAGATGTGCTAGCACCCGCGCGCGGCTAGGGTTTTGCTCGGGGAGGGAAGTGACGGGTAGGGTTTCTCACGTGATGCAATGCCTCCGCCGGTCAGACCCCTCACGAATATATAGGATCCATCACTCGGGCCTCGAAGGCTCGTAGGACTCCTATTCGGATCCCTATCCAAATTAAGCTCATATTGGATCTCTATCCAATCCCCTTATTCCGGCCCATTAAGCGTGCGACCCTGTAGGTTCATATATACTCAACTGTAACCCGAAAACTCCTTTTCGGTCCACGCGTCAACAGCGGCTCCTAGCAGAACGTATTGACCCACCGGGCATACATAAAGATCATATCGGCTGAACCTCTACTGTATACTTGTATCAACCACTTTGCCTCACAATATCGATAAAGCTCAAGGCTAGATATGTGCCATCCTCTAATAGCTCAATCATTCAATCGAACCTGTTGATAGATTATATAACTTGTGATTGACTCCTCAATCACCTTTGGCATGGCCATGCACTTCCATAATCTGCAACATCGAGGGGCCCAGAGATATCTCTCCATAGGAGGGGCAAATCCCATCTTGATTATTCATATCCCACTACATGTTTCATAGCATACCCGAAAACTACTTTTATAGCTACCCATTTACGGAGTAGCGTTTAGCAGTCCCTAAGTAAGCTACTACACATGTTGAAAACCATGATAATCTCAGGTCTAAGGATTCAACACCAACACTAAATGAGATCACTGATGACACAACACATGGCTCTTGCAGTGTCTCATGTTGGGTCTATCCAACAACATGTTCACCAACATGTGTCCACATTATTAATTTGGTATCTCTACACCATGATCCATGAGACACGATCATCAATTAATACATGTGTTGATCATATAAACATATTTGTTCCACATATGATATTTGATCAGGGATCCTTTAGAAATAGTAACAAACAACATAAAGAGTCTCATGAAAGAATCACATATTCATTAACCAATAAGGAGTTATCTATTTCAAGGAACAATGTCAGATAAATATGTAAACATAGTATGTGATACAATCATCTCTATGATTGCCTCTAGGGCATATCACTAACAGTCTCCCACTTGCACTAGAGTCAATCATGAACGCATCTTATACCCATTGCCCTAGTGTGTGCCTCATGCTTAGGCTGAGGGAGTGGCTTTGTCAACGGATCTGCAACATTTAAATCCGTATGTATTTTGCATATCTTAACATCTCCTCTATCCACTATCTCGCGAATGAGGTGATACCGCCGTAAAATGTGTTTGGACTTTTGATGCGATCTAGGCTCCTTGGCTTGCACAATGACACCACTATTATCGCAATAGAGGTCCATAGGGCTAGAAGCACTAGTCATCACACCTAGTTGAGAAACGAATTTCTTTATCCAAACAGTCTCCTTTGCTGCTTCAGAAACGACAATGTATTCGGCTTCTATTGTAGAATCAGCCACTGTATCTTGCTTGCAACTCTTCCAACTCACAGCGCCTCCATTCAGGCAGAACACAAATCCAGACTGCGATCTAAAATCATCTTTGTCGGTTTGGAAGCTTGCGTCGGTGTAACCATTTACAACGAGCTCATAGACTAGGAACATATCCTTAGTTCTTCTCAAGTACTTCAGGATATTCTTTACAGCTATCCAGTGACTCTCACCTGGATCTGATTGGTATCGGCTTGTTGCACTAAGTGCATATGAAACATTTGGACGTGTACATAGCATAGCATACATGATGGATCCGATTGCCGAGGCATATGGAATCACACTCATCTTGTTTCGCTCATCAGTCGTTCGAGGACACTGATTCTTGCCAAGATTAATGCCATGTGACATCGGTAAGAAACCTTTCTTAGAATCTTGCATGTTGAACCTCTTCAACACCTTGTCAATGTATGTACTCTGGCTTAATCCAATTAGCCTCTTTGATCTATCTCTATAGATCCTTATGCCGAGAATATATGATGCTTCCCCTAAGTCCTTCATTGAAAAACTATTTTTCAACGATATCTTAACGGATTCAAGCATAGGAATATCGTTCCCAATCAATAATATGTCATCTACATATAGGATTAGAAACACCAGTTCGCTCCCACTAATCTTCTTGTATACACAAGGCTCTTCTTCATTTTTGACAAAGCTCAACGCCTTGACTACTTCGTAAAACCGAATATTCCAACTCCGAGATGCTTGCTTCAACCCATAAATGGATTTATGCAATTTGCATATCTTTTTAGCTGATTGTGGATCAACAAAACCCTTGGGTTGTGTCATGTACACATACTCATCGAGATTTCCATTGAGGAAAGCTGTTTTGACATCCATTTGCCATATCTCATAATCGAAATAGGCAGCAATCGCTAAAACAATCCGAATAGATTTTAGCATGGCGACTGGCAAGAAAGTTTCATCATAATCAACACCTTGAATTTGTCTGAAACCTTTTGCCACCAATCGTGCCTTGTAGATGTGAACATTTCCATCTACATCTGTCTTTTTCTTAAAGACCCATTTGCACTCAATGGCTTTTACACCATCAGGTGGATCAACCAAGTTCCAAACTTGATTGACATGCATGGATTCTATTTTGGATTTCATGGCTCCAAGCCATTTCTCAGAGTCTGGTCCCACAATTGCTTCCTCATAGGTAGTAGGTTCATCATTGTCTAACAACAATATATCACATTGTCCTGTAGTTAACAACGCCGTATCCTGAAAATGCATTAATCCTCCTAGTGGGTTTTGGTGATTAATGACAAATGTGGTTAAGGGACTAATGAGCTCATTGAGTAGCTTTCAGGTGCATTAGTCCAAAGGTGTGGAAGATGGATGCTTAGAGACCTCCCAAAAAGTACAAAATCAAAGCAGACTGGAACTCGAGAAGTGCATAGGATAGTTTATCTTCTGAAATCGAGTTTTTAGAAAAAACCGTACTATTAAGAGGGGTTCCAGGTGATGCTCTGAGATATATCAAGTTCTCTTAGTGTGAACCAAGTGTCAAGTTTCCCTAGGAGTTCTTTTATCTTTTTTTTTTTGCAAATACTCCATCTGTCCAAAAATGCAAGTCCGGAACTTCCTGTCTTCCAGGTCCGGAAGTTCCGGTCTTGTGAAAAAGATTTTCCTAAGTGTAGTCCGGAAGTTCCGGTCTTCCAGGTCCGGAACTTCCTGTCTTGTTTCCAGTTCAAATTTGTGAGTAACGGCTAGATGTCGTCACCTAGCCGTTATACATATACATCTCGTTTCCAGCTCATTCCTTGGTCATTCCACTTTCACTTTTCAAACCTAGAGCTATTGCTAGCTTCTCCCAACTGTTTCTTGCCTTCTCCACTCAATCTAGAGCCTAATTCTTATGAGAAAGAGAGATTGAGAGGGAGAGAAGAAGATTTGGTGATGTGTGAAGACTAGGATCTTGGGTGAGCACTTGGAATATCTCGTGGGCTGTCATCTCGGTGCTTATTACTCTTGGAGATGATCTCCTGGACGGTTAGGTGTCGCCCGCGAGAATCCGTTGCATATTATGGATGTCCTGGGTAAGTTTGTAAAGGATTTCCTCTCCTCCGAAAGGGAACGAGGTAAGTTAGTGAAGTTCTTGTGCTCATATTCTAGAGGCTTTCCAAGTAGAGCAACCCACACTTGTGGTGGATTTCTAGAAGTAGGTTGAGTTGGATCTTGGTGGTCACTCAATTCTAGAAATTTGCCTAGGGGTGTTTGGGGTTGAAGGCTGTGGATTTCCTCTGGGGTTTTTGCACAAGTGAGGCTAGGGGTTAATCGAGACCCAGCTCTTTGGAGCTCCTCAACGGAGAGTAGGATCGCAAGATCCGAACTTCGGGAAAAAATCGCTCTTGTCTCTTTTTGTGATGTTTCTGTGAATGATTCTGTGATATATCCTCTGCTTAGAATACCTGTGCACCATCTTGTGAAGATTGGCTTAGTCTCCTGTTTCGAAATTTGAATTTCATCTCTGTTTTGTTACCCGGAAGTTCCTGTCTTAGAACACCGGAAGTTCCAGGCCTACCAGGCCGGAAGTTCCGGAGTTCCTTACCAGGAAGTTCCGGGTCTGTTTGAATTTTACCGCTGCGATTTGTTTTTAGAATTTCAGGGACAGCCTATTCACCCCTCCCCTCTAGGCTTCATCAGCGCGTTCATATCCTATCGGACCTTCGTGAAGCCGATGCTTCCTCAACTGGTTCAACAACAACTTGTTCAACCTGTTGAACAACATCTTGCTCAGCTTGTGGTTGTGTGGACGTTGAAGCGTTTTCCGGTGTTTCCTGAATTTCTTTAAGTCGCACCATGCTCCCACTATCCTTTCTTGAAATAAACTCTTTTTCCAAGAAAACACCGTGTCGGGCGACAAACACTTTGCCCTCATCCTGATTATAAAAATAATATCCTTTTGTTTTAGGATACCCCACAAAGAAGCATTTATCTGATTTAGGTGTGAGTTTGTCCGATTGCAAACGTTTTACATAGATCTCATAGCCTCAAATCTTTAGGAAAGACAAACTGGGACGCTTCCCTATCCATATCTCATATGGTGTGAACGCAGCTGTCTCTAGAGCGTAACCCCAAAAGCTTAGCGGCAGATCAGTTTGGCTCATCATTGATCGCACAATGTCCAACAATGTACGATTCCTCCCTTCAGACACCCCATTCCACTGAGGCGTTCCTGGTGGAGTGAGTTGTGGAACAATTCCACACTCTTTTAGATAATTGCCAAATTCAAGGCTCAAGTACTCTCCACCACGATCAGATCGTAGATACTTTGATTGTCTTGCCCAAATGATTTTGTACCTCATTCTGAAATTCCTTGAACTATTCAAATGACTCAGACTTATGCCTCATTAAGTAGACATAACCATATCTACTAAATTCATCGGTAAAGGTAATAAAGTACCCAAAACCACCTCTGGCAGTTGAGCTCATTGGTCCACATACATCAGTATGTACTAGTCCCAATAGTTCACTTGCCCTTTCACTTTGACCCGTGAAAGGTGCCTTTGTCATTTTTCCAAGTAAAAAAGATTCGCATGTCTCAAATGATTCAAAATCAAAAGAGTGTAGAAGTCCATCTCTATGAAGCTTCTCCATGTGTTTCTCATTTATATGACCCAAGCGACAATGCCAAATAAAAGTGGGATTCAAATCATTAGGACGTTGCCTTTTTGCATTAATGTTATAGACTGAACATCCATCAAGATTCACAATGTATAAGCCATTCATCATAGGTGCATGGAAGTAGAAAATGTCATTATAATAGACTGAACAACCATTGTCCATAGATCTAAAACCATAACCCTCTGCTTGCGAACAAGAAGCAGAGATAACGTTCTTACACAAAGCTGGAATGCAATAACAATTATTTAACTCCAAAACTAATCCTGACGGTAAAGATAATGGCATAGTGCCGACCGCAACAGCAACAACTCTTGCTCCATTGCCCACGCGAATGTCCACTTCGCCTCTTGCTAAGCTCCTACTTCTTTTCAGCCCCTGCAACGATTTGCATATGTGAGCAACTTACCCGGTATCAAATACCCAAGAATCAGTAGAGGAAGTAGCAAGATTAATTTCTATAACATTAATACCTGAGGTGGAACTCTTTCCATCCTGCTGCTTCTGCTTGAGCTGCTCTAGGTATTTCTTACAGTTTCTCTTCCAATGCCCTTTCTCCTTGCAAAAGAAGCACTCTGCAACCTTAGCGGGCCCTGTCTTTTGAACCTTGGTCTTAGAGTTGCTAGTACTCGTGATCTCATTAGAGTTTAGCTTTCTCTTTTGACCACTCTTCTTGTTGTTGGGCTTGCACTTATGCATAACCATCACATGGTTGGAGTTTTTCTTAATGCTTTCCTCGGCAGTCTTTAGCATCCCATGCAATTCTGCCATGGTCCTGTTCAGGTTGTTCATGTTGAAATTCATTATGAACGGCTCAAAGCTGGGAGGGAGCGACTGGAGAATCAAATCAGTAGCCAACTCTCGGCTAAGGGGAAAGCCAAGCTTATCCAGACTCTCGGTGTAACCAATCATTTTGATCACATGTGGGCTCACTGGATTACCTTCTGCAAGCCTGCACGCAAACAAGGACTTTGAGGTATTAAACCTCTCCGCTCTTGCTTGGTCCTCAAACATGTTACATAGTCCCGTGATTATCGTATGAGCATCCAATGCCTCATATTGCCTTTGAAGCTCAGGGGACATAGTAGCAAGCATGAGACAGCTTATATCAAGATAATCATTGCATCGCTTTTCATGCTCCCTTCGTTGAGCAGCAGGAGCATTGTTGGGCAAGTTAGCTGGAAAAGGCTCTATAAGCACAAACTCTTTGTGCTCTTGCTTGAGAACAATTCTCAGGTTGCGATACCAATCCATGAAGTTTGTTCCAGTCAACTTCTCTTTCTCAAGAATAGACCGCAAGTTAAAATTGGATGGTGCAGGAGCTGCCATGATCTACAATAGAAATATATGTATGCAAAATCAGCACCATGTTTACATTTAACCTTTCATTAAACAATTTAACAAAGGATACTCCCACTATGTATTGTGAAACAAAATTCCCTCTAGTAACATAGTGAGTCAAGATCCTCATTTTATTACTGTCTAGTGAGCTTTGGCATCACAGCTAGACAACTATCAAAATAGGTAAGCAACACCTTGCCAATCATATCATATGTGACTCTTATGCTGTTGGGGGGTGACATCTCCATGTCCAACCCAACCTATGCCCCAAGGTCCAAAACTGTTTTGATAACCTTGTCAAGTAAAACAATAATCTCCGCATATAGATGTCCGACATCTATCCTATTTTATCATGATAAGAAGTGACACTTTGCTATGGCAAACCCATCACTTATGATCACAACCGTAATAGGTGCAATTATTGGAAGAGCATAAATTACACTTAATTTTTCTGAGGGAATCTATCCTATCATGTCAGATCAAATATATAATAGTAATAAAGTAAGATAGATATAAAAACCCCAAGCGAAATCTAAGGGGCAACGCACACGGCGGTCCGATGAACACAATCGCGCTCGGCCTTGGTGAGTACTAGACATTCCAGTGAAGTCACCAACGCACATACCGGTTGATCTCATCAACCCATGCGGCTATCGGTTCATCTCATGTTCCGATCACCTAAGAACTCATATACAACATAATAGATCTCATCTACTACACCCGTACATCAACTATATGCACTGATCTAGATCATAAACTATACAAGGCGGCTCTGATACCACTTTTGGGATACGCGTAGGCTACGATAGCATAAATCAAAATTTTCTATCGCGTAAACCAGGAACCATGCAACTATTAGATCATAGATCGTTACCACTCGACGTGCTACGCAGCGGAAGAAGACGCTGAGAAGTCGAAGGAACTCTCGTGAAGTAGCGCGCGTCGATGTAGAGGAGGTAGTTGATCGGACCGGCTCAACCTTCTCCTCCACGTGCGTTTTCCTCGCCGTACTCCCACGCCGATCAGCACCGCAAACCAGCGGCGCCTCTACCGGTATCCACACGTACAGGGACGGAACGCCACACGCAGATGTGCTAGCACCCGCGTGACTAGGGTTTTGCTCGGGGGAGGGAAGTGACGGCTAGGGTTTCTCACGTGATGCAATGCCTCCGCCGGTCACACCCCTCACGAATATATAGGATGCATGACTAGGGTTTTGCTCGGGGGAGGGAAGTGACGGCTAGGGTTTCTCACGTGATGCAATGCCTCCGCCGGTCACACCCCTCACGAATATATAGGATGCATCACTCGGGCCTCCAAGGCCCGTAGGACTACTATTCGGATCCCTATCCGAATTAAGCTCATATTGGATCTCTATCCAATCCCCTTATTCCGGCCCATTAAGCGTGCGACCCTATAGGTTCATATATACTCGGCTGTAACCCGAAAACTCCTTTTAGGTCCACGCGTCAACAGCGCTCCTGGCAGAACGTATTGACCCACCGGGCATATATAAAGGTCATATCGGCTGAACTTCTAGTGTATACTTGTATGAACCCCTTTGCCTCATGATATCGATTAAGCTCAAGGCTAGATATGTGCCATCCTCTAATAGCTCAATCATTCACTCGAACTTGTTGATAGATTATATAACTTGTGATTGACTCCTCAATCACCTTTGGCATGGCCATGCACTTCCATAATCTGCAACATCGAGGGGCCCAGAGATATCTCTCCATAGGAGGGGCAAATCCCATCTTGATTATTCATATCCCACTACATGTTTCATAGCATACCCGAAAACTACTTTTATAGCTACCCATTTACGGAGTAGCGTTTAGCAGTCCCTAAGTATGCTACTACACATGTTGAAAACCATGATAATCTCAGGTCTAAGGATTCAACACCAACACTAAATGAGATCACTGATGACACAACACATATGGCTCTTGTAGTGTCTCATGTTGGGTCTATCCAACAACATGTTCACCAACATGTGTCCATATTATTAATTTGGTATCTCTATACCATGATCCATGAGACATGATCATCAATTAATACATGTGCTGATCATATAAACATATTTGTTCCACATATGATATTTGATCAGGGATCCTTTAGAAATAGTAACAAACAACATAAAGAGTCTCATGAAAGAATCACATATTCATTAACCAATAAGGAGTTATCTATTTCAAGGAACAATGTCGGATAAATATATAAACGTAGTATGTGATACAATCATCTCTATGATTGCCTCTAGGGCATATCACTAACACCAGTTTACTTCAAAGTTTTGGCAGAAGCTCCAGGAAGAGATGGGTTCTAAGCTGAATTTCAGTACCGCTTATCATCCGCAAACAGATGGACAAATAGAAAGGGTAAATCAGATTTTGGAAGACATGTTGATAGCTTGTGTTTTAGACTTCGGTGGAAGTTGGGATAAGAATTTGCCTTACGCAGAATTCTCGTAGAACAACAGTTACGAAGCTAGTCTTCAAATGGCTCCTTATGAAGCACTGTATGGTCGGAAGTGCCGCACTCCACTTTCGTGGGATCAAACGGGAGAACGTCAGGTTTTCGGGACTGATATTCTGAGGGAAGCAGAAGAGAAGGTAAAGATCATTCAAGAAAGATTGCATATAGCCCAGTCTCGTCATAAGAGCTGTGCTGACAATCGCCGTAGGGATCCAAGTTTTGAGGAAGGAGATCATGTGTACCTTCGTGTGACGCCTCTTCGGGGAGTTCATCATTTTCACACCAAAGGGAAATTGGCACTGCGTTTTGTGGGACCATATAAGATTGTCCGTAGAAGAGGTGAGGTCGCCTATCAGTTGGAGTTACCACAATCCTTGGCAGGTGTTCATAAAGCTAATCCTGAGCAGATAGAAATCCAGGAGTATCTGACTTATGTTGAGAAACCAATCCGTATCTTGGAGACAGATGAGAGGAGAACCAGGAATTGAGTTATCCGTTTCTGCAAGGTCTAATGGAGTAATCACTCGGAAGAAGAAGCTACCTGGGAACGAGAAGATGAATTAAAGTCAGCTCATCCGCATCTCTTCGCCAGCTCTTCCGAATCTCGAGGACGAGATTCTGTTTAAGGGGGCTAGGTTTGTCACACCCTAAAAATCCCAAATTTATAAATTGTTGTTTAAATGGAATTATTAGAAATGATTTTAAAAGCCTAGAAGAAAAGATCTAATTTTAAGTAATAAATTCCAATATGAAAGTGGGCTAGATAAAATTTTATTAAATACTTCACTTAATTCAATAGTTCCTAGATTTTTCTGGGATTTATTTGAGCCAAGAAAGTATTTTTATAAATGGAATTACATTTCATGAATAATTTAAAAGGAAAAAGGTTTAAAAATCCTTCTTTTAGTTTTGGGCCGAAAGTCACCCCAAGTCTCTCTCTCTCCGGCCTGCTCGCGCTCTGCCCAAGCCGGCCCATCAAGCCAAGCCGCCCTCTCTCCCTCCTCTCTCCCGCTAGCGGGTGGGGCCCACCTGTTGGGGTCGTCTTCCACCTCCCGCCGCCAGCCGCGCCCTAGCCGCGTGCAAGCCGCCGCCGGACGCCATGGGCCTAGCCGCCGCCCCCTAGCCCCTATAGAAGGATTCTCAGGACCTCCACTATTCGCGGCCACCTTCGCCCTAGCCCGCTGTCGCTTGTAGCGCCGCCTCCGCGTCAGCCCGTGCGCCGCCGTTGCCGCTGCAAGTCCTGCCGTGCGCCGCCGCCGCTCTAGTTGTCGTCGTCGCTCGGGAAGGTTGCCGTCGGGATCGCCAAGTCGTCGTCGTCGTCGTCCTGTCCTCCATTTCCGCCGAAGATCGCCGGAGCATCGCCGTCGTCGTTGACCCGAACATCTTCGCCGCCTCGACCTCGCCGCCATCGTCGTCGGTTGCCGTCCATCGTCGTCAGAGCCCTCGATGAGTTCGCCGCGTCGCCCTCTACCCGTAGGTGATGTTCGTTTGCGCCGCTGCTCCGTCGTTCGCCGGCGAGCACGTGGTGCCGAGCCGCCGTCGGCAATGACGTCATCGTCAACGTCAGCGCCACGTCCACTGTAGACCCGTGGTAGGTCGGTTAGATCTGGGCCGTTCATTTTGTTTAGATTAGATCTCAGCCGTTCGTTCCGTAGACCGCTTCCGTGCACTCGGTCCACCGTGAACCCGAGCCCCGCTGACGCAATAAATCATTTTTTCTTATCAAAAATAATTCTTTATTGCCTCATAATCCTATTAAAATCTATATAAATGATTTAATCCGGTTTAATCTTTAAAAATTCATAACTAATTCATCTTAGCTCGGATTTAGTTGGTTCAAGTCTCTAAATATTTCTAAAATTGAGATCTACATGTTAAAAATATCCACATGTGCTGTTTATGATTGTTTATGTACTGTTTTGGTGATTTTACTCTTTTATGCTTAGATTCCGACGTTCTCGGAGAGTCCGATTTTGCAGGAGAAGACTTTGAAGAATTCCAAGGCCAGCAAGGCAAGTCACATAGATCCCAAACAACCCTTTAAGCATGTTGATCCCGTTTATAGCTATTGTTTCGATTCAACTATTGCATTTATTTTTGAATTTCATCGGGTGGGAATGACCTATTTCCTTTGTTATAGCCTTTTTGTTATTGATTACCTATACTTTGTCACCCGGTTAATAATTGGATTAGCTAGAACATTATATGGTTTTAGCTAAAGTAATTAGGATGCTTAGCCATGCTTAGAGACGCTAGCTCATATGAATGGGATAACTAATGATTCACTATTATTTAATGATGGATTAATGGTAGCTCATGATGGTCAATCGGGATAGGATGGTTTGTTAAGATGCCAACTAAAACATGGTAATGGTGGGTTGTGAGCACATGGTTTTTGTTGGCAACTTTTTTGACAAGTTGACAAGCACGATCGCAGCACCTTAAGCCTTGCGGTGATCCTAGAGTCGCCAACCACCTCGATCTAGCAAAGAGCTAAACCTAGATGGGTTTTGATAACTAAACCGGCTAGCGGAGCCAATTTCTAGATAACTACCCGTCTCGTGGGCAAAACGGAAGGTTTTCAGGACAAACCTACAAAGAGATGTCGCACTCTCGCAGCGGTGGCGGACGGTTTACGGCGCAAACCGACAAAGATGGACAAACTAAGAAAAAACTAAAAGCAATATGAAAAAACGATTCGATTAATTGATTGTAGATTGGTTTTTTACAATGAACCGGCCATATCCCTTATACAGGGTTGGTCTTGCCCTCTACAGGCCCTCCTCCACGTCCAACTCGGGGTAGAAACCAAAGGAAACCCGAAACATGGCTTCCCGAGCAAGGAAACCTCGAGACCCGACGAAACACAGTCAGACTCGAACCTGCCGGTCAGACTGGCCACACACCACCGGTCTGACCGGCCCTCAACCGGCGGTCTGACCGGCCAACACACGGCGGTCAAACCGGCCCACTCGGAGGAAACCGGTAGACTTCCAAATTTTGGTAATCTTTCCTATTTTAATCCTAGGTGCCAAATTTGCGTGTAAACACATGCCCCCCTGCTTTTTTGATGAACAACGTGAATCTAAAATCATAGAACATATTTTGGTCTTGGGATGATAATCCAATTACCGGCCATAGTACCTCCTAAGCGTCTTGCCAAACGCTCGGGAAGTATTTCTTCAAGTACTTACCGTTGATTGCTCGCTGAAAGCGCTCCCTTTGAAGTGTCTCCAAAAAATATGCGTTCCCTCAAACAATGCCGCATACTCGATAAGGACCCTCCCAACTAGGAGACCACTTACCGAACTCCTTGGATCGAGTACCCAAAGGCAAAATTGTCTTCCAAACCAAGTCTCCAACTTGAAACAACTTTGCTTTCACCCTCTTGTTGTACGCCTTGGCCACTGTCTTCTTCTCTTTGTCTATCTCTTCCAATGCCTTCAAGCGCTTGTCGATGACTTCATCAAGGTTGTCTCCCATCAACATCTTGTAATCTTCACTTGACAAATCATCTTTCTTGATATAACGAAGAGAACCAAGATTTACCTCCACCGGTAAAACGGCTTCTTGACCATAAACCAACTCAAAAGGAGTGACTTTAGTGGCACCATGTTTAGATATCTTATGCACCCACAATGCTTCAGAAAGCACCTCATGCCACCTCTTTGGGTATTCCTCAATCTTCTTCTTCACTAACTTCAACAATGTTTTATTACTCGACTCGGCTTGTCCATTAGCCTGAGTGTAGTAAGGAGAAGAACTCAACAATTTAATACCATAAGATTCGGTAAAACTCTTCACTTCCTTAGACATAAAAGAAGCACCTTGGTCCGTAGTTAATGTTTGTGGAATACCGAATCTATGGATAATATGCTTCAAAATAAAGTCAATTACCTCCATATGAGTCATATTCTTCAAAGGCACGGCTTCGGCCCACTTGGTGAAGTAATCCGTAGCAACTAGCACGAACCTATGCCCCTTTGATGACGAAGGGCACGAACCTATGCCCCTTTGATGACGAAGGATAAATTTGACCAATGAAATCCAAAGCCCATCCTCAGAACGGCCATGGTTTGATTATGGAATTCAATATGGCGGCAGGCACCAATTGAACATTGCCGAACCGTTGACAAGCCTCGCATCCTCTATAAAATTTGAAGCAATCATCAATCATCTTCGCCCAATAGAACCTCGCTCTCCTAAGCAACCAATTCATCTTGTGGGCCGATTGATGAGTTCCACAAATTCCTTCATGTACCTCTCCCATAGCCACTTTAGATTGATCTCCATCTAAGCACTTCAACAAGACACCATCTATATTTCGGCGATACAAATCTCCATCAAGCAATGTATATTTGAATGCTTGCCGCTGAATTTTCCGATCAACCTTAAGTGTAGGATCTTTCAAATATCGAATCAAAGGAATTCTCCAATCTTGTTCTGCTTCCTGGGCACAAACGTCCGAATTCACAATTAATTCGGCCTCTAAATTGATTGAAACGTGCCCCCCAGCGCTCTGCCCAGAACCGGTCAGACCGGCCACACAGGGCCGGTCAGACCGCTCGGGATCGCCGGCCAGACCGACGGCATGCGGCCGGTCAGACCGCCCCTGGTCACCGGTCAGACCGGCTGTGCAATGCCGGTCAGACTGCCCCTGGTCTCCAGTTTTACCAATTTCGCACAAAGATTTAAAATCAAGCACCGGCTCTTCTAATACCAGAAATAATCCCTTTTTCACATTATAGCCAGATGCTTGTTGTGCCAAGTCATTTGCTCTAGAATTATCATGCCTAACAATATGTCTAATAGCGAAATTATCAAAATTGGCAAGAATATCTAAACATGAATCGAGGTATCTATTTAGTGATCCGTCCAAGCATTTGTAGACTCCGGCGACTTTTTGTACCACCAATTCCGAATCACCAAAAGCCTCCACGTATTTAGCTCCAACCATCTCCATAACTTGTAAGCCGAATAATAAAGCATTGTATTCGGCTTGATTATTTGTACAATAATACTCCAAATGAACCGATGCTTCATAACACATGCCATTAGGTGAAAATAAAACTACCCCTATGCCTTGACCTTCCTTGCAAGAAGAACCATCAAAATAAATCTTCCAAGGTATAACTTCAACTAAGCAAACCTTTTCCTCATAAGCAATATCTACATGATGGTCCACTATAAAATCACATACAATTTGGCCTTTCATATATTTCAATGGTTCATAAGCCAAATCATATTCTATCAAAGCATATGCCCACTTGCCAATTCTCCCACTTAGAATTGGCCTTTGCAACATGTGTTTAATAACATCGGCTTGACAAGCAACTATGCATGTACTAGATAACAGGTAATGCCTCAATTTGGTACAAGCATAGTATAAGCATAAACAAAGTCTCTCTATAAAGACATACCTCATTTCGGCATCCAAAAGACGGCGGTCACATTTGTAATGATATATTCCTTCCCATCTTCCTCTTGCGTCAAAACGGCACCAATGACTTTGTCCTCGGAGGCAATATATAACCGAAAAGGCTTTCCGGATTTAGGCGCTCGCACAACGGGTGGAGTAGACAAATACCTCTTCAACTCTTCAAACGCCTCTTCTTGTTTTGCCTCCAAGTAAAATCGGCTTCTTTTTTCAAGCGAAGTATAGGAACAAAAGCATCGATTTTACCCGCTAGGTTAGAAATAAACCTTCTCAAATAATTCACCTTACCTAGCAACTTTTGTACTTCCTTCTTGCATGTCGGCGCTTTGAAATCACGAATATTTTCTATCTTCTTAGGATCAATCTCAACTCCTCTCTCATGCACCATGAATCCTAAGAACTTCCGCGCCGACACACCAAAAGCACATTTAAGTGGGTTCATTTTCAAACCATACCGGCGCATCCTCTCAAAAGCTAATCTCAAATCGGCTAAGTGTCCTTCCATACCATCCGATTTGACAACAATATCATCAATATAGATCTCTAAAATAATACCTAGCAAATCATGGAAGATCAAATTCATTGCCCTTTGATACGTCGCACCGGCATTCTTCAACCCAAAGGTCATGACAACCCACTCAAATAAACCAACAAATCCTGGGCACCTAAAAGCCATCTTGTACATATCCTCTTCCGCCATAAAGATTTGATTGTAGCCGGCATTACCATCTAGAAAGCTAATCACCTTATGAACCGAGGCATCATTAATCATCATGTCAGTTATAGGCATAGGATACTCATCTTTGGGAGTGGCTTTATTTAAATCTCTAAAATCTATGCAAACTCTAATCTTACCACTCCCCTTCTTCTTCACCGGGACTATGCTAGAAACCCACTCCGCATAACGACATGGTCTAATAAACCCCGCCTTCAACAACTGATCAATCTCCTCTTTGACTCGGTCATATAGCAAAGGATTAAAACGACGAGGTGGTTGCTTATAAGGCCTAAAACCCGGTTTAATTGGAAGCCGATGCTCAACGAGCTCACGGCTAAGACCTGGCATCTCATGATATTCCCATGCAAAGCAAACAACATTTTCTTTAAGTAGCTCGATTATTTTAACCTTATAATCGGCTCTCATATTTTTGTTTACAAAAGTCGGCCTTGGTTTAGTTCGATCACCTATATCTACTTCCTCCAAAGGATCGGCCGATGTAAACCCTTTCCCAAGCTTCTCTACTTCATCAAAATCTTCAACGGTTTCACCAATATCGTTCTTTGTAGACCGATATTCTTGCACCCTCTTTTGTAACCACTCTAAATTAGCCTCTTTACTCATTATACAAATTTATATGGCTTAGCCGTGCTACACTAGCCGGCTTTACAGAGATAGGTACAAATTTGCCATCAGAGATACTAATAAAATCATAGCTAGAAAGATCCCTCCCCGATAAGCATTGGATATTCCCGTGACGCCACTCAAAAGTAGCATCGGCCATTGCAACCTCGGCCAATGTATCCGCTTGAACAATTTCAACATCATCGCTGTCCCATTGAATTAAACATTGATGCAAGGTAGAAGGCACACAACAATTGGCATGAATCCAACAACAACCCAAAATAACATTGTAGTTACCTTGCACATCGACGATGAAGAAAGCGGTTGGTAGCGTCTTGTTTCCCACGGTGAGCTCCGTCGAAAAGATACCCTTTGCCTCCATTGGTTCACCATTGAAGCCATTGAGAATCATGTTTGTCTTCTTCAACTCATCATCCTCACGCCCCAACTTCTTGAATAATGAGTACGGCATCAAGTTCACGGCGGCACCTCCATCCACTAGCATCCTAGAGACCGGCTTCCCATCAACATGGCCTTTGAGATAGAGAGGCTTCATGTGACGGTTTGACTCATCGGGCTTCTCAAAAACTGCATCTTTAGGACCTAATGAGAATTGAGCAACCTCGGCTTCATCCATAGCACAAAACTCCATAGGCAACATACATACCATGTTGATATCCATGTCTTCTTTTGGAGATGATTCACCCTTATCAACCGATTGTTCCTCCTTCTCCTCTACAACAACCGGCTTTTCGTTCTCTATGGATTTATGCCTCCATACCGGTGGTGGTCGCAACTCATAAAACCTTTTATCTCTTTGTTCTTCGGCTTTTTTCTCTCTTATCTCTTGAGCCCAAAGACGTTGCAGCCTTCTCTTTTGAGTAGCCGTCAAATCCTTAGGTATCCACCTAGGATTCGGCTCTGTTCTAGGAGGTAAATAATGCCCCCTATTAATTTTGTTTGAAGACGATAAAGCCCTCACATCGCCCTTTGCAATTCTCCTGTCAAACCGGCGCTGGAGCCCGGTCAGACCGGCCAGAGGGCCTGGTCAGACCGGCCGACTGTGATGAGTTGGTATCGGCTTCGGATTTTTTGTTCGGGGACACTCCAACTCCATCTCCAGAAGGTATTGGCAAATCATGAGACCCCACTTTGATGGTAATTACTTCCGAAGTCCTTGCCTCCACCTTGATGCGCTTTCCTTCCCTTCTTTCTTCATTAGCCCGATTTTAACCACAAAACCGGCCGTTGTTTGGTGAAGACAAACGCTCATGAATTGGCCTCCTTGGTCCTCCCCACCCTTGGTTGAATTGCATTGGAGGCATATGATTGAACATTGGCGGCGTTGCCCCCCATGGCATGTAATAAGGATAAGGATAACCCGGCGGTGGCATTGGATAAGAACCCCATGACATGTCTTGTGGATGATGATATAGAGGTGAATGACCAAATCACTCCCTAGGAGGTGATCTTGGTCTTTCTCTTTTATTGCGAGCTCTCTCACCACCTTGCTTCTCATACTTTTCCAAAAGCATGTCTAAAGTCACTTTGGTTTTCCTAGAGGCTTTAGAAGTTGAAGCTTCACTCTTATTCTCCTTCCAAACGCCAACCTCCGGCTTCTTTGGCACTATCATCTTAGGCCTTGGTTCGCCAATGACCACTCATTTTCCCTTAGTAGATTCGGCTTGCTCCGGCCGAATCAACACCTTTTTATCATTGAAATTAATTGTATTCACTGAAAAAGGATCATGATCAAGCTTCATCTTGGAGCCATCGGTGAACTTCAATCGTCCTTCATCTATGGCGGATTGAACCTGTCATCGAAACACATTGCAATCATTAGTAGAATGAGAATGAGAATCATGCCATTTACAATATGCACGACGTTTCAACTCTTCTTGAGATGGTATGACATGGCCTTTAGGTAATCTAATTTGTTTTTCTTGCAAAAGATAATCAAAAATCTTATCACACTTGGCCACATCAAAACTATATTTAACCTCACTTTGCCGATCTTTGCGAGGAGTCAGCATTAGGTTAGAACAAACAAAAGGCTTATTTTTATTAGTCCATGACCATTCGGCAACATATATATCATGATCACCCTCCTCCTCACTATCACTAGCCTCAGGGTAATCAACCACATTAACATTAGGCCTTTTGTCATATGGTCTAACAAGTTTTTTATTATCAATAACCCGGCTTTCTTGAGCCAGAGCCCTTTGCATAAGTTGACTAACATCAAGAAATTGTTGGCCATCTAATCTTTCTCTAAGAGGAGCAATTAAACCATTAAAAGCAAGACTAGCCAAATCTCTATCAGTTATATTCAAGGTATAACATCGGTTTCTAACATCTCTAAATCTCTTAATATAATCAATGACAGATTCATTATATTTTTGCTTAACCGATGTTGAATCACATAACCTAAGCTCAGTTTCTCCAGTATAGAAATAACCATGAAATTTTTCTTCTAGTTGAGCCCAAGTATGAATAGAATTTGCTGATAAAGAAGTAAACCATGTAAAAGCATTACCGGACAAAGATAAAGAAAACAAGCGCAATTTAAAAGTATCACTATTAACCTCACCACATTGCGCCAAAAATTGACCTACATGCTCCCATGTGGTCTTACTATCCTCACCACTAAACTTGGTAAATTCGGGAACTCTATAATTACGGGGAAACGGCACATTATCATAATAATCAGGATACGGCTTTTTGTAAACCCTAGCACGATTCCTAGTTTCAATCCCGAATCTATTCCTAATAATCTCACTAATTATATCCTCCATATTATTAGGCCCATGTTGATTTGGCGGTGGATTCGGTGGCCTAATAGATTGTGTTTGTGGCGCAATATGATTATATTGGCCTTGTCTAGTATCGGGAGGATACCCCCTAGCAACATCATTATAAGTATTAGGAACATGTGGGGGAACTTGGGGACTACTTGCAGCAGTAGATACAGGAGGATCAAATGTTCTAAGATGATACAAATAACCAGCATTAGTCATTGGATCTATTCCCTGTATCGGAACAATTGCGCCGGTCTGACCGGCCCAGGGCCCGGTCTGATCGGCATCCAGAGGCACGGTCGGACCGGCACTGGCCTGAGTGCCAGTCTGACCACCGGGGTAATGCCCGGTCTGACCGGCCGTCAAGCCCGGTCAGACCGGCCGTATGCGCCGCTTCATCGGTTTTACTACCCATTTGATCTATAGGAGGTTGGTTAGCAGTGGTAGAGGCTTTATTTTTTGACATGTAATCGGCTAGAAGAGGGCCGAATTTAACCCGTAAAAACTCATCAAATTTACCCTCAAAAGTTGCATCTAACTTATCTTTAAAAGCAATCATAGATGAATCTATTGTAGATGCTACTTGTTGTTGGATAGATTGTGTTACCTCATCATTACTTACCAAGTCGGGAGCGAGCTTAGGACGTGGCCCGGGCTTGATGGTCACGCCTTGACGAGTTCTAGTGCTTGCCCTCATCAACGCCTCCCGTGTGAGTTCGTTGATGTACTCCATAGCTTTACGGTCTTCTCCTTCGAATTCATCCAAGGTGACCGGCATCATATTGGATGGCTCCACCTCCGTCTTGGATGGCGGCTTCGTCATGACGAAGTCAAAGTTGAGTTGACGATGAACGGATCTCGTCCCCAGCGGAGTCGCCAAAAATCGTGTTGGCAACTTTTTTGACAAGTTGACAAGCACGATCGCAGCACCTTAAGCCTTGCGGTGATCCTAGAGTCGCAAACCACCTCGATCTAGCAAAGAGCTAAACCTAGATGGGTTTTGATAACTAAACCGGCTAGCGGAGCCGATTTCTAGATAACTACTCGTCTCGTGGGCAAAACGGAAGGTTTTCAGGACAAACCTATAAAGAGATGTTGCACTCTCGCAGCGGCGGCAGACGGTTTACGGCGCAAACCGACAAAGATGGACAAACTAAGAGAAAACTAAAAGCAATATGAAAAAACGATTCGATTAATTGATTGTAGATTGGTTTTTTACAATGAACTGGCCATATCCCTTATATAGGGGTTGGTCTTGCCCTCTATAGGCCCTCCTCCACGTCCAACTCAGGGTAGAAACCAAAGAAAACCCGAAACATGCCTTCCCGAGCAAGGAAACCTCGAGACCCGATGAAACACAGTCGGACTCAGACCTGCCAGTCAGACCGGCCACACATCGCCGGTTTGACCGGCCCTCAACTGGCGGTCTGACCGGCCAACACACGGCGGTCAAACCGGCCCACTCGGAGGAAACCGGTAGACTTCCAAATTTTGGCAATCTTTCCTATTTTAATCCTAGGTGCCAAATTTGGGTGTAAACAGTTTTGATGGTCGTGCTCATGACAATTAAGGACCGGTTCACGATTTTCAGTTGTGAAACATTAACCGTGCTAACCACAAGCCAGCGTGGGCAACGGCTTTACCTTTTATATAGTGTGGTTCATTGTGGGGCACCAAACTGAGAAGTGGCGGAGATAAGCCCACGGGGGTCGCTGGGGAGTCCATGCCTTGTTTTATAAGGGGGTGATTATGATCCATGAATGGTGCACTGCTTTGAATTGTGTTATGCGGAGAGTATTGTCACAATCTCTATTCACAATCTCTATTCAAGTTCTTGTTAAGTATCGCGACGCCTGGTTGACATGATGTTGAGGTTGTGTCTTGTGGGTACAGTGGTACACCTCTGGCCAGAGTAAAACTATTCGAATAGCCATGCCCGCGGTTATGGGTGGGTCTAACAATGTCTTTCGTGATTAGTCTCACACCTCTCACCATAATAAATGATGTTGTAATTGGTAATAACTTGTTTAGCTCCTGGTTTGGAATGGCATATTCCTGGTTTGGAGATAGAACTGTGCAGCCGGGAATGGTTCTTCAGAATGGTTGGGCCTATGCAACGGGTATGTTGTATAGTGTTGGATTAATATTGTTTAATTAAATGCTTTACTGTTTTTCTAAATTCTGAAGTATTTATTGATTGCCATTTATGCAAATGAGACTATATTATGCCATCCTTTGTTATCCCCTGCACTTGCATATTTGTTGCGTGGCTTGTTGAGTATGTCATATACTCACCTTACAACAATTCATCAGAGGAGGAGTTCTACAGTGAGGCTGAAGGTGTGGAGGATTAGGCGTAGCCCTGGTCAAGCTGCTTGTGGGATGTAGTCGCCTACGCTCTTTGTTTTATTTTCCGCTGCTTAGATCTTTATTGTTTGAGAGGAACTATCTACCTCTGTAATGACTTTATATTCGCCTATTAATTAGAGTAATAATTGCACTCTATTATCAATTTGTTATTGTGTGCCTCGACTGATTCCTGGACGAGGGTTTACACACATGTAAGCGTTTGGAGTTTTGGATAGAAATTCCGGGCATGACATTAGATTATTTATTATGAGAATGAGTAGAAATGCTTGTGTGTCACTCTACCCTTGGATTTTCATAAACCCTTGGATTATCACAAGTAATATATAAATTATTAGTTGAGTTCTCTCTACATGATCTTCCCACGGGATAAAATAAATACGATACTCTTGGAATACTCTCGGGTGAAATGCTACAATGGTATATCCATGCGCTTGCGGATGAACTCTACAACCATAATATACCAAAAGTATTTCTGCGCCATTGCTGGAAATTATATTTCTAGTAATGTCATTAAGAAATACCAACAATTTTCTAAAAGTGTCCGATTGTGATATACAGCCAATTGAAGATGGAGACCCCAAATTATTATTTTGAGGGCATCGTGGAGGGTTCAAATTTCTACACCAAGGACACGGTGGATGATCTCGATGGCAAATTAGGACAGGGTTTCATGTCGGCTGATGATTTGGAAGAGATTGACATAGGCCCAGGAGATAGGCCAAGGCCGATATTTATTAGTAAAAAATTATTGACAGAGTTTAGAACCACGTTGATAGAGCTTTTGAAAGAGTATAGAGATTGCTTTGCTTGGGAATATTACGAGATGCCAGGACTCAGCCAATCAATTATTGAACATCGACTTCCTATCAAACCTGGTACAAACCTTACCAGCAACCTCCAAGGAGATGCAAAGCTGATATGTATGATGCTATCAAGGCTGAAATAACTCGCTTATATGATGCTGGTTTTATCAGGCCGTGCCGATACGCTGAATGGGTTTCAAATATTGTCTCGGTCATCAAGAAGAATGGCAAGCTTAGGGTGTGCATAGATTTTTGGAATTTAAACAAGGCTATCCCTAAGGACGAATACCCAATGCCGATTGCTGATCAATTGGTTGATGCTGCTTCAGGGCACAAGATTATCAGTTTTATGGATGGCAATGCAGGTTACAATCAAAATTTTAAGGCAGAAGAAGGCATTCACAAGATTGCTTTCAGGTGTCCTGGTGCAATTAGCTTATTTGAGTGGGTTGTGATGACTTTTGGCTTGAAGAGCGCTGGGGCTACATATTAGAAGGCTATGAATTATATATTCCATGATCTGATCGGCTTGTTGGTTGAAGTCTACATCAATGATGTGGTTGTTCAATCAAAAGAGGTGGAAGACCACATAGCCGATTTGAAAAAGGTTTTTGAAAGAACAAGGAAATATGGTGTCACGCCCAGAAATTCACTAGTAATTTCCGAACTAATTTGTGCATTAAATCCTCGTCCAGGAATCAGCCGAGGTACACAAACTGACAATTTAATATACAGATTCATCAAATTAACTAAAACGATAAATACTTACTTAAGAGGCACTTAGTCCTCACCATGAAGAAAACTGCAGCGAAAAATAAAATCTAGCGAAGCTCCGGCTCTACTCCCACAGGCAGCTCAACTGGGGTTTAAGCCAAACGTCTTCTCCTTCGCAACTTGTCTTCAACTGAGGTTTGATTGATTATTGCAAGGTGAGCATATGACATACTCAGCAAGCCACACAGCAAATATGCAAGTGCACAAGGATACCAAAGGATGGCATAATATAGGGCTCATTTGCAAAAGCAGCATTTAGCAAACATTTGAGAATTGTAAAACAGTAGAGTAATTAATCATCAATATTAATCAACACTGAACAGCACACCCATGCTGCACAGGCCCAACCATCCTGAACAACCATACCCGGCTGCACAGATCTATCTCCAAACTAGGAATATACCATTCCAAACCAGGAGCTAATCAAATTATTACCAGTTATAGCATCTTTTATTATGGTGAGAAGTGTGAGACTAATCACGAAAGACATTGTTAGACCCGCCCATAACCGCGGGCACAGCTATTCGAATAGTTTTACTCTGGCCAGAGGTGTACCACTGTACCCACAAGACACAGCCCCATGACATGTCACCATGCGCCTCAATACCACCACGGTACCTCGGAAAGGAGCTGTGACAGTACCCCTCGCACAACACAATCCACCACAGTGCACCGTTCCTGGATCATAATCACCCCCTTATAAAACAAGGCATGGACTCCCCAGCGACCCCCGTGGGCTTATCTCCGCCACTTCTCAGTCTGGTGCTCCGCAATGAACCAGGCTATACAAAAGGTAAAGCCGTTGCCCACGCTGGCTTGTGGTTGGCACGATTAATGTTTCACAACCGAAACTCGTGAACCGGTCCTTAATTGTCATGAGCACGACCATCAAAACCATGTGCTCACAACCCACCATTATCAAGTTTTAATTGGCAAGTAATTAATTAACCAATCACGATTGACCATCGTGAGCTTCCATTACCATTAAATATCCACAAGTGATAGTGAAGCATGATTTATCCCATTAGTGAGCTATTGTTTCTAAGCATGGCTAAGCATCTATTATAAGCATCTAGCTGAACCAAACCAATATATAAGGTTCTAGCTAATCAAATTATAACTCATAGGAAAATAAAGTCATCTTCGGCCATAATTAAATGGGAAAGGCTCACCACCCGATGACATTCGAAAATAAATGCACAGTTGAAATAAATAGAGAATTTAAATATAGGATCAATATGCTCAAAGGAATTGTGTTTGGGATCTGTGTGACTTGCCTTGCAATATTCGGTCTTCAATTAGTCTTCTTGAATACTTCCAACGCCTCACGAATCCTTCGAAACGACGGAAACGACAAGCTAACACGCAAAACGAGGAAAACGACTAATAAAAACCAAATAAACAGTACATAAAAGTAAACAAACATGTAGATCATGATTTTAGATAAATTTAGAGACTTGAACGGTCTCATTCCGATTTTGTATGAATTAATTACAAATTTTACAAGATTAAATTCCAATTAAACCTATTAAAGAAAAGACTATTCCAAATTGTTTACAAATGATTTATAGCTGAGACAGAATATTAAAACATCCTCCGGAAAAAGATTAGATCATATTTGGTAGATGACATATATTAAAAAGGAATAATATGTCATTGAAAAGAGATGACAAATTTATATTAATTTTGGATGGCCAAGATGGCGCTGATATCAGCGATGACATGGCTGCCACGCAGGATCGACGACCGCAAGCACGGGAACGGCATGGGAGCGGCGATTGCCGGCGAACCATGGCACAATAACGCAAACGGAGGGCACCGGGAGCGAGAGGAGATCAAAGCGACCCTTACCACCACTTACGCGACGACAGACGGCGAGGGAGATGGCAGGCGACGAGCTCCAAAGGGCGGCGAGGTACTGTCCACGGAGGCGACGACTTTCCGGTGATGTGCGGTGACAACAGAGGGGTGGCCGGGCTTCACTTCGCAGCTGCGAATCCAATGGAGGCAGCGGCGAAGCTTGGCGATGACGGGAGGAGCAGCAGGGCTTCGCCGGAGATCAAAACGCGACAGCGAGCTTCGGGTTGACGGCGACGATGGAGCTCCGGTGGATTTCGGCTTCGGGGAGATGGCTGCCGGGCTTCTCCTCACTGCTGCGATGCCGACAGTGGATACGGCGAGGTCCGGCGACCACGGAGTCGACGGCAAAGCTTCGCCGGAGATCAAAACATGGCAACGGTTCGGCCTTCACGATGACGGCGACTTCCGGCGGGGTTCGGCGCAAAAGAACGGGTGGCCGAGGTAGAGCTCTTCACTGCGAAGCCGAGGGAGGTGGCCGTGCTGACCGGCGACAGCCGGGGCGACGGCGAATGGCGGCTGGAGCGGCGGCCGAAGGTGGAGAGAGAGGGAGAGCGCGGGGAGAGCGATTCCGGCGACGGCGGAAGATGGGACTTGAGGGGATAGGTAGAGGACGACTAGGGGGTCCTTTATATAGGCACGGGAGCTCGGGATCAAGCCCACAACGACGGGAAAAACTCGGGAAAGTCTAGGGTTCTCGCCGGAAAAAGGAAGGATTTGATCCGCGAAATTGGAAAGAATTTCCATAGAAAATTTTGGGGATTTCTTGGGAAAAGGAAGAGGAGATTGAGAGGATTCCATTCCCGCAACTAATTTGGAAAGAGGAGCAACGGGGAGGTCGGATTGGTGGGAGGAGGCGGCGGCACTGTGCACGAGCACAGCTGGCTCGGCTCGGTTTGGAGGAGGAAGATGGAGTACTGTAGCGCCAGGGAGGTAGATCAAACTTTTCTGCCGGCTGAGAGGAGAGGAGGGAATGGGCTGAATTCGGCCCAGGCTGAGGAGGAGGATTTTTATTACTTTTCCAAATAAATTAACCGATGAGATGATCTTTCAATTGTTAAAAATACTTTCAATGCTCAAATAATTCCAAGAAAAATCTTGAACATACTTGGACACTCAAAGTATTTAACAATATTAAAACCAGACCATTTAATGATTAATTTATTAATTAAATAATTACTCATATTCTTTGTATTATTAAAATTAGGAATTGAGCTCTGAAAAATCTGAGAAAATTCCAGAGAGTATAATTAATCATGGAGAATTTAATAAAAATTAAATCCAACTATGCTTTATATTTAGGAAATTTTATTTCCCACATTTAACTTCACTTGTAAATTAATGAACATTTAATATAAATTCTTTTAATAATTTATTAAATTATTTATAAATCCTGTGACATATGGCTTGAAAATGAATCCCACGAAGTGTGCTTTCAATATATCGGCTGGGCAGTTTATGGGTTTTCTTGTTCATGAGAGGGGGATCAAAGTAACTCAGAGGAGTGTCAATGTGATCAAGAAGATTCTACCTCCAGAAGACAAGAAGTAATTGCAGAAGTTGATCGGCAAGGTAAATTTTATAGAAGGTTTATTTCTAACTTATCTTGGAAATTGGAACCTTTTACACCCTTGCTAAGGTTGAAAGCCGATCAAGAATTCACTTGGGGGGTAGAGCAACAGAAGGTGTGGAGATTATGGATACCCCATACCCACACGGCATGTATATCCGACTGGGTATAGGGGTACCATATATAGATAAGATATCGTTAAAGGGCTCCGGTTATATCTTAACTTGTGTATCAAGGAAATACCCGAGATCTATAAGATATCGTTAAAGGGCTCGGGTTATATCTTAACTTGTGTATTAAGGAAATACCCGAGATCCTAGTCGATTACGATTGTATTTATTTTTACTTGCCTATTCCGTCAGGAATATGCACTGTATCTTGTAATACGGACTCCTCTCACTATATAAGGAGGAGTCCGGGTGCCTCTTGGGGCATAACTTTTCTCCCAGATCATACGATCAATAATACACTCGGCGAATCAATCCCCGAATAGGAGTAGGGTATTACTTCTTATTGAGAAGGCCTGAACCTGTATAAAATTCCTTGTCTCTAAACCCATCCACTTTTCCTGCTTGATAGCCACCCCCTTTTCGTATTGCCAAAATCTTGTTTCAACAGAAGGCTTTGAATAATATTAAGGAATATCTTAGCTCTCCTCCAGTATTGATTGCTCCACAGAAGGGAATACCATTCAGATTATACTTGTCGGATGGCGAAAAGTCAATCGGCTCAGTTTTAATCCAAGAGCTCGAAGGCAAGGAAAGACTTATTTTCTACTTAAGTCGCAGGCTTTTGGACGCAGGAACAAGGTATTCTCCGGTGGAGAAGTTATGTTTGTGTTTATATTTCTCTTACACCAAGTTGAGGCATTATTTGTTATCCAATGAATGCATTGTAGTATGCAAAGCCGATGTGATCAAATATATGTTATCGGCTCCAGTTCTTAAAGGAAGAGTTGGAAAGTGGATATATGCCTTGACAGAATTTGACCTCAGGTATGAATCGCCCAAGGCCATCAAGGGGCAGTCTATAGCCGATTTCATTGTGGAACATCGAGATAATTCGATCGGCTCGGTTGATATTGCACCTTGGACATTATTCTTCAATGGATCGGTGTATACTCATGGTTGTGGTATCGGCTTGGTAATAATTTCCCCTCGGGGGGCAAGTTTTGAGTTTGCTTATACTATTAAACCTTATGCAACTAACAATCAGGCCGAATACGAAGCAGTTCTCAAGGGGTTGCAGTTTCTCAAGGAAGTGGAAGCCGATGATGTGGAGATCATGGGGGACTCATTGTTGGTAATCAGTCAGTTGGCAGGAGAATATGAATGCAAAAATGATACGTTGATGATCTACAATGAAAAGTGCCGGGAATTGATGAATACTTTTCGGCTGGTGACTTTGAAGCATGTCTCTAGGGAGCAAAATGTTGAAGCTAATGATTTGGCTCAGGGGTTATCAGGATATAAGCCGATGGTGAAAGATATTGAAATAGAAGTTGCCACAATTGCAGCTGATGATTGGAGATACGATGTTTTTCAATATTTGTAGACCCCATCTCAATCGGTTTCACGAAAATTGTGCTACAAAGCTTTGAAGTATACATTATTAGACGATGAGCTCTATTATCAGACGATTGATGGGGTATTGCTTAAGTGTTTGAGTACTGATCAAGCTAAGGTTGTGATGGACGAGGTACATGAAGGTATTTGTGGTACTCACCAATCGGCTCACAAGATGAAGTGGTTACTTCAGCGCGCAGGGTATTTTTGGCCAACGATATTAAAAGATTGCTTCAGATATTACAAGGGATGTCAAGATTGCCAGAAGTTTGGAGCAATTCAGATAGCATTAGCATCGGCTATGAACCCTATCATCAAGCCATGGCCATTTAGAGGTTGGGGAATTGATTAATCCACCTTCAAGCAAGGGACACGAGTTTATATTGGTGGCAACCGATTACTTTGCCAAGTGGGTGGAGGCAATTCCTTTGAAAAAAGTTGATTCTGGGGATGCAATATAGTTTGTCAAGGAACATATTATTTATCGATTTGGAATTCCTCAGACTATCACAACCGATCAGGGCTCCATTTTCGTATCTGATGAATTTGTTCAGTTTGCTGATAGTATGGGTATCAAGTTATTGAATTCTTCACCGTATTATGCGGAAGCCAATGGGCAAGCCGAGGCATCTAACAAGAGTTTGCTTAAATTGATCAAGAGGAGGATTTCTAATTTACCTAGGCAGTGGAACACAAGGTTGGCTGAAGCATTATGGTCTTATCGGATGGCTTGCCATGGATTGATTCAAGTTCCTCCTTATAAACTTGTATATGGACACGAGGCAGTTTTACCATGGGAGATTAGAATCGGCTCGAGAAGGACGGATTTGCAGAATGAGTTGACAGCCGATGAATATTATAATATCATGGCCGATGAAAAAGAAGACTTGGTTCAATCCAGACTGAGAGCTCTTGCGAAAGTTACCAAAGATAAAGAACGGGCTGCTCGGCATTATAACAAAAAAGTGGTGCCTAAGTCTTTTTCTGAGGGAGAGCTTGTTTGGAAGTTAATCTTTTTTTTTGACCAGGAATTTGGAAGTTAATCTTGCCGATAGGAACTCGGGATAATAAATTCGGCAAGTGGTCTCCAAATTGGGAGGGGCCATTTCAAATACATAAAGTTGTGTCCAAAGGAGCTTATATGTTGCAAGGACTTGATGGTGAAGTTTATGGATGAGCACTTAATGGAAAATATCTGAAGAAATATTACCCAAGTGTTTGGGTCAATTCATGATCAGTTGAGTATTGCCGATGCATGCTAGCCGATGTGTTGACATCGCCTTGAGATGGCTGATATAAGTTATATTGCCCTTAGCAGTTTTTATTAGCATAATCGGCTATGTTTTGTCGATATATGATGGCCGATATGGATTGTATCGCCCTTAGTTGTTTTTATTATCATAATCGGTTGTATTCCTCCGATATATGATAGCCGATATTTATTATATCGCCCTTAGTCCAAATTATAATTTTATCAATGTCTTCAACATTGCAGAGATATAGAAAATATGGATTTCAAAAGCAAAAATTTGAAGGCAGAGGTTTAGCATGGAATTCATTACAGCCCAAAAGTTTGTAAGTTTAAAGTTGAAAATTACAAGGTTCGGCTCATCCGGATACGTATTTTTGAATAGCCGATATTGCCTTTTGCCTAACTTGATCTACTTCATTGATTATCTTGGCATCGGCTGCATTAGTATTGGAAATCGGCTTCAATGACTTGGTCAGCTCAGTTAGATGCTTCACAGATGCTTTCAACTTGGATTTTTGGTCTTCGATGGCTTTTGGCAGATCGGCAAGCTTTTCCTATTCAAGAGCAAGTTGTGCATTGCATTGCTCTAGTCCGGCTATGAGTTCTATCTTCCATTTATTTAGCCGATCAATGTTGGTTTGAGTTGCACTTGGACCAGCCTCCAACTCATCTAGCTTAGCTTTTTCTTCATTGATGGACGTTCTGTTGGCTTGGATGGTTGCTTCAAGATCTCTCCTTTCACGCCGATCGGCAATTCTCTTTTGGGCTTTTTCAAGTTTAAGCCGATGTTGCTCAAGATATGTCGCTGGTGCTCATCTGGGATCTTGTCATGGATTTCATTGAGTCTGTCCCTGATGGATCCGCAGCTTGTAACCAAAGTCTCCAGGGAGCCTTCAAGCTGTTTCGAGATATCCAATAAGGTTGCCTTGATATCATCGGCTAGGGGCACTAGAGCTTAGCTTGTTGTTTCTTCTTCATCATCCAAGAATGGCCTAATGTCAAAAGAGAACATATCGGCTAGAACCTGAAAGAGAGAAACATTGATATTGTGGATTATTAGAAAGATTGGTAGCGATATGATTTTCAAAATTAAGGTTTATACTTACAGGGACAGTAGGAGTTGGTGCTACTACTACTACTTCTTCTTCTTCTTCTTCTTCTTCTTCTTCTACATGATGACTTCCTATAGCCGATGGAGTACTTTCACTTGATTCAAAGACAGGAGTTGAATGTCGAGGGGGCTGAAAACGTGAGTACAAGTTAGCATCGGTTGAAAACTGAAAAAGAGAATTCATAGGATCAGGGAAATTAACCGATGGAGCTGCTCCTTGTGGTTTCTTGGAAGCTATCTTCTTTTTCTGCAAAGCACAAAGTCAGAAATCGGTTCTAAAGTATAAGGACAATGAATGAGAAAGAGATGCATACCCTGGGCTGATCAGTGGGACGTACTGGAGGTGATGGTGTTATCTGAGGGCCAGGTGGATCGGCAGGGGGGTCTGTTCCCCTGTTTCACTGATGTGTTCAGCCGCTTCATTCACCTCTTCGGACATTGCTTCATCCTCCAGGAAATCTGCTACATCTGGATCAATGGCTGGCAAATCATCGGCAGCAGTCTTTTGCTTCTTAGACTTTTTCTTTGCAGCCGATGGTGCAGCACCCGATTTTGCTCTTTTCCTTCCAGCAGCAGGAGCAATCGGCATACGAGACAGGCCGTGCAGCAATGTGGAGGTCTTGGGGGCATTATAGCCGATGACTGGAGGTGTTAGTCCACCACCATTAGGTAGAAGCCCTAGTGCATATTCAATTTCCACACCACTTTTGCTCTGGTGAGGAGGAGAAGATTCTATTGTGTGCAAAGAACAGGATCGCATAAGTTAAAGACGCATCGGCTTGTGGTTAATAAAATTAACAAAATGTGAGAATTTTACCTGTGGGACATCGTCAGGAAACAGGTTTGTCAAATATATGGATGGCAATTGATGGAACAGATGTCTTTTCCATTCTATCCACCATCGGTCAAAGGCCACACTCCTGAAAGTCCTTAGTCTGATGTTGTCAATACTGCCAAGAGGTGGTCCTGGTAGATTCAGTAGCCGATCCATCATAAGGAATGATGAAATCTCTCCTCTACTTTGGATCTTGTTAGCAAAGAATAGGCTAATTGGCAGCTGTCCCATGCCGAATTGCCTTGCAGCGCTTGTTGGATGATAGAATTCGTAAGTCATCTAGATATTCTTGCCTTGATGGATGCCGACAGCGATGATGCAGGGCTGATAGCTGTTGAGAATACTTCTCTAGATTTATCATATTTGTCAGAGTTGATTTCATCAAATCAAAAGTCACCTGGTAGTTCAAAGCTAGCAGATCCTTCATATGCAAACCAGATCCTATCATTCTTGGGGAACCCATCATAGAAATTATTGAACCACTCCCTGAAAGGTTCAGCCGATAGCTTGGACACTGCGCTAACCGATGCTGCTTCTCCGAAGGACATACATCGGCATGTGGTGCTTGGTTCTCCATCGTCCCTGATGATCGGCTCGAATCTTGGGAATTCTACATCGGCTAGTGCTGGCCGATTGGCCACTTTTCTGGTATGCAGATTCAGCCAAATTTGGAGTAGCCACCATGGACCCCCTGTGCCGATTGTTTTTCCAGAGGCTATTTTGTCAATTGCAGTATTGAGGGTCTGATACAAGTAGCCTAGCAGATACTTGCCAAGGGGAAAATGCTTCTTCTCTACTAGATTTTCAGCAACCCGTTGTCAGTTTGCGGTCGGACCACAGCTTGGACCACAGAATAAGAACTTTTCCAGCCACATCATAAGAAAAGCTGTGTGTTCTCTTGGGGTAACCGGCCCAGTTCCCATGTTCTTGGCAACATAACCTGACCAACCACCTATGCTTCTGGTTTTGAATTCATGGGTGAGTTGAGTGTTTAGGCTGGACAAGTTAGCCGATGAAGTGATATCTAGACCAGTGATCATGATGATATCTAATAGTGTTGGGGTCATCGGTCCTTGAGAGAAAAGGAACGTGTTCATGGCTGTGGACCAAAAATAGGTGGATGCTGCCATCATGGGTTCATTCCTTGCCATATTTGCTGCAGTAAGGGCTAAGGCTTGGGCTATGCCAATTTCTTTCCAGTGACCTGATTTGCTAGCCAACATCCTCTTGTACCACGCAGGCTAGCTGACTTCGGCTGATGGCCAGGATTTGAAGGTGCCTTTACAAGGGCTAAGGTCTGGATTGGCATAATCTGAAGGGGATTCGGTTGGTTTCTCCATTGATGAACTCTGTGGGGTCTAAGTTGCCGATTGGGCCAAGGAAAAACTGGAACTCATCGGCTACGCTAGGAATTGTAACCTGGTGGGTGAGGTGCTACAGAAGAAGAAAATTGAGGATTGAGCAGAAGAAGAACCAAATCTACGAGGAAAAGAAGGGATTTAGCCGATGGATACTTACCTCGATGTATTCGGTGGCCAACGAGCTTGGTGGACTGGCGGAGGTTGACATTGTCATTGGCGGAGATTGGAGTCGCCGGAAGCGTCTGCGGATCGCCGGAAAGCTTGAAGGGTGTTGCCGGAGAACTCGAGGTGGAAGATTGGGGAAAGTTTTTGGTTAGAGCGGTGAAAACGGAAGTGACGCCGTGAAACGAGAAGAGCGGTGGTTACTATTTAAAAAGGAGCGCGGTAACGGCCAAAACGGAATCGGTTTTGGAAACCCTAGATCGGCTCGGAAAAGAAATTCGAGCAAATCCATTACACAAATATAGCGGACTTGGGGATCTGTAGTCCGCTTTTCCTTCTCTCTCTTCTCTCTTCTCTATATATATTTACAGCTGACTTATAGCCTGCTATTGTTCTCGCTCTTAGCGCACCGCAGTCAAGCGGTCAAAGTATGGCGATGTCTATAGCAATTAATGCAAGCCGGTGCATATGCGTAGGAAACCCAAGTAGTACATGGCAGGATTGAGCACTGAGCAGAGTTGGGGAGAAGAAAGGGAGTAGCAGGGAGTGGAGAAGAAATAGCCAAAGCCCCAAAATCCACGAATCAGTGAAATGCAAGAATCTGCCCCATCCACTGCAAGAACCAACCTTCATTACCACTCAGGCCAAATACTCATACAGCCGGTTTGGGTGTTTGGCGGTGTGATCTTGTTGATGGAAAACATCAATATGTGTTTTGGGTGGTTATGCTGCCCCTGTGTGTTTCTCTTCCCTTGTATTTCCCCATGTATTCACTCTGTTATCCTCCAGGGCGCCTGCGCTTGCGCGGTCATTGCTTTGCCCGTCATTGCTTTGCCCTGTGTAAGTCTGTTTGGCGTAATATATTCAGGTGGGCACTTCGCCCCCGGTGACATTTTCAAAAAAAAAAAAAAACGGGTAGGCAGGGAGGTGATTTACCGAGGAGGAGGGGAGGCGAACAGATCAGCGAGGACGCACAAGGGTGCATGACTGTGGACGAATTCGTCACCTACACAAAGGTGAACCCCTCATTTCTTACCATCATTCATTTAGCACATAGAGCAGTCATGGCATGAGCATCGATTTTCTCTGCACTTGTATCCACAGTGCACAAATGCTAGAGCCAGAGAGGGAAGGAAAGAGGGAGAGAAAGAGCACCCACAGCACAGCCGCAGCTGCAGCAGCCTCCGTCACCATAGCCACAGCCGCAGTCGTAGCTGCAGCAGCCACCGCCACAGCCGCAGTCAAAGCAGAGCTGATCCACACCTAGCAGCGGCAAATTGGTAGCCATGGTTTGGACCGTGAGTTGGGAAGGAGGAAGAGCCTTAGCAGCAGCAGGCAGCAGGAAGAAAGAGGAGCTAAGCTAGCTGCAGCAGCTTGCATGTGCGTGAGAAAGACATAAGGAGAGAGAAGAGGAGTTGGGAGTTTTAGGGCTCACATTAGTGGTCTGCACAGTGGTTAATATGGAACCACAATCCACAGCTAAATAAACTCTTACTTGCTTAGATATACTAGCTCTTAAATAAATTCTAGTAGTACATGGTTCACAGATTAATTAGAATTTCTAACAACACCTGCACTTTACCAAATAACAAATGGTTGGTGTGGAGATTATGGGTACCCCATACCCACACGGCACGGTTATCCGACTAGTTATAGGGGATAACTTATATCTATGGAATATGTAACAGATCATGACTTGGGTATTACGTTTCCTTTTATATTATGGAGCGGCCTAAAGTCCTGATTTGATAATATTGTAAAATAGATTTAGGAAACCGATACCGTATTGGTTAAGGTTTCTATCTTGTAATCCTGCCCCCCATCCTATATAAGGTGGGGCAGGAGGCCCTCTAGGGGGGATGATTCACAACTTGATCGTCAGATCAATACACACCCGGCGGATTCAAATCCCCAAACAGGAGTAGGGTATTACCTCTCATTGAGACGGCCTGAACCTGTCTAAATCCTTTGTCTCCGCATCCACCCACTTTTAGGTCTCGTGCGCTACCCCCTTTTATTATTGCCGAATCCTTGTTTCGACAGCTGGCGCGCCAGGTAGGGGTGCTTCGAGTTCCTCGTCGAAAAGTGTGATGGAACTAATCTTGGAAATCACCGGCGTGGTCTTCGGTCCAAGATCCAACTCAACCGGGAAGATCAATCTCATCGAATTCGATGGATACATTCTCCGTGTCGTGGGATTTTCCTTAATTTCCAATCTATTATTATTTATGAATTTCTAATACACAGATTGATGTGTGGCCCAAATTTTTGTTCGCATGCATGTCCTGGCTGTTGATGAGATCCGCCAGCTACCTTCAATGACGACGTCGTGCTGAAGGACCATCAAGTTAGCCATCGGTTACAGGGCCGGATGCACATATGTGGTGGTGGTTAATTTTTTAATCACCCCTGGCAAGCTGGCTGACGCCGACTTCTTCTACAAATTGATCTACATGCAAACATACATGCATCGATTAATATCCATAATCATCTATACTTTTTTATTTGTTTCTACATACATGCATCGATTAATATCCATAATCATCTATACTTTTTTATTTGTTTCTGCTACTAATCTCTATTCGATTTGTGGCTTATTACTTTGCATGCACCTGGCAGCCCCGAGTCTGATTCTCTCCGACTTGGATTCGACCCAGACTCGGACCTGCGATCTATATGTAGGGCCACGGATCAGTCTAATGATGTGCATGTGTGAATGCATCTAAGCGTTCATACCACAGGATATTAATTGGCTAATTAAACAATATATGCGAGCTGCATATATGTATTGATATATGCAAGCATACCTGCACAAGCTTCTATATACATATATCTATTTTGTGTGGTACTAAGCAGATGATATGTTGATTGATTTATTTTGCATGTACCCGTGTCGGCCATCGTTGCTGTTGCCGACTAATTTCTTTGTCTCCATGGTTGATGTACTCCATCACCGTTGCTGATGGCGACATTGCCTTCACCGACTGGCCGCCTCTGCCGCCGCCAACTAGTGCCCTGGCCTATACGGTTGGTTGGTCACACCACTGTTCATGGGCGTCCACGTCTTCACCGACCGGCTTGCCTTCGCCGCCGCCGGCTGGTGTCTCCGCTTACACGGCTGGCCTATTATGCTGCCGTTGTTGGGCGTCTACGACTTCACCACCGACCTGCCTCTGTCGCCGCCGACTGGTGTCCTCGCCTATACGGTTGGTTGGTCGCACTAGCGTTCATGGGCGTCCACGACTTCACCGACCAGCTGGCCTTCGCCGCCGCCGACTGGTGTTTCCGCCTGCACGGCTGGCCTATTATGCCGCCGTTGTTGGGCGTCTACGACTTCACCGCTGGCCTGCCTTCGCCGCCGTCGACTGGTGTCTTCGCCTATACGGTTGGTTGGTCACACCACCGTTCAGGGGCGTCCACGTCTTCACCAACCGGCCTGCCTTTGCCGCCGCCTACTGGTGTCTCTGCCTACGCGGCTGGCCTATTATGCCGCTGTTGGTGGGCATCTTCGCTTTCACCGTCGACCGCCTTCGTCACCGCCGACTGGTGTCTTCATTGTTATTGATGGACGACTTTATTCCCACATTGGCCACCTCTGCCATCACCAAGGGGAATATTACAAAGCTAAGTCATCATTTATTCCTTATATGATATTTTCCTTTTCCTCTGCCTCACTACATCAATTGGTTCTCCATTGAGTAGTGAGTCGGGGGCTACATATGTTATATCATATTTTTCAATAATTTTCATAATATTTATCTTGATTGCTTGCGACATAATCTGAGTACAAAAGTGTCTACCGAGTTATGGAGTTCTATCTTCCTATGCTTTCCGTTTGGTTTGTCATGCATAGTTGCCTTTGGGCCGATTCCTAGCACCTAGGGGCTCGCTGGATAGACCGAGTAACGCAAGGTGCTAAGTATTATTCGGAATAAATCAAAAGCATAGAGATAAGATAATTTATTTTCTGCTCTTAATAATTGCAAAAGTACCCGAGTAGTAAACTCCGATCCGTGAAACTTTGTTCCATTAATGACGAACTCATGTCACTCATATGCATGTTTGGGAAGTGCTTAGGCCGACTCCCGGTGCTTGGTGGCTATGACTAGTCGGGCAGAGTGTTTAAACGTAATGAGTCATCTGCTTGGGGAAATCAAAATTAACAAGAGAAGAAATACATATTTATAAATATTTTAAAATACTTGAATTTTTCTCGAGTATTATATTTATATCAGATACTACTCATCCTATATGTTTGTTCTGCAGGATCTAGATCCAGATATGCATAAAAGGGATTCATGGCTTTAAGCTTATCTCTTACGCTCCAGGAATGGATCAGTCAGAACATCACCGACCGGCCACCTCGTCCACTGCCGACTGGTGTCACCGCCTGCACAGCTGGCCTATTATGCCGCCGTTGTTGGGCGTCTACGTCTTCACCGACCGGCCGCCTCATCCGCCGCCGACCGGTGTCACCGCCTGCACGGCTGGCCTATTATGCCGCTGTTGTTGGGCGACTACGTCTTCACCGACCGGCCGCCTCGTCCGCCGCCGACTGGTGTCACCGCCTGCACGTCTGGCCTATTATGCGGCCGTTGTTGGGCGTCTACGTCTTCACCGACCGGCCGCCTCGTCCGCCGCCGACTGGTGTTTTCGCCTGCACGGCTGGCCTATTATGCCGCCGTTGTTGGGCGTCTACGTCTTCACCGACCGGCCGCTTCGTCCGCCGCCGACTGGTGTTTCCGCCTGCACGGCTGGCCTATTATGCCGCTGTTGTTGGGCGTCTACGTCTTCACCGACCGGCCGCCTCGTCTGCCGCCGACTGGTGTTTCTGCCTGCACGGCTGGCTTATTATGCCGCCGTTGTTGGGCGTCTACGTCTTCACCGACCGGCCGCCTCATCCGCCGTCGACTGGTGTTTCCGCCGTCATGGCTGGCCTATTTTGCCGCCGTTGTTGGGCGTCTACGTCTTCAGCGATCGGCCGCCTCGTCCGCCGCCGACTAGTGTTTCCGCCTGCACGGAGGGCCTATTATGACGCCAATTGATGCTATCTTCTTCACGGCCGGTGTCACGACCGGAAATAACCCAACGGGCATTCCTTACGTGCGTGTATTATTCCTTGTCCCAGGAGGCAAGGTACACCAAAAGTTGATACAATTCAGAGTTTAACAAGCGGAAGCGTAAATAATTAATTATTACATGGGCGGCGAAGGCCCAGCACACAAGAAGACAAACGAAAAACAGCGGAAGACTAGGGCGACGACCACAGGCGCTTGACGGCAGGCACGAGCTAGACACCAAAGCCTTCATCTTCCAAGAACTCCTCTTCTAGGTTTGGGAAAAATTGAGCAAGACTGAGTACAACCACCGTACTCAACAAGACACACCCACGAGTGCAGAATAAATGCAAGGGAGTACAAGGGAGTTATAATATAAGGGGTTAGGGTTTGCAGTAAACAGCATTAAAAGACACTTAGTTGCTCAAAGCTTATTTTGTAAATACGCTCCTAGAGCTATACAAGATTATCAATCAAGGCCGTGAACCCACACGAACCTGCCTTAACCCAAGGCCTATGATGATTCAGACCGAACTGGCAACCTGACCCTGGGTCCCAGCTCGTCCCAAGCCAACCCAGGCCAACCATTCCACATTTTAGTTGTTAAGCAGGTTTTAAGAATTAAAACACTAACTTGGGTACATTGCTCAACTTGCCCATAACCGAGGGCGCGGCTATTCGAATAGGTTATACTCTGATCAGAGGTGTACATCTTTACCCACAAGACACATCTTCCTCACGTGTAACCACGTGCCACATACCACCACGGTATACGGACGGAAGACGTGACATAGTTTCCAACCCATTCTAGCCATAGACAAGAGTACCGACCCAACCCCACCTACGGCCGGAACCTCCGGGACAGGTAGGCAGGACTGAGCCCCTAGCAGCAGGACACCAGCCCTGTGCCATGACATCTCGACTACCGAGCCGCAGCTCGTGTAGCCTTCATTTTCCCTAGAGATGTCCATCGACCCCCGACTTCGTCCATCACCATCCGTGTACTTTTGTTTATAACCAGACTGAGCCACAAACTAAGCTTTACCCACTAGACATGTGGAAGTACGGTAGTGCTTTGCAACAGAGGCCCGAAGACCGGTCCTTATATGGCCGAGGTGCTACTATCAAAACCATGCACCCAGAGCCCAGCCTAAAACCATTTTGAGGATTTTGAATAGAGGGGGAGGTGTGAATCCAATTCCACAATAATCCAACCATTCCATAGTGTCCAGGTGATGAGAATATTCCCAAAGTCTAGAGTTGTAAAACCACCTAATGTTGCCTAATTAAGCAGCGAAGCATCTACCTAAATTCATACTAGTGGTACCATGAATAGAGTATCCACTAGTTGGGGTTTTATTTATTCTAGGGTGAACAAGGTAATAATAACAATAACAATAATAAGGTCATAACAAAGGTAAATAGGCATGGCTAAATAAAACAGTGATAACGCGGGAATTTAAATAAAGCGATAATGCAATAATTTAAATCAAAATAATTTTATAAACTAGGATTCAATATGTTCAAGGATGATGTGACTTGCCTTGCTCGCTTTCCCAAATGTCGGCTTCAACCTCCACGTAGAGCGGATCTTCCGAAGCTGCAGCGCCTACATGACCAACGGAAAGGAAAAAGGGCTTTTACTCTAATAAACTTCATATAACAAGCAGGAACAAAGCACAAAAATGGGTTCTTGACTTCTTAAGGAAAAATTAGAGACTTGAACGGTCCAATTCCGAGTTCAAATGGCCAAGTTATGGCCATTTGAAGCTTATATGCTCTTTAAATGAATATTTGCGAATTTCTTCATTTAAATTTTTAATTTAAAAAGGGTTTATTGCGTCAGCCGAGGGGGAGGGGCGCGCGGACCGGGTCCACGGGAGTGGGGCCCACGTGGCAGCCTCACGGTCCACGGTGGACCGGGCGCACCCGGGCTCGCACCGGCTGGCGCTGTGGGCCCCACGCGTCAGCCGCACCCGAGGGCGCGGGCGGCTGACGGCCGGGCCCCATGCGGCAACCACTCAGCGCGCCCGAAGGTAGCCATGCCGGCGCGGTCGGCGGGAGGCGGCGCGCCCGCACCCTATGGTCGCCGGCGGCGGCCATAGGCACGGCGGAGCGGCGGTCCACGGCTCACCCTAGGTCGATGGTGACGACGAAAAAGGCGGCCGGAGCGAAGGAAGGCGGCGGCGCGGCTCGGGTCGACGGGGTCGGCGGCGTTCCGGCGGTCGGCGAGCTCGACGAGGGGGTGGACGGGGACGACGACAGTGCGGCGAAGCCAGAGGAGGCGACGCCGGGGCGGGAAACGGTCCCGGCGAGCGGAGAGAGCCGGCCGAAGGTCGTCGGTGACGGAGGAGAGAGAGGGCGACGGCGCGAGCTCGATTCCGGCGAGGAGACGGTGCGGCAAGGGGCGGAAACGGGCGAGGGAGGCGCGGGGAGGGTTTAAATGGGGTTGGAAGGGGGAGAGGGCGGCCGGGAGAGGAAGGAAACCGGCCGGGAGGTCCGGCCGCCATCAATGGCGCCGCGCGAGAGTTGCGGGAGCAAATCCGCCCGTTTGAATGCGAGAGAGAGAGAGGGAAAAATGGGGGGAAAGGGGGAGGGGATCACGGGGAATATTTCCCCCCACTTTATTGCACGTGGGGACGGCGGGAGGCGACGGGATTCGCGGTGGCGGCGGCGCTTGGCGCGGGCGGGGCGGCGGGAGCAGCGGGAAGACGGGGATGACAGGTGGGCCCTACCCATCAGCGAGGGTGGCGGGCGAGCCCGCCCGTCAGCGGCGCGCGCGCGGGGAGGGGCCGAATGGGCCGCAGGGGAAGAGGAGAGAGGGGGAGGGAAGTGGGCCGAGCCGGCCCAAGAGAGGGAGGGAGGGTTTTAGGGTTTTTCTTTTTATAAACTTTTTCAACTTTGTTTATTTCTTCTTAATTATTATTTGTGCTCTAAAAATTCCACTAAAATTTATTTACACATTTTAGGCTTTTAGGAAATATATAAAAATCCTCTAAGCCTTATTTGACTTTTACTTTGCACATTTTAATTTTTGGAGGCTTTCACAAGGATTTTAATTATTCTAGGCATAATTTAAAGGATATATTTTAGGGTCGTTTTGGGACGCGACAGCCGGCTACGTCGCCATCACCGCTAATAGGCGTCATCATCTTCAACGCAAGCTGTCTACGTTTATTCACTTCCATGGCTGCATAATTCTGCCAGTGTTGATTGGCCTTATCTTCTTCATCGCCGGTCATCTCGTCTGTTTGTTAACTAGTGCCCTCGCCTCTACGTCTGGTTTATACCGCTACCACTACTGATGGACATCATCGTCTTTCGTCGCTGACTGGTTATGCCGCCGCCGACTGCAACTTCATCTTCACTGTCTTCTGCACCGGCAACCTCTATTGCCGCTACTTTGCAAGATTTGCTACTTCACCAACCAAGACGTCTACAAGAGCCTCGACATCTCGGCATGCGTTGTCGACTATGATACCGTGTTATATTATTACAACAAGTGGTGTTCCAATCTTCAATATTTCTACTCGGACATCTTCAATATTTATCTTCACTCGAGCAATGAGTACTAGACGACAAGAAGCTACAGTTCTCGACTCTATGTTCAGTTGTTTCTCAACTAACCAAAGAGTCGGGGGCTACACAAATACAAGGCTCAAAATTTGACAAATTTTATGTCAAGCTAAAGAAATCAATTAATCAGCCAATGAGTCAACTCCAGGAGTCATTATCTTCATCTTTGCTTCAGAGCAGACATTCTACTTCAACAACTTCAAATATTTCGGTTTAGACGAGTTGGGCAACAACATCAACTCTCCTCCAAGTGAAGCATCTACAACAGCTATAACATTAATTTGATGGATTATTGTCACTGACATCATCACCAGTACCTCTGCTTCATCGGCCTTGACATCTCCGCTGTTGCTAATGGATGATTATGTCTTCACCGACTTATTATTTCACCTTCACGGTTGACCTACTATGCAAATGCTGATGAGCGTCTTCGTCATTATCATTGGTTGCGACACTGCTATTGACTGGATCGCCGACATCGTCATCATGTCAGTTGCATTTGTCGTCGCCGACTATTTTCTTCATCTTCATGATTGGTGGATTTTGTCATAGCCTTTGATTTGCCTCGTCTGTCACCGACTGATTATTTCGCTGCCATGGCTACACAACTTTATCGCTGGGCGCTTTCATCTTCATTGATGGCTGACCTGACTACTGCCGACTGGTTTCTTCGCCTCCATAGTTGTGCAACTTCATCACTTTTGATTGGTATCACTATCTTCACTACCACCAATATTTTTGCCATCTCTGGTGGGCAATATTATCTCTATATTGGTCATCTTGTCTCTATGCCAACTACGTCAACTACCATCAATGGACAATTGTGACTATGACAGAAGGACAAGCTATATGCTCAGGGGCTTACTAGTTCAAACACAAGTATCATACCTTCAATTTGGACTTGTTCCGGATACATGCAACATGAATTCATGATCATGGGTCTATTTTCTATGCTCAAAGACTAGACTATTTATTATTCCCCGTAAGGGTTATCAACTGAATACTTGCGCCAGTCGGGATTCAATTTTTATATATATATTGGAGTATCCCATAAGGGATAATCACTCAGATCAGAAGCTATTCGTATGAGCTACACTTGGTCTATATCACCCAGAAGATCTATTACTCGGGAGCATGTTACATGTGTCATCCTTTAAAGGGTGTCGAAGGCATATTTTTTGGCCTAGGCCTAATATGTCTGCAGCCCATATTTTCAGGTGTGGCCTGTCACGTTCTTTTAGGGACTTAGGCACTTTTCACTTAGGCCAAAGTGCGCGTGATCAAGTGCCCAATACCTTAAAATCCTTTTATACCGCAGTTATTCAACTTTTTAGGAGTTGGTACAATGCATCTTAAAAGGTGTCAAACAGTAAAGCTTTATATAGCTGCTCCGCTGACTTTTTTATATAGTCATGACGCTGTTTGGGTTTATCAAGCAATTGATTGGATACAATATCATTGCTTTTCGCCACGTAAGTGTGCATTTTTATTGACCAATATTATGGCTTAGGCTGATTATATATCTTGGTCATTTTTCAGGCGGTTGGTAAATCCTTTATGAGTTTATTTACTCAGATTTTACACCACATATGCCATATATTTCCAGGTGTGGTGAAACCATGTGTCTTTTAGGGACTTAAGCACATCTGTTAAAGCAGTGTGTGCATGGCGTATGCCCAATACTTTGGAAATTTTTTATTCATAGCATATAAGCTTCTTTATAGCTGTTTTATTTTCAATGATGTAGTCAACTTTAGGTTGCGCTCATCATATTTTACAAAGCAGTCGGTATATCACTTGGATCATGTTATTTGGGGGATTCACACCGCATATGCTATATATTGATATCAAGTTATTTGGTTGATTACAATTATCGAAACCACTCGGTTGGTTGGATTATTTATTCCTTGACTATATGCTTGGTTTGTTCAATTAACCACATAGTCGGGGGCTACACCTATTAGGTACATCTAGTCGATGCACCTGACTTTATTTTTCAGCCCTCCACAGTCTTCATATTTGGAAAAAGTACTCGGGAGACCATGGCAAAGATGATTGAAGCACTCAGCTTTGGAGTAATCTAGTTTGAGAGAAGATTATTTTTCGACTGTGAAGGTCTCAGGGGCTACTGTGGAGATTATGGGTATCCCATACCCACACGGCATGGTTATCCGACTAGTTATAGGGGATAACTTATATCTATGGAATATGTAACAGATCATGACTTGGGTATTACGTTTCCTTTTATATTATGGAGCGGCCTAAAGTCCTGATTTGATAATATTGTAAAATAGATTTAGGAAACCGATACCGTATTGGTTAAGGTTTCTATCTTGTAATCCTGCCCCCATCCTATATAAGGTGGGGCAGGAAGCCCTCTAGGGGGATGATTCACAACTTGATCGTCAGATCAATACACACCCGGCGGATTCAAATCCCCAAACAGGAGTAGGGTATTACCTCTCATTGAGACGGCCTGAACCTGTCTAAATCCTTTGTCTCCGCATCCACCCACTTTTAGGTCTCATGCGCTACCCCCTTTTATTATTGCCGAATCCTTGTTTCGACAGTTGGTAATATAAAACATTCCTTAGAGCAGAATTTCAGTCCGACTAAAAATAAATGTAAATGTTGAAATTGCAGACTACATATATGGTGAGGAATGCACTACACAGATGAATGGAGCTGATCTTAGTTTTGCACACTCAGTCACATCGCTCTTTTGATCATGTTTCCGGCCGATGAAGTGCATTCCAGGCGCATATAGTAACGAGGTGGTGTGGAGAGCTGTTAGGCTCAACATAAACGTGGAGTGTAATAAATTGAAGTAGGGGAATGGAGGCGAGGGGGAAGAAGCGGAAGGGAGAGGTTGAGCTGTCACACCCTGCCTTGGAAAGGGCGATTGTTCCAACCATGTCACCTCTACCAATCGCTATCCGCCGGTCCGCTCTGGAGTCCGGCGAGGGCTCCTCCGAGTCGGTCGCCTCGGACACGGGCACCCCAAGGCTCTAGCCGACGACGTCGTGCACATCGCCAATGCCCTCTGTACGGTGTGTGCCAAGTCCCTCAAAGCTGTTATCGAGTTCGTGCGTCGAATGAGCCCTGCCACCGTCAGCCGTTCAATTGACTTGTGTAGTTCTTTTCTCTCTTTCATTTTTTGTTAACTAGCATTTCAGTAGATGTCCGAACCGCGTGGTCGCTGGACCGATTTCGAGCTGCGTGTGTTTCTTGAGAGTTGCTTGGAGGAGATGGCGGCATACAACAACACCTTGAACTCCCCCAAACCCAAGGCATGGGAGAACTTGGCGAAGAAAATGTTCACCAAGTGTAGGAAGAAGGTGACAAAAGGGCAATTGGAGTACATCTGGGGCAGTGCAAAGAAGCGGTTCCCAGCTGTGGGTGTGGCTTGAATCGCAGGCAACCGGACAAGGCCGGGACCCCCATACTTCAGCCATTGTCGCTGACGAAAGCTGGTGGGAAAGCCAAAATGGGGTATGTAACTCATCCACAAATTCATTTTGCAAACCAAATATCTTGCTACCATGGTGTTACCTTCATGTGTAATATGAACATAGGCAGTTAGGCTCAATTTTGAAGGCTTGAATTGACTGTTGAGTATCACTGACTAGCTCCTTGTAATAACAAATAGTGTTCTCCTGTAATTTAGAAGCTCCTGGTACATAATTTTGTTTGCTAGAACAGAATGATGCTGTCAACTTGGTCTTTCTTGGTTTTTAATAGTTCATAATTTCTTAGCTTCATAACTGTAGGTGCCAAGTACATTTGTAAATGATCAAGCTGCTGAAGGATTACATGATTAATTGCCAGATGTGTTTTAGCTGTGCAAGTCACCCATAAAAAACCAGCAAACCTTACTGTTTCAATCATTTAGGGCCTCACAGCAAACCTACATATTGCATATATGTCATGCTGCTATCAAGTTTTTGGAGTTACTCATTTACTGCCATGACAGTATAGACAATCCAGTGGGACAAAAAAAAAGAGAATGCAAACAGAGCCTCTTTAGATTCAACCATGGATGGGCCCTGTTTGCACAAAGGCAATTTTCATTACAACTTTCTTGTTTCTTGGATGAAATGGCATTTGCTTTCACTGCCCCCCCCCCCCCCCCTAGTTTTCATTGCCCATTCTCAAATTTATAAACTACCATCCAAAATGAAAAAAACTTTTCAGATATGTGGGAATAAAATTCAGTGCACTGAGAAGGGGAACACTTTGATGTGTGAGCACTACAAGAAATATGACCTTCTGTGATGAATTTCTCGTGACATCGGAGCTATTCGTCATTAGCACATTCCATTTTATGACGATAAGTATGAGATGGGTGGCTTAGTGACGAAAAAAAGGTGTTCGTCGTTAATACCAACTAGAAATCGTCATAAAGTATTTCAATGGGACATTGTGACGAATATTAATTTTTCATAAGCGTTAAAAATCAAACGTCACAGATTTATAATGCATTTCTAGAAAAATATATTAAAAGGTGAAGCAATTTAATCAAGTGAATTACTGAGGAAACTAAAATTTTTCTTTAAAAATCATGGCTGGAAATATTTTTGTAATATTCTATATGTTCTAAATTATTCTCTGAATTTTTCCATGAATTTTCGGAGCTCAATAACTAATTTTAATACCACAAAGTTCATTTAACATATTAAAATAAATGGAAAACAAATTAAAATCCCTCTCTCCCTTGGGCCTTTTTCGGCCCAAGTGTTACTTTCTCCCTCCTCAGCCCACAGCCTCTCTCTTCCTCCTCGGGCCGGCTTTCCCTTCCCCTCCTCCCTCTTTGGGCCGCGGTCCAACCCTTTTTCTCCTCCCTTGCCAAGAAGTCCATTTTGCCTCCCTTCTCTCAATTCAAATAAGTTTTCAGGTAGTAAATAATTTTAAATGAAAAAATTCTCAACAACAAAGTTGTATAATTTATCAAGATCTACAACTTTTGTTTTGTTCATTTTGCTATATGACTTTGTTTCAATAATTTGAATTTAAATTTCAAATTTGGCACATATTTTAGATATAATGATGTTGACAATTAGTATGATGTCTAAATACCAGAAGCAATGTTTGAGACTATATATGATTATATTCATGTAAGTTGATGCATTGTTGTTGTTAGGGTTGACTGCTCAAATAATCGCCTTACAGATCTCCCAGCTAGTCTTGCCAAATGCCTGGAGTTGTCAGAACTCAATGTAAGCCACCATCGATGTATTCCTTATTTTCACCATAAGGTTTCTTTGTTTGATGAAAATATATACAGCTGTCATTTCTATAGCTTCCCTGTTCATCCTCTGTCCTAAACATAATGTAGCGCCCTACATGTAGGCATCAAACAACACTATATCCGTACTGCCAGATGAACTTGCTGGCTGTTCCAAGTTATTCAGATTGAATCTAGAGGTATGTACTCCTTATAGAGAATGTCAAAGCTGCATCTATCATAGTATCGTGCTGCATTTCTTTTGTTCTTGAAAACTCCAATTACTACAAAATGTCAGGGTAACAAGCTTGTGACGCTATCAGACAAGATGTTTCTGTCATGGACAATGCTTACAGAGATGAATGCTGGTATGCCATACAGCCACAGTAGCAAAAGTAATGTCGAACCTATGTGATATCCTTGAGTTTATGCAATCTAGCTAGAAACTGCACTGAGCATCATTAATCTGGTATTGGCAGATTTTCAGTTCAGCTTATGGAAGGGACTTTGGGGGTGCTCTCATGGCAGTCGATTTAAGAGATTTGAAAGGATTTGTGCTTGCCTAGGTGTGAGCAATTGGCTGGATTTGGCTGTTACCTGGGTAGTAAATTTTGTGTTATATTGGATGTTTGTCGGGTTATGTTAGATGCTATTGGGCTATAGCCTTTGTGCTATATGTGTTGTTATTGTGTTTGATTGTTGGGTCTATATGGGCTTAGCCCACTTGTTATTTGATACTAATGTAAATGATAATATGATAGGCTGAAAATGGTGTGGTATAATATTTGGGCCTATACAGGCTTTTGCAATGGACTGGCCCATTTATTCATTCATTATTTGTTATTAAAGCAAATGGATATAATAGAATTGGGCTGAAAATATGCTACATCTATGATGGGCTAGGCTAAAATCTAGTTGGGCTTGCCATTGGGCTAAGCCCATAAACATGGTACTCAATACATGGATTTTAATGGGCCATCAGATACTTTATGACATTTTTTAGGCTAGATAATGACGAATATGAGCGTCACAAAGTTATGACGATAGAAGGATCGTCACTAGATTAATGACGAAAAAATAAGGTTTCGTCATAAAACGCCATTAGAGACGCATGATAGGTGACGAATGAATTTTCGTCACGCGAGCGTCACAGTACGAAACGTGACGAAATTTTATGTATTTGTGACGTAAATGAAGCGTCATCTATTGTAAGATTTCTTGTAGTGGAGGCTTATCTTGTTTCTTCCTTTCAATGCTTATAAATAGTGGTCGAGTCCTATGGCTATGATATATGTTAATCATGTCGCAAACTTCAGTAATAATTGTCATGCTGCCTATACTGTATTTATGTCCTCTTGTGTGTACTGTGCCTTTTCATATATTTGCTCTATAAAGTTCCATGTGTACAACTGTGTGACAGGTGAGAAAGGGTGTGATAGCCTTCAAAAACGATCCCCTGAAGCACATTGATCTTCATCATGCGGTGTTTAGCATGCACACCGTTGTCCGCAACCATTCCGCCGTCGCTGGGGCTGCCGAAGGCACGCCGCAACAACCCGTTCAATGGCAGCCCATTGATGTCGAGCAGCTCACAGCAGAGTACACTCCTCCACCACCGGCGCTGTCTCCATCAAAGGATAGTATGCTCAGAGCAGTGGTAGTAAGGGAAAAAGGAAGGCATCAAAGGGTGATGCCTCTGGAAGTTCTAATAAGCGGTCCTGCAGCAGTGGTACTGGCGAGATGCTTGATAGGCTCGCTACTCTGCGCATGGCGTCCTTGGAGAGCCGCGCAAGGGAACTAGCTGCAGCGTAGGCTACCGGCCCTGAGACTTGCATGGAGATGGTGGAAAATGATGGCCACCATCCAGGTAGTCCAGTGTGGTATATGGCTGCGCGCTTGCTACATGATGCAAGCAATGGCCACTGCTTTATGTTCACGCGCCTCACGGACGCAGCTGGGTGCCTGCAATATATTTTAACTAGTGGAAACGGGCCTGGTTCTGCATCTGGTGGTTCGCAGTAGTTCCTTCTATCAGCTACTAGTCATGTTCGTTTCTTCTTTCTTGCTATGTTTGGATAATGGGAAATAAGAGGTGGGATTGGAATTGGAAAATGAATGAAGGGTTAAGATTAAGAGGGAGAATGAATGGTTAGCATTTAAAGATGCTTTTTGATGGGTGGGAAATTATTTCCCAAACCCATTAGCCAAACAAGGCCTCTGTGTTGTTTTCCAAATTAACCTATTGCTATGTGAAATAATTTGTGCATGCTAACATTTGGTGTGCTGTGTTGAGTGTATTAGAGGTGAAAACGGGGCGGGTATTTCCTGCCCGCCCACCTGACCATATTAGTTTGGGACAATTTCGGGTCAAAAATCCAGGTACGCGGATGCTTACAAGGGTAGCAGATCCCAATCCGTGTATTTTCTCTGGGATACAACATCAGGTTCGGGAGCTTGATATCTGACAGATATAGAGTATCCAGTAAATAATTTGGATATTACCCACATAGCAAGCCCAAAAACAACTACAATCAGTCCAACTTAAACCACTAAACCAAGCCCAAAAGGCCCACCAGCCACCAAACTAATGACTAATCCTGAGAGGATTGGATTGGACTCCGGAGTTTGCAGAGCACTCACGCACAGCCACGAAGGTAGAATCAGCCCAAGCACGCTCATCTTCCTCAACCTCTTGATGCATGTTCCTCTTCTCCATTGCTTGTTCATATCAGATATCATATGTAGTTTAAAATGTTAAGGTTTGAACCTATTGGACCTTGCTTTGCGAGATCCACCCCTACATGAGCAGCCTACCACTGTTCCCCGTCCCATACACTTGCTCCAGTCCAACCATGCCAAAGAAGTGTTGTATTGGCCAAATGGGCCATTAAGATGTACTCCCTCCGTTTCACAATGTAAGACTTTCTAGCATTGTCCACATTCATATAGATGTTAATGAATCTAGACACGCATATGAATCTAGATTCATTAATATCTATATGAATGTGGGTGATGCTAGAAAGTCTTACATTGTGAAACGGAGGAAGTACCACTTTAGCATCTGCCCCAATCACGACAATGCCAAGTGTTCCTTTCTATCTTGCTCGACTTCCCGGTGTCCGTTCCTCTTCTCGAATGCATGTTCATCTCATATATCACATATAGTTCATTTTTTTTTTTGCAAAATTTGGAGGATAGGCTACAGCCTAATGAATCCTAATTGCTGGATCCGCCCCTGCCAGCGGTGGATTCTTGTCCCCTCCCTAGTTGCTCACCATCTCCAGCCATATTTGGACGCCACAACCTTGCAAGCACCAGCCCATTATAGGTCGCTAACAATAACTCAAATGTGCGGGATCTCCTTCCTTTTTGCTCTATCCACTCTCTATTCAAATGGTAATCAAATTCGGGAACGCACCATGCTCTATCCACTCTCTATTCAAATGGTAATCAAATTCGGGGACGCACCAGAAGCAGGTACCATGAGACCTCTGGCCCACAGTACATCTATCATTATCAAGACGCAAGCGAAGTTCACTGTCCCGGCTGTGTTTAGATCCAGGGGTGAAAAGTTTTGGCGTATCACATCCAACATACGGACACACATCTGAAGTATTAAACGTAGACTAATAATAAAACTAATTATAGAATTCGTCAGTAAACCGTGAGACGAATTTATTAAGCCTAATTAATCCGTCATTAGCAAATGGTTACTGTAGCACCATATTATCAAATCATGAAGCAATTAGGCTTAAAAGATTTGTCTCGTAAATTGTCGCAATCTGTGTAATTAGTTATTCTTTTAGCCTATATTTAATACTTCATGCAGGTGTTCAAACGATCGATGAGACAAGGTAAAAAGTTTTTTCGTGGGAATTAAATAGGGCCTCCATCCGAATGCTCCTATTTCTTGGCACCAGTGAGGTGGCCTCCTTGAGCTCGCCGGTGGTTTGGCTTACAACATAACGAGGATCAGCTTATGGTCGGCGGATGTCGGACACAATGAACGAGATGCCATGGTGACTTGCTTAGCCAGCTAAGTCCTCCTCCTACTACTGTTGTCGTCTCTATGTCCAAACCTTATCTATCTACCAGCAGATCTGGTAGGTTGTGCAGGGAGGCTAGTTGGGGGTGGCTGGACTCAGACAAGAGGTGGTGTGGACTAAGCATATTATGCCGGCAGTGGCCCAATCCGTAGGAGATATGTAAAAGTGCATCTAGCCCCCTAAGTGGGTTTTGGCGGAATGATGACAAAACTGTTATAAGGGACTAATGATTTTATCAAGATGTATACAACACTACTAAAGAATAGTCTATTGGTGATGAATCGAGCTGATGCTTCAAGCTTGCATACATCGAAAAGCCATGGAAGAAAAAAAATCAAGAACATCCATCATATTTCACTCAAAAAAGAATCAAGAATATTCATCACATTGCAAACAATGTTTGGTTCTGCCTAGAACATGAACTCCTGCATATTCCCTTTCCCCCCAAACCAAGAAGACCCAACACAAAATCAAGAAAACCACCACCCCGACGCCACGGTCCTCGCCTTCCTTCTTGCCGACATGGTAGTCCCGAGCTTGGGGCTGCCGGATCTGGCCCCCACCACCCACCACTCAGTGCCAGCGACCAGCAGTGACCGTAGCGCCGGTGCCGGCATCGGAGACGACGGTTAGGTCACAGGCCACTAGATCCGGAGAGCACTGAACTCTAGGAGGCTGGATCTAGCGGCCCTCGACCTCTAGGCTACCGGATCTAGGGCGGTGTGACTCGGAGGCGGCGAGGAGGTTGGAGTGGCACCAGTGTCTGCTAAGGACAACGAGGAGGAGGATCTGGAGGAGGGGAGGGCGCGGCCGCCGCCGTCACTTCCGCTTCCGCCGGGCTGCCACTTGGCTGCTGCCAAGACAGACTTGAGAGAGAAAATGTAGGATCAAGGAGGTCGACTAAGAGGGAGGGGTGTGAATAGGTGGTTTTTAAAACTTTTGGCTAGAACCGAGTTTTGTATGTGGAAACGTAAATCAAAACGGTTTTGCACAGTTCAAAACCTAAATCAACTAGTCTCAACTAAGTGCACAAAGTAGCTAGCCTATGTTGAGGCTTGCTAGGGTGATAATAGCACAAATAAACTCTAGTATGTAAACTTGCTCAAAGTAAATTTTCACAAAATAAAGGAGGCAAGTGACAAAGTATTTTTCCACCCGATGTTCGGATGCTTGCCAACTTCCTACGTCACCGTTGTGGCAAGTCCAACTTCTTCATAGCTCAAACCACGAAGCCACCGCAAGCCCCCTTCGTCAAGGGGCGAGCAAGGTGGGTGCTGGCCCATGAAATGGTCTCCCAAGCCTCTATCACTATGGTCGTTCTTCCTCCACTCCGGAGATGGCGAACACCGAGCCACTCACAATCAACACCGGGCCTCCTCCAGAACCTTCTCGGAGAGGTCACCGAGCAACTCCATCAAACCGTCTAGGAGGTGGCAACCTCCAAGAGTAACAAGTTTGGGATGCTTGCCGAGGATGATCAAGTGCCGCACTAGCTCTAACAATAAAGCAATGCACATGGATTGGATAAACTCACTCTCCAACACCTCACTAGATAAACTAAGTGCACAAGTGTGTGAGAGCTCTCGCAAGGGTTCAAGATAATGCAATGGAGTGCCAAAACCTTACCCTTGCTGCTGGGGAGTGGGTATATATACCCCCAACCACCAAAACTAGCCGTTGGAGGCTAAAACACCTTTTAGGATGTGTCTAATGGTCTGACTGCCCTACTAAACCGGTCAGACCGTCCCTCCAACAAATCTCTATGAGCTTTTTTTTGTAGTGGTGCAGATAATTTGTCCCGGGGTGCCTAGGTGTGCATAGAGACCCCTACAAACAGAATCGAAAGCGGCGCGAGGACTCATGGCATTATTTAAAAATCTTTGTATCTTTTGCTCTTGACTTTAGGAAAGCTGCACTATTAAGGAGCGTACCGAAATGGTTGCTTGCGTTTATCCAAGTGCTCACTGTCCACTCCTTGTAGATGAGAGACACATTTGTACAACACCTACATGGGTTCAGATGTAAACAGAAAGTGTGGGTCGGAAGTTCTTGGTGTTCTGGCCCAAAACTTCTTGGCCCTTGTTTTTCAAGGTGTTTAAGTGTTGGCCAAAAATTCCTAGTGGTTTTGGCTCGAACTTCTTTGGCACCTATCAAGTTCAACTATGTGAGTAACGGCTACATGACATATGATAGTGGGTATAAAATCCACCCTTCCCGTCTACATCTCCTTTGGCAATTCCACTTTCGTTTATCTATCTCCTAGCTTTTCCTAGGGTTTCTTGACCTCCTCCAACTACTTCCTAAGCTACCATGGTGATTCGAGTATGATTCTTTGGAGGTGGTGAGGATTAGTGCTTGCAAGTGACTTAGAAGGAGATGCGCATTTGGGGATCATCGCCAGGCTACTGCTTGGTGCTTATTACTCTTGGAGGGTGACTTCCTAGATGGCTAGGTGTCTCCCATGAGCTTCCTCAAGCTGTGATTGATCCAAGCAACTTTGTGAGGGTGAACCGCACCTCCGCAAGGAAAAGAGGAAATTTTGAGTGAATTCCGAGTTGGAGGTTATCTTGGTAGAGCAAGCTTCACTAGTGATTGGAACTCACTGCCCAAGGTGTGATCTTGGTGGTCGCTTGGAATCAAGGGAAACCTAGGTAGTTGCTTGGAGGCTAAAGACTTCTTCCTGTTGGCTAGCTCGGTGAGGCAAGGCGTTAATAGATACCCGACTCTATGGAGCTCCTCAACGGAGAGTAGGATCCGTGCAGTCCGACTTCGGGAAAAAAAATCCTTGTCTCCCCTTGTTTTGGTCCCTCATGTATGTGTTCAAATTGCTGCAATTTTTGTGATCCGCTTTTGCTCTGTGTTAGGCTCTCTGTTAATCACATTTATACTTTCTGTGAGGTGCTAGGAAGAACAACTCCCAGCCAACCAAAACTTTACTGGTCCACAAGCTCGGAAGTAGTAGCCATCACTCAAGAGTTGGCTGAGAGTTGGCAGGAAGTGCCTGCCTATTGATTCTACCTACGGCAATTGGAGAATATTTCATAAATCAGAACACATATTCAACTCCCCTCCTCCCACCTCCTTGTGCCTTTCACTGTGGCTTGAATTGGAGTGATGATAGCCTGATCAATAGCAACAACGACTTGATCTGGAGCAGTAGCGACTCAATCCGTAGTGGCAGCCTGTGGCGGTGGGGAAACTGTGTCCATTCTTTAGCACGGTAATGTGATCTCTATGTTCTTGGAATTGTGTTCCATGTTTGTTCTTGGTTCTTTTCAATATTGGATGGTCTATTTGCATCTGTCGATGATCTGCTGGTAACTCTTTGTAAAGAGATAATATTGGTGAGCATGTGTCCCACAACCATAGAACGCTTTAAATGTGACGCCCAATTAGTGCCAGTTAGACACAAACAAAAACCAGCACTGATAGTCTCCTGCCCGCTTAGCCCCGCATATGCTCCGGGAGGGCAACAACTGGCACTAGTGACAAATATCAGTACGGTTTAAGAAAGAAACCTCCATTGATGTGGTGGACTGTGCCAATTGGTGGAAAAAAATTGGCACTGATGAGGCATTTATCAGTGCCAATCTGTGGCTAGAATTAGCACTCATGAGAATTTATGGCAGCTAAATTTTCAAATTTGGCTCGGGGTTATCAGTGTCGGTCATAACGGATGACCCCAACGAGAAAATTAACAATATCATACTCCATAGAGGTGGCTTTAACAGAATGCCACTCTATAGGATGACCTTATAAATATGCCACTCCGTTTGTGATACACCTTAATAAAATGCCACTTTGGGCTGTTTTGAGCCTTTTAATCAGAAATAGCATGCGAAATGACAAAAATACCCCTGGGTCCTTTCTCATATGTTAGGGTCAGATTGCTCCCTCTAATTGCAGCATACCCCAGTCCTTTCTCACATGTTCGGGTCAGATTGTTCCCTCCAATTGCAGCATTAAATTGCATCGCAACAACAAAAATACACCATCATCAAATTGCAGCACATATATACAAATAAATTGCAGCACATAGCACACAACAGCAGATAGCACAACAGCACATAGCACACAGCAGCATATGCACATAGCATTGCAGCACATCACATAGCAAATATCTTGGTTACATGAAGCATCAAAGAGACCCAAAAAGAGGAGTTCACATGTGTGATAAGTTCACATTTGCAACTACAATACTAGTTCACATCACTTTGAAGTTCACATTTGACGACTAAAATACATTAGGTTGTCTTCATTTTCTTGGGAGTCATTTTTTTCTTCTTAGGATAGATGTTCCTCCAGAAGTACTAGCCATTTCTTTAGCCCCTTCCACTCCAGAAGTCCTGGTTTCTCCCAATAGCATTGTAAGGCGCCTATGTATGTATACACAAAAGCCAAGTTACACACAATTGGTTTGAAGCATGCACACCAAGTAGAATAATTCTAACTTGTCAGATTTGAGCATTATTGTAGCTTCCTTGTAAACATTCCCAGGCTTTCTTGCATTATTGTAGCTTCATTGGTTGTTCTTTTTTGGTGTCGAAGGTTCAGGTGGAAGGTTCTTTTGGTTGCTTTTCCTAGGCTTCCTTTTCCTGCATATATTTATACATATAGGATGATACACCACAAATTTGAAAGGATATAAAGTGAAAAAACAGAAATATTAATACCCTTTTTTGTTCCATTCAATGGGCACTTGTAGCTAGCTAGCTTGCCTATGACCTTTCTCACCACATCTTTTGCATGTAACTAGACCTCTTATGATTTTCTTGTTCTTGCCATCACTCTTCGCACTACTTTTGCCACCATTCTCAAGGCATCCTTTAATCCTCAATTTCCTCTGCCTCCCAACACCCCTCTTCTCTAGTGGTGCGCCCAAATCGAAAGGCATTTTCACCTTTGGCCAATGTGACTTGTCTGGAATTGCTGGTATCTCTATCTCATATGAAGCACTGAATTTCTGCACTGAGTAAACCATATCAACATATTGTTCCAAGTCCACATTCCTCTGAGTTGTTAAAAGAACCTATGAAAGTATGCTCTCCCATCAACTACCTTGATGTCAATTTCTATAACACTTCCAGGTGATCTCTTAAGTACCTCTTCCTTCCAACTATACAACAATTGAAAACTTTCCTCCCAACATCCATACAATTCTTTCTTTGCTTTCTCCATTCCATGCCAAACTATATGGTAAGAGAGAGTTACCTTCTGGTCCTCCTACAACCGGTTCATCAAGTCTATGGCAGCCATGTTAGGTGTAGTCTTGAGGATATCAATAGCCCTGTCAGCAACCCAATCCTGTGACGGTGAAGTAGTTCTTATCCTCATGCTAGATGTACAAGTATGGTCTTTGTTATGAAAGGAAAGGTAATCCATTAAAACCATGTAAACAATACTAGGCACACTAGAATTAATGTCAAAAAAAATTATGTTTCAGGTTAGTACCATTATAGTTTTCTTATCACTCTGCCTACGCCCAACAAGACTCCATGTACATCCCTCCACCGCACATTTTACCCTATACCTCTCCGGGTCAGTTTTCACTTTGCCTAGCTCAAATTCCTTCTTGATAGCAAACTATCTTACAGCCAATCTGAATTCCTTCATTGAGGGTTACTTAGTGTATCGATCCATACAAGGGTTATTCTTGTCGTAGCTTATAACAAGCTCACCCGGTACTGTATTGTCGACAGGAATTGTTGCACCCTCGATGCCCTCAAGGACTCCAGGACCACTTGTTTCAACATTATTACTTGAACCAATAGCATGCACTGATTTTTTTGCCCTTTCCTCATCCCTCAAGCCTAGGAGTGCAAATATTTGGTCATCATTCATGACGTGAATCCTTCCCTCATCATCTAATGGTCCATCTATCTCCAAGCTATCCCAATCAACATAATGAATCGGTGGTTGTTCTACACCAACAGTTGGAGCTGCTAGTTCTGAAATCACCCCACCAACTGTTGGAGCTGCTGGTTCTGAAATCGCCCCATACTCAAGACATAAAGGCGCACTTGTAGAACTATCTAGACATTCTGAAGCTAGAACTGAAACTGCTGAAATTGAACTTGTCCCATATTCAACCAACTGCATCTCTACTCTAGACCATTCCGAATCCAACCTAAACAATTTGAATTGACAACAGAAAAAAGCCGAGTTAGAAATCTAACTCGATGTAAATATAAAATGTACAACAATATGAAAGATTTTACCTCAAGGAGACATCCTTCGAGCTCATGTTGTCAATCTAGTCACTGTTGTCTGGGAGGAGAAAGAGGTGGGGGCGACTAGATCTAGGAGGAGCGGTGGCAGTGTAGGGGGAGCGGCAGGGTGGCAGCAGTGGGGTGGGGGTGGGGGTGGGGGAGGAGGGCTGGGGACGGGGCGGACGGGCGGCAGCGGCCGGGTGACGGGAGTGGCTGTCATGCCCAGAAATTTAGCCCAAATTTCCAGACTATTTTGTGTATTAAATCCCTGTCAAGGACCAGCCAGGGTACACAAAACGACAAGTAATAAACAGTTCCAAACGTAAATAAAGCGTAAAATACTTACAGGAGAGGCACTTAGTCCTCACACCGAAACAAAAGCAGTGGCAGCAGAAAAGACGATCCTAGAGGGGCTTCAGCTCCACTCCACAGGCAAAACTCAACTGGGGTCTGAGCCTGGGTCCTCTAACTTCGTCTTCAGCTCAGAAGCACTACACTTCTAAAAAGGGGGAATAATAGCAAGGCTGAGTACAACCACCGTACTCAGCAAGTCACACCAATGATGCAGACATGCAAGGGGAACACAAGGACAGTTTGTGGCTATTTGCTTAAAGGCGGTTGTAAAACATTTTATTGAGCAAAACAGTAAAACTGTTGAGTAATTAAAGTAACATTAAATCTCCACTGATCAACGCTACACCATGTTGAACAGGCCCAACCAACCCACCTGAACTACAGTGCATGGAGTCGATTTATTAAGGTGAGACTAATCACGGTGAATCTGGTCGACCGCCCATAACCTCGGGCATGGCTATTCGAATAGTTTTACTCTGATCAGAGGTGTACAACTGTACCCACAAGACACAGCCCCACGACACGTTTTCGTGCACCGACATACCACCACGACATACCGGAAAGAGGCCGTGACAGGACCCTTCGCATAACTCCCTCTAACCAAGCACACCACACCTCAGGTTTCACCCCCACTCCTCGCAAGGCAGCGGGCAGTCCCCTCTCGTGCCTAGGTGAATCCAGAAGCCGCATAGGCCGTCGCAGGGCCCATCCAAACTCCATCACGCCCACCCTTGCCTGGATGCGTCAGCTAGAGGAAAGCTACACTACAAGCCCAGCCGTTGCCCACACTGGCTTGTGGTAAGCACGATAAATTCTTCCAGGGTTTCCCGTGAACCGGTCCTTAATTGCCATGGGCACGACTAGCAAAACCATGCACCCACAGCCCACCATGAAGTCACATTTTAGTTGGATAATTATGACCATGAAGCATGGCCAGATGTCTCGAGCACGCAGCTCATTCTGATACTAAAAAGGTCTAATACTGTAATTATCCTATCAACTGAGCTAGTGGTAATTAAGCATGGCTAAGCATATAGCTCTAGCTAGGTCACATAAGTAACACGAGCTAGTCGATTTATTACCCAAGGATGACAAAGGACAGATATCAAGTAAATATGGCACAAGCAAGCTGATAGATAATACCCGGATCCCATGTAATTAGCAAAACATGCAATTTTATTTGCAAACGATAAAACATTTGTAAATTAGGATCAAAATGCTCAAGGGGAATGTGTGACTTGCCTTGCTTCTTCACAACAACCTTCCGAACTCTGATCCTCGTGAAAGCGATCTTCCGAAATGACGGGAACTACACGCTGGCACGCAAAACGAGGAAAAACTCTAATGAAAACCAATGAAACAGTACATAAAAAGTAAACAAACATGTAGAGCTCAATTTTAGATGAATTTTGCAAGTTGAATGGCTCAATTCGGAGTTCTAATGAATTAGATATGAATTATAGAAGTTTTGAGCCATTTAAATGAATTTCTAGAATTAGTAACGAATTATTGCGCCATTATTATTTATTTTTGCAAAGGAAAAGATCATCGCTGATGTCAGCAAAGGGTGGCCGGCGCCGACATGCGGGCCCCACCGGTCAGCGATACAAGGGCGTCGGTCCACCGTGGACCGGGACCACCGAGGCGGTCCACCGCCGGTCCACGGGAACCGTCGGCTCGGATCGGCCCAAAGCCGATCGGGCGGCCACGAGGCAGCGCAGCCGGGACACGGGCATGACACAAAGCCGACCCGGTCGAACGACGGCGCGCGGCGGCGCGCGGCCAGACGACCGCCAGTGACGGCAGCGCGTCGCGGCAGTGGGCACGCGGAGTGGCGGAGGAGGGGAAAAAGGAGGAGGCGGAGGGAGAGCTCACCGAGGGCTGCGGCGGCGAGACAACCACAGGGAGGCGACCGGCGGCGGAAAGGATGGCGGCGGCCGGCGCGGGAGGCGACGGGAACGGCGTTCCGACGACGCCGGACCACAACGAAGCCGCGGCCGAGGGCCGGCAAGACCTTGACTTTGGAAAAGCGGCTCCCGTGGGGTTCTGGACGGAGTGGAGCGGCAGCCAGGGTGCGGTGGAGCGCGGCAAAGCTGCACGGCGACGGCTAGAGCCGCGAGAGTGGCGGCTGGAGGCGGTATAGTTGAGGCGGCTCGGGTGGACAGTGGAGGTGGAATTTCGGTACGGGATTGGGGAAAAGAGGTGTAGGACGGGGTGGAGCTCGGCGCGGCGATGCCGAGGTGGCGACGGCACGGCACGGCGGTGGCTGAAGCGGCGAGAAGCGGTGGCTGGAGCCGGCGGCAGCGGCGGAGAGAGGTGGTGCGCGTGGCTGCGGCGCTTCGAAGGTGGAGAGGGGAAATGGAGCGGTGGACGGGGTGCGCACGGCGGCTGCGGTGTCGGGGAGGGCAACGGTGCAGTGCGGGGTAAACGGGAGCGGCGGCGCGGCGCGGCTGGAGTTCGGCGGGGAGCGGCGGCGCGTGGGCTCCGGGGAGGATGTGGTTTCGGGCACGGGGAAGCTCGGGGAGGAGGGGGAAACGGAAGAGGAGAGCACGATGGTGCTTTATATTGGGCTCGGGGATGGAGATCGTGGCCGGGAGAGGCGGGAACGGCCAGCGAAGTGGGGAGGCATCGTGGGAAGATGGGGCACGAAACGGCGCCGAAAATTGGGGAAAAGTGGGGGAAGAGGTGGAGGAGGTGGTGGGGAACCGATTTTACTCGGTTTAGGCGCGAGGGCGCGAGCGGGAGGGCGCCGGATTTGGCGGGACGTGGGCAGCAACCGCCGGCCATGGCGGCTTTGGCCTGGGAAGCCGAAGGTAGGAGGAGGGCCTGACGGGTGGGGTCGTCGGGCCCACCTGTCGGGGAGGGAGAGAGGGAGGAGAACCCAGGGGGTTATTTAGACTTGGCGCGTGGGGAAGGGGAAACGGGCCGACGGCCCAAGAGAGGAGAGGGGAGGCCGGCCGAGGAAGGGAGAGAGGGGTGCGGGCCGCGGGAGAGAAAGGGGGATTGATTAATTGATTCAATGAACTTTGTGCCATTAAAATTACTTCTTGAGCTCCGAAAATTCACGGAAAAATCCAGAGAGTGTTTTAGGGCATAAAGAATATTAAAAAATATTCTCGGCCAATGATTTTTAAGGGAAAATTTTAATTCTCCCAATAATTCACTTGATTAAATTGATTAACTTTTATTTAATTTCTAGAAAATGCATTATTTAATGATTTTTAATCCCGAACGAAAATCGGGGTGTTACAGTGGCGGACGGGCAACAACGGCCCGTGCTGGGCGGGCGGGGGAGCTACAGCGGCGACCGGGTGGGGGAGCGGCGGCGACGACCCCTAGTGTGGCCGGGGAAGCCGAGAGAAGTATCGAGATAGAGAAACGAATCTGGATCTAAACGATAGAGCAAAGGGCGTTTCGGTCATTTCACGTGCGAAGTCTGGTAAAAAAATATAAACAAAATAAAAAAAGGCTCAAAACAACCCAAAGTGGCATTTTATTAGGCTGTATCACCTATGGAGTGGCATCTTTATAAGGTCATCCATAGAGGGCATTCTGTTAAACCCACCTCTATGGAGTAGCATATTGTTAAATTCCTGCAGCCATATTAGGGGTCTGTTCGCTTATGCTGGTTGGGAGCAGTTTGGGGGTGTTGGGAACACGGCCACACGGGGTACTGTTGAGTACTGTCAAGTCAAGGGTGGCTATTACTATCGACATGTGGACCTCTGACAACCAAAAGAGAGGTTACATGGCTATCACAACACATTTCATTGGTGAATCTTGAGCTCTTAGGAATATAATCATGAGGTAACTATTGTCAACATCAATATGATTGCATCTACTTTGTAATTTTGTGCTACGAATCTGATGTCATATATTGTTTATTCAAATATAGGTTCATTTATGTTCCAAGTCCCCACACTGCTGAGGTTATTAGCGACGAGCTCTATGAATCATTAGTTCAATGGAATCTCGATGAGAAGGTATCCACTAGTACACTTGACAATTGCACTACAAATGATGCAACAATTCCTATTCTTGTGAGAAAGATTGGAAAAACCAAGCTTATTAATGATGGAAAGGTGCTACACATGCGTTGTTGTGCTTATATCCTAAACTTAATTGTTAAGGATGGATTAGAACATTTGAAAGATGCAATTGAGAACATTCGTGATAGTGTAGCATATTGGACAGCCACACCAAAAAGGATAGAAAAGTTTGAGGACATAGCTAAGTTTTTGAATGTTACTATCACCAACAAGTTAGCTCTTGATTGCAAAACTAGATGGAATTCTACTTTCAACATGCTTAGTGTTGCATTACCCTACAAGACTATTTTCACTAGAGCTAGTCGTGTGGATAAACAATATGAGTGTGAACCAACTGAGGAAGAATGGTTGTTTGCTGAAGAGAAGGTGGAAAAGGCTTAAAATATTTAATGATATTACAGAATTATTTTCTGGAACTAAATATGTTACTGCCAACATATTTTTCCCCAAAATCTGTGAGATCAGGCAGAAAATTAGGCTATGGTCAACTTGTGGTAACAGTTTGGTTGAAGCCATGTCAGTTGATATGGTAGAGAAGTTTGATAAGTACTGGTCTGACATTCAAGGTTTAATGGGTATTGCAACTCTCTTTGATCCTCGATTCAAATCTGAAATGTTGCATATGTGCTTTGAGTGGTTACTTGGTAAAACCAGTGCTCTTTGTGATGTGGAGGTTAGCAAAGTTACAGTTTTGCTTGCTGCTTTGATGGATGAGTACAATGTACCAGAGGAAGAAGATAACATAGAACCATCGACATTGTCACTTGATAGTATGGAAGTCATATCTTCCTTTAGTGAACGTGTTGCCAGGAAAAGGCCAGCATCAGTTAGGTTCCAATCTGAGCTAGACCGCTACTTGGATGATGAGTTGATCCCAATATCAACAAAAGACTTTAAGGTTTTGGATTGGTGGAAGGTGGCTGGAACACGTTATCCCACTTTGAGGAGGATAGCAAGGGATGTATTTGCTATTCCAATTACCATTGTTGCTTCTGAATATGCTTTTAGCACTAGTGGGAGAGTTCTCAGTGAACATCGAAGCAGACTTACAGCTGAGATGTTGGAGGCTCTAATGTGCTTACAGGATTGGATTAGAAACAAGTACAAAGGTAAACATCGTGATGTGCATGTCATATTATGTTTTTGTTCACCACAAACTAACACCAAACATTTGTTTTTCCTTTCAGTTCAACACAATGGAGATCCTACTAGCTTTTGGTCTTGTCTGCAAGATATTCAAGAAGGCTTGTAGGTACTTGCTGAAAATCCACAACAACATCTCTCTTTATCAATTTACTGATTTACTTGTGCCCTTTATTTTCCATTTATGATTTATCCAATAGCTAACTAGCTAGTTTGTCTACCCATGTAGGAGCTTACACTTTGATTCAAGATGTCAAGGTGTGTGTACCTGCTGGTGTGAATCTCTGACAAGTGCATATGCAACCCTTTTTGTTATTAGGTATACTTTTGATTGTAATGGCTAATGATGGACCTATGAATTATCTGTATGATGAGGGCTGATGACTAGGGACTAATGTATTTTGTTAGGCTAATGTGATGGACTGATGGAGTGATGGTTGTGGTGATGCACTTGTGCACTTTTGCTACCCAACATATTCCTGTAAGACTCTACAACATGTGACATTGTGGATTGGCACATGCTAATTATGCTTATCAGTTGATGTGATGAACAAGCTAAGACTCTACAACATGTGACATTGTGGATTGGCACATGCTAATTATGCTTATCAGCTGATGTGATGAACAAGCTAGTTGGTACCTTATGTTATGTAATGAGTAATGATCTATCATGAGTTATCAGATTGTTCACTGATGCAACCATTATCAATTTATTGTTGCTGCTGAATTATGGTGATCTAATGAAATGCTTCATGGGTTATGTGCCTGCTGCTATGCTACTCTGCTTCATCTGCTGATCTGCATGATTGTCGGGTGTGGGGACCCGGCGGGTGCGCAATACCCGCATGGGAACGAGGATGGGGAAGGTGACGAGAGATTTTTCTGAACTCGGGGGCAGGGACGGGGTGGTTAAACCCGGCGGGGGCAGCCCCATTGCCATCCCTAAACACAGGGTACTGTTGAGTACTGTAGCTGCTACAGTACTTTGCAGACGGACGTCTGGAGGCATTAGGCACGGCATTTGGCTGCCAACAGCTTCCGTGAACAAAACGGTGCCGTGCGCATTGAGTGCTGTAGAAGGCAACTTTGCAGGGCAGTTAAGGGGGAGCTGCTACGCACACACGATCAGCAGGTCGATTTGCTACGCATCACCATTTGAGAAGGAAATATATGCTATCCATTGACGTGTGATTACATGAATGGTGTAAATAAACAAGTAGTTTGCAACCAAGGACGTTGGGGAACCAATTGGAAATTAAAGAAAGAGATTAATGCTTCTAAATCATGGAGGAGGAGAAAAATAGATAAAATTCACTAGAATATGTGGCTTTCATAATTGGCCGGTGTAAAATTACAAAACCACATGAATAGTAAATTGCACATATATTTGTTGCAAAAGATATAAAACTATGGAGACAATTTTTATTAACGGTGTAAAATGTATGAATAAAATTCAAATGTGGTACTACTGTGTTATATTAGATAGCTGGAATCGGACTGCGAAATAAAAAAGTAGTACTATAGAAGCAATTAATGTTGTATTACACAATAAATGGCTCACTCCTTACATAGCTATTACGAACAGCACATACAACTCAACCCCAAGAGAAAGCACATTATGCTGCTACTCAACTTTGAGAGCGATTATAAACCTCATTCGCAATGCATTCACGCCATATGCTCATCGCTTCCTCGCTGTTTGTTGTGTAGTACATCATATTGAAAGATGCCTGCTACGTCGGAATGGGATACCTGTTGTACGGAGGATTAGTGTAAATGCAGTTCACATCCTAACAATAACCCTTCCTAAAATTATGAAGAGCAAAAGCAAAAGCAGCATGTATGATCCGTGGTGGAACAATGGCATCTCGGTAAAACGTATCTCTTTGAGTATTTTCCACCGCTTTTTAATGATGCTGAAAGTTCTCTCCACAATACCTCACAAAGAGGAGTGGAAAAGGTTGAAGTGCTCTTCTCATCCTTCGAGTGGCGCCGCTCCTCTTCGTCCCAGTCGATCCCTATGGCACCGTACATGTGGTACAGTGCAAGAAATCCCATCCTGCTAGGAAAACCAAAGTCCACAAGTAGATACCTTCCTGTTGAACATATTAGGGAAAATTAATTAAATCGTACTGCAAGGTTTTAAAATGTAGAGGAGTGTGCACCCCAAAGTTTGTAAGTGAACAAGTTAAGTGAACTAACCATACGGAATCTGTGGGAAATCATGGGGATAGTGCTGCACAGCCTCATTCAGAATCCTTTGATCGTAAACTGATCCTAGCCATCCGAAATCACATAAAATAATTCTACCATCATGATCACAGATGACGAGAACATTTTTTGTCGTGACGTGGTGTCTGTTTATGTGTTGCATCGTCGTGGCCGCAGAAGTCACGACAGATACGTGGGTTCCGTCAACTGCACCCACAGACTGGTAAAATGGTTTGTACCATTCCTCCGTTTCAAACATTCATTGAAATGTACTGAAGTTGGGATCTATTGGTTTCAAAATATTCCCTGCCAGGTTGTTCAAAGTCTCCAATACTTCAGCGAAGGAAATAGACACGATTGAGTTCGATCGGACCCAATGATTATTAGTGTCTCTTGTTGGACGGCTGCCAGCCATAATGAACAAGAAAATCCTCAGTTTTTCTAGTGAAGAATTCCCGCCTATATCGACAAGTCCATAAGAAGTTACCAGGAGGCTGTGCAACTGTGTATCTCATCAGCGGTCAGCCGGAACATTGCCCGAACATTTCCCAAACATTGTCCAGCATCCAACTAATACCGGTCTGAATTGGAATTTGGTTAGGTGCTCTCGCATTTCTCTCTAACTCACTGTCCAACAGGTCGATGATGGCATCGTCCTCCTCGCTGCTGCTATGGTCTGCAGGCTGCAGCCCAGCCATAGGGACCGGCACCGCTACTCATCGTCGCAATCCTTTAAAGAATATAGCACCCGAAAATGGATAAACGTAGATTGGTCATGTAAGTATGAAATAGAGTAATAGATGTGAACATGATGGAATATAATGCACCAGGACCATATAAAACCAAGTCGCACCAATTTATTTTAAGCAGAAAATAAAGCAAAACACATGTATTTAACCAAATGAATGTTCACGCCGAAAGTGATGCATACACTCTAGGGGTGAAATCGGGTCGGGTTAGGTCGGATCTCATCCGCTGGTGGAGAAGTTCATTTTAGTCCCGGTTTTCCAACCGAGACTACGAATCCAAGACTAAAGATCGTTATCTTTCGTCCCGAGAGAATTAACCGAGAGTAAAAATCCATTTTTAGTCTCGGTTGGTAACACCAACCGAGACTAAAGATAGAGTTAGGCTAGCTAGATCCGGTTGCTTCATTATTTTTTTCTTTTCTTCATTGTTTTTAATATATTGAGTTCACTCCATCCCCATCCTAAAATCCCAAATAAATTATCCCTAAATCCTCAAATCCTCAAATCCCCAAATCTATCATATCCAAATACATCACAAAATCTTAAAAAAAATTACATCACAACTTCTACAAAATTCATCACAAATACATCACATATTCACATCACACACAAATCAAATACACAGATCCGAATCACAAATTCTCAACAAAAAAAGAAAAAAAACACCCGCCGCGGCTGTGGCCGCCGCGCCGCCGCGAGGCCGCCCGGCCCTCTGCCCGCCGGCGCGCCGCCGTGAGGCCGCCGGCCCTCCGCGCTGCAGATGAGAAGTGGGGATGATGGGGGAGGGAAAGGACGAGAGGAGTTAGAGGAGAGGAGGAAGAGGAAGAGATGGGAGGAGGAAGAGATAAGGTCAGGGAGGAGGAGATATAATTGAAGGAGGTAAAGGCTACTTCAAGGCAAGATGGTGGGGAAAAGGACTTTGCCTACCTTACTGAGGTACTCGATTGGAGAAGAGTATTTAATAACTGATCCCGTCTCCTCCTCCTCGATCTCGCGCATACCTCGTACTCTCCGCCACGCATGCTGATCTTTTGTTCTTGTTGGTGTTACCAACCGGGACTAGAAATAAATCTTTAGTCTCGGTTGGTAACACCAACCGGGACTAAAGATAATAGGGATCTTTTTTTCCTGTTGGTGTTACCAACCGGGACTAGAAATAGATCTTTAGTCCCGGTTGGTAAAGATAAAAAAGTAGCTCTAACCTTTTGAACCGGGACTAAAGATGATAATCTTTAGTCCCGGTTTTTATTGCAACCGGGACTATTGTGGATTTTGGCCGACCAACCAAAGATGGTTTCTCCACCCGTGATCCTTCCCATATCCTAACCCATATGTAATCGGAATCGGATCGGACACGGATAGTGTCGAATACGGATACAAACACGGATAATATCGGGTACAAATACGGAACGAATACGTACCAAAATGGATATCAATGCTATCGGTTACGAATACTTATTCGGATACCAAGTCAAAACGACGACCATATATACCACATAGGTCCCATTCTTTTCTCCAACAAGAGTTGGATGAAGATTAATATTTTCGTGGCACGTTTTTCAATCTGCTAAACGGTGCATTTCGGGCGAAAACTTTCTATATAAAAGTTGCTCCAAAATATCATATTAATCTATTTTTCAAGTTTTTAATAATTAAAATTCAATCAATCATACATTAATACTACCTCGTTTTGCGTAAAAAAACTTAATCTTCATCTTTATCTTCAGGAGAAAAGAACACCACCAAAGACAATAGATATTCAACCACTTCGTGTATCCATAATACGATTATATTAGACCATTTCATATATCCACAAATTTATATTACAACTGATACATATCACCATAACAGTGCTCACAAACAAATGACTTAGCCAGTTGCCAATCATATCAGCGCTTGCTAGGACCTAGCCAACCATACCAACCAATTCAAACCATCAGTTGCTTCAGATGGGGGTGACGCCTTTTGATGCCGTGATGGCCTTCGCAGGCGCATGCCGCGCAGTGGTGGTGGGGCTTCGAAGGACGCGGTGCAGTACTGCAGCGGCGCGACGGACGCGGCGGCGGTGGCTTCAAAGGGCGTGGCGCTGACGGTGCTCTCCTCTCAGTCTCGGCGGTGATTCGTGGCCGGCATTGCTAAAATTATGTCGCCATAAAATATGATGGATTTCAGTCGGTTGAAACCAACCGTCAGATGCGGATGCGAAATTACGGCATGTCACATGTGTACGCATATCGTCCCTCTGATTTACTTCTCTTCACGGCATATGCTATAGTTGACTTTTCTTAGCCACTTACACAGTAGTTACACCTCACTTACATATGTAATTAGTATGTAATTTTTGAATTTACATGTGTAATTTTAGAACTTACATATGTAATTTTGAGATTTACATTGTAAATACACTAAAATTACATATGTAATTTAGAAACTTACAATGTAAATACATACCGACTATTTTTTGGTGAAAAAAATATGACGCCATAAATATAGCTACACCCAAGTATTATGCTTTAATTAATGGCGTATTTTCCATCTCGACACTTCCGGCCGCAACCCACTAGTAATTTAGTCCATTACAAATTAACTCCTTTAACACGGTTGGATTAGAGCAAGCATATACACTGGTGGAGAAAGCGTTTGTAGTCCCGGTTCATAACCCCCCCCCCCCCCTTTAGTCCCGGTTTCCAAACCGGGACTACCAATCCGGGACTAAAGATCGCTATCTTTAGTCCCGGGTGAAATAACCGGGACTAAACATCGATCTTTAGTCCCGGTTGGTGTTACCAACCGGGACTAAAGATCGAGCTGACCTTTTTTTTTTTTGCATGGCCCTGTTGCTGCATGGTTTATATATATATATATATATATATATATATATATATATATATATATATATATATATATATATATATATATATAAACCATGCATATATATGTTTCAATACATATATATGCATAAATAATATATGCATATATATATATATATATATATATTATATTATATTTATATATGTTTCAATACATATGTACATGCATAATATATATGTATTTATACATATATATGTTATGCAAATGCATATGTATATATATATATATATATATATGTATATATATATATGACCAAAATATATATTTACATTATAGAAAATGTGTACACATGCATATAGAAACATAGTCATGTATTAATTACAATCCATTATATGTCCTAGTTAGCTATGATTTCGACGTAGTAGTAGTCAATATCTCAGGAGCTAAGGACCTATGAATTGTATTTCTGTCGTAGTAGAATTCACCCTTGGGATCAAGGATTTGTTCGTTGATGAATCCCATGAGTTGTTCTTGAACCGTCGCGATAAATTCCTTGTGTGTGATCAGGTTATCCCTCATGCGAATAAACTATATGAATGTATGAAATTGATTAGTAATTAAACAACAAATCGATACGTAATGAAATTTTGAATTTATTTGTACGTACATCGAGCTCTCTTGTGGTGATGATTTGGTTTGCAAGGCAGTGGCAATACTCGCACACGTAGTAGCCGCACAAGTTAGTTCCCTGCTTTTGCTTTGCGCACTATAAATAAATGACAAACGACGAGAGATCTAATTAATATACACTTGTATGTATTTGAATCGGAGAAATATAAATGTAGAGCAAGTGTACTCACAGGAAATTTGAACTTCCGCCTAAGTCTTTCTCTCCATTTGCCGCGGACCAAATAACGGAACCGATACCAAGCCCTACATGGAGTTTAAAGCTATGATTCGTAGTAGCAATTAACTATAACAAGATTCTTAATTAACATAGGAACTTATGACAGTACCTGTCTATAAGTTCAAAAACCTTGTCAAACGTAGACTCTTTTTTATCCATTGAGTCATATACGTTGACGGTGCAGGCCTCCAGGTCGAAGAGTAAAAGCACCCAGTGGAATCTACAATGTGCGTGGGATGCATTACATATGAAACACTTAGCATGTTATGTACAGGAATGAAATTTGGTATAGGAAGACAGTAAAATTAAACTAACTCTGTGTTGTACGGCAACAGTATGAACGTCTTGTAATGCTGCGCCTTCAGGAGATGGACGAGATTGTCCTCTGTGGCTTGCGGATATCGGTCGAGCATTGCGACGTTTAATTTTCGTGGGTCAATGAATCTAGTATCGAAAACCCCCCGCCGTCGGGCACTTTGAATCTCCATTCTACAACGATAAAAGGGAGTATATATTATATATAGTCTACTTATATACAAGGACCTAATTAATTAAAGGAAACGTAGTAAGAAATCTAACTGAACGATATACTTACAAAATCCAGCAACTCATAATAGAGACGTCGAGGGCGTCCAGCTGGTATAGTTCGTAGATTCCCTTGAAATTGATCCAGAGAATGTCATCTCCTTGCAAGAAGTCCGTGTCCCTGATCCTCGCTCCAATCATCTCTCTACCGGTGGCGCTCATCTCCATGTACAGCTGATGGAACTTGTACATTTGTGTGGGTAGGGACTGCAGCAGCTCAGGCTTGACAAGCGGTTTACCGAGTTCGTACATGTATTTCACTTCCACATTTTCGATTGGTGCGTCTCGTAGCAATTGATCCGTAGTTAGCCTGGTGTCATTAATAAAGTCTTGTATTCCAAAATCTTCACCGGTCACCAACGGCTCGATCTCCTGGTTTGGTTGCTCTCCAAGCTGAGGGACTGGTTTGGACTTTCCAGAAGATGCTTTCTTGAGTGTTCGCTCATAGTCCGATAGCTTTATGGCCTCCTTGGCAGGTGCAGACATACCCCTGAAGAAGTTCCTGACACTCAGGTCTATAGGAATCTTCTTTTCTGGACTTCGAGGCTTGAATTGTCTCCTGACTTCTAATGCCACGTAAGCGTCAAGCTCCTCTTGCGTGCAGTCATACCTTGGGTCCTTGTTCTTGGCGGCATCAACTTTCGCCTTCTTCGTTGCCCTTGTGGGGGCAGACGGTGGAGCTTGGGGGGCCCTTGACTTGGAAGGTGCCGGAAGAGGAGATTGCGGAGGAGTCGGTGCAGGAGCCTGAGGAGGAGTCGGTGCAGGAGCCTGAGGTGGACACGGTACTAGAGCACGAGGAGGAGACGATGCAGGAGCCTGAGGAGGAGATGGCAGAGCCGGAGGAGATGGTGCACGAGACGCCGCTTGTCACCCAGGGAGGATGATGTACCGCTTGCGCCATAGAATAATGGCGTGGCTTGTGTCTCGTAGATGCGTCTCACCGTCTCCTCCAGGGTAATCCAGCTCGAGGTCCTCGTACACGCCTTCGACCAACTCAACTTCGACCTTGGAGTATCCTGCTGGAATCGGCCTGCAGTGGTAAGTACCTGAAGGGTTCGTTGGGATGGCCATGCCCGACGCCACCTTCATGTGGTGAGAGATTATTTATTAGTAATCAACATATATAAGCAGCAACTAGCGGAATGGCCAAATCTAAAATGTATAAACTACGAGCTTACCTTTATTAATAAGTTCTTGAAGAGAATATGCAGCTCACATGGTGTCCGCTGAGTGATGTCATCAACGGGGCAGGTGGTTTCCTCCTGGGTTTGCATGGCGTCCATGCTCTGTGATCCTACCTGCCTCGTTGAGGCGCAGCTGCTACGATTTCCTGACAGGCTCACCATTGCAGGGGGAATGGTCGGTTGGGAATCATGGGACCGATGTGCGGCCATGCGTTCATCAATCTTCCTTGCCACCTCCTCTTGCATGCTGAGCTCGTAGCACGATACCCTGAACTCAAGATCTGCAATCTTCGCCTCAGTATCTCTCTTGCTCCTCATCCGACTCCTATACGTGTGGATGTCCTCCTTGAACCCAATCTTCCAAGGAATCACCCCTTTCCCTCATGTTCGTCCTGGATGCTCTGGAGTCTGTAGGGCGAGTGACAACTCGTCCTTCTCTCTGTCCGGTCAGAATGTGCCCTGAGAAGAGGCTTCCACTGCGTCTGTTAGTCGACGCGCAGCCTCGCGTATCTGATCGCCGAAGACTAGGGAGCCATCAGCTGGGTTGAGCGTTCCACCATGAGCATAGTACCAGAACTTCAATCGTTCCGGCCAATTAGCAGTGGCCGGTTCAATACCCCTCTCAACCAAGCTAGCCTCCATCTCCTCCCACTTCGGCATCGTGACGCTATAGCCGCCTGACCCCAAGTGGTGATGGTACTTCTTCTTGGCGGCATTTTCTTTGTTTCTTTCCATCATCGCCTGCCCTTGTTCACCTGTCTTATATGCAATGAACTCGTCCCAGTGATCCCTTTGCTTTGGAAATGTGTCGAAGTTCGGTGTCTGCCCCTTCAGGATATATTTCTGGTACAGATCTCCCTTGAAGCTCTAAAACTGTTCTGCCATTTTCTTCAGAGTCCACCTTTTCACTTTGTCCTCTGTACCCGCGGGAAGGGTGAATGTCTCGAGCATTGTGGTCCACAGCATCTCTTTCTCCGAATCTGGGACAAAGCTCTCATGATCTCCGCGTGCCCTTGTTCTGCGCCAGTACACCGTACTGACAGGCACGTTATCCCGCACAACCCAACCGTTGTGACGTACATAGTTCTTGGTGGCTTCTGCCGGGGGCACTAGGTCAGCCGTCTTCGTCCACTTCCGTTATGATGTGCCGATCCTCAAGCTTCTTCGCAGCACCTCGTTGCCCGCGTGCCCTCTTCTGTCCAGCGGAGGGTTGACTTCCACTAGCCTCCTCCTCCTAGTTCCCCTCCACATCCCTCTCCACGTGCCCCTCCTGGTTCCCCTCCGCATCCCTCTCCATGTTCCCTTCCTCGTTCAAATACTGGTTTGGATCCTCGTTTCCCTCTTCTTCGTTCCAGTACTGGTTGCTTCCCTCTGCGATTGTATCGTACAATATCTGTTCCTCATCGCGATCAGCCATCTGTTCATACAGGAAACAGCTGCTAAGTCATGAGATATTTATGTTTTAACAATCTTATATGCTAACAATCATATATGCTAAGTCATATATACTACGTCTAACTGTCGTATATGCGAAGTCATATATGCTTAGTCTAACTGTCGTATATGCTAAGTCTAACTATCGTATATGCTAAGTCTAATTACAAATCTAATAATCGTTTATTAAAACAATAATAATCTTATACGAAAACTCAAATAATCTTATACTAAAACTCAAATAGTGATATATGCTAAGTCTAGGTGACGTATATTATAGGACCCTAGCTAGTCAATAATTATATACTAAGTCTAATTACAAATATAATAATCTTATATTAAAACTCAAATAATCTTATACTAAAACTCAAATAGTCATATATGCTAAGTGTAACTGTCGTATATTAGAACCCTACACAATCTTAATTATATGCTAAGTCTAATTACAAATCTAATAATCTTATACTAAAACTCAAATAGTGATATATGCTAAGTCTAGGTGACGTATATTATAGGACCCTAGCTAGTCAATAATTATATACTAAGTCTAATTACAAATCTAATAATCTTATATTAAAACTCAAATAATCTTATACTAAAACTCAAATAGTCATATATGCATAGTCTAACTGTCGTATATTAGAACCCTACACAATCTTATATGCTAAGTCTAGTTACAAATCCAATAATCTTATATTAAAACTATAATAATCTTATATTAAAACTAAGTCTAAGTGTCGTATATTAAATCTAATAGTCTTAATTGCATTACAAATATAACAATCATATATATAATTACGTCACTTGCCTGTGCGAATTCCTTCGAGGGCTAGCTACCACTCCGGCTTGAGGGACGACGACGACAACGACTTTTTTGCAACATACAAAAAGATGTATTAGGATAAACGCGAAGTAACATATATTGCATTTGACGTTCACGTTTCGTTCATGATCGTTCACGTTCGCGTTCTCGTTAAGGTCACGTTTCATTCACCTACATTCGTTCGTTCACGTTCATTCACCTGCATATATTGCATTTCACGTTCACGTTCGTTCACGTTCACGTTCGTTAACGTTCTTTCACGTTCGTTCGTGTTCACGTTCGTTGACGTTCGTTCACGCTCGTTCGTTCACGTTCGTTCGTTCTTTCACGTTCAATTCTCATTCACGTTCGTTCGCTCGTTCTCGTTCACGTTCGTTCGCTCGTTCACGTTCTCGTTCATGTTCGTTCGCTCGTTCACGTTCGTTCACATTCACGTTCACGTTAATTCGTTCGATCACGTGGCGGCAGCGAAGCGGCGGCGGGGCGGCGCGGCGGCGGCGTGGCGGCGGTGTGGCGGCGCGCGCGGCATCGGCGTGGCGCGGCGGTGGCATGCGGTGCGCGGCGCGGCGGCGGCGTGGCGGCGCGGCGGTGCCGAGCCGCGGCGGCGTTGTGGCGTCCCGGCGTGTCGTGCCGCCGCGGCGTTGTGTCGTGACGACGTCGGCGTCGACAACGAGGCGGCCGGCGGCAACCGAGAGGGAGAGAGATAGATCGAGATCGGAGAGAGAGAGCTGAGAGGGAGGCGGCGGCGGCTCTCACCCTAGAGATGCGGCGGCGGCGGAGGAGGCGGAGGCGGCGACGATGACGAGCGCGAGACGACGGCGAGATACGACGACGGCGTCGGCGCGGGGATGCCCTAGGCAGTGGCGGCGAAGGAGAAACCGAGAGAGATCGATCGGGCAAAAACTTCTAAGTGTTGGTGGAGAAGACGAGGGCACGCATCGGGAATATATATACCCCTAGATCTTTAGTCCCGGTTGATGAGAACAACCGGGAGTAAAGATATCTTTACTCCCGGTTGTTGAGAACAACTGGGACTAAAGATCTTTTCTTTAGTCCCAGTTGTTCTCAACAACCGGGAGTAAAGATATCTTTACTCCCGGTTGTTCTCTCTTTAGTCCCAGTTGTTCTCAACAACCGGGAGTAAAGATATCTTTACTCCCGGTTGTTCTCATCAACCGGGACTAAAGATATTTTCCCGCTATTTTCAAATTCTTTTTAAACCCGGTTAGGGTTAAGAACCGGGACTACTGATAAGCGCACTGAATATTAATTTCCATTACATATGTGTTTCTAAAATAGAAAATAATGCATTAAAATTATTTAAAGTAGAAAAATTAATGACAATTACTTAGAAAAATTATTGTTGTCTGTAATAAATTAAGTGGATAAAACGTAATAAGCAAATATATGATTTAAAATTAATAAAAATTCTAATAATCATATATACTTAGCATATGAATGATATTAAATTGTTAAAAACTCAAATTAACATATCTATATACATACGCCATGCATGATTTAAAATTAATAAAAATTGTAATAATCATATATAATTAGCATATGAATGATATTAAATTAATTGTTAAAAACTCTAATTAACATATGTAAATGCCACATGCATGATTTAAAATTTTTAAAAATTCGAATAGTCATATATAATTAGCATATGAATGATAGTAAATTAATTGTTAAAAACTCTAATTAACATATGAAAATGCCACCTGCGTGATTTAAAACTTTTAAAAATTGTAATTATCGCATATAACTAGCATATACATGATTTAAAATTGTTAAAACCTCTAATAATCGTGCGTAATTAACATATGCCATACAACAATTGATTTATATGGATAATCAATACATCCAAAATAGTTTACATCGTGTACACAATAATTACGGCAATACATCGGCGGTGACGGTTGACCGCACGTACTTTCTCCTCACTATTGTTCCCTCCTTGTGATCGCTACGTGAGTAAGGGGTGTCTTCATTTGATAGGAGGATGCTAGGGTCAATCGTCACCGTAAAAGGGGGTTGCCCATCCAACTGATCGTAATCCTCGTCAGTCTTGTCCTCAACTCCGACGATTTTTCTTTTGTTCGGGAGAACCACGTGACGCTTAGGCTCATCAGGCCCTCTGCCCTTCTTTCCTTTGCTAGACATGTCCTTCACGTAAAAGACTTGCGTTACATCATTGGCAAGGACAAAAGGTTCGTCCAAGTATCCAACCTTATTAAGGTCAACCGTTGTCATTCCACTGTCATCAATCATTACGCCTCCACCAGTCAACCTAACCCATTGGCACCGGAACAGAGGGACCTTGAGAGGACCATAGTCAAGTTCCCATATGTCCTCGATGGCACCGTAATACGTGCCAGTTGTTCCATTGTGTCCCATGGCATCGACACGAACAACGCTGTTTTGGTTCGTGCTCTTCATGTCTTGGGCTCTCGTGTAAAATGTGTACCCATTGATCTCATATCCCTGGAATGTCGCGATCGACCCAGACGGTCCCCTCGCCAGGAAGGCAAGTTGTTGGTTGATCGACTCGTTACCCATGAGATGTTGACGTAGCCACGCGGGGAAAGTATCAATGTGATGCCGTGTAATCCATGCATCGGACTTACCGATGTCCCTGGCGTGAACTAGAGCCAAGTGCTCCTCGATGTAAGGAGCTACCAATGAAGATTGTTGCAGAACCGTGAAATGGGCTTTACGGAATAAATTGTTGTCTACCGTCATTATTGCTTTCCTTCCGAGAGTTCCCTTTCCCCATAGTCTCCCTTCATGGCGTGATTCAGGTACCCCGATTGGGCGAAGGTCTTCAACAAATTCTACGCAAAATTCGATGCTTGCCTCTGGACGAGCATGGTTATGAACATACTTCTTCAGAACGCCCATGTACCTCTCGAAAGGAAACATGTTGTGTAGGTACACAGGCCCGAGAATACTGATCTCTTTGACAAGGTGACAAAGCAGTTGCGTCATTATATTGAAAAATGAAGGTGAAAATATCAACTCAAAACTGACAAGACATTGCACCACATCATTCTGAAGGGCTTCTAATCTATCCGGATCAATGACCTTCTGCGAAATTGCGTTCATGAATGCACATAGCTTTGTTATTGTTGCTCGGACATTGTCTGGAAGGATACCCCTTATTACAACTGGTAGCAGTTGTGTCATCAACACGTGACAGTCATGAGACTTTAGGTTTGTGAACTTCTTCTCCTTCGTGCTTATTATTCGCTTGATATTCGTGGAGTATCCAGACGGTACCTTTATGCTCTCCAAGCATTCAAACATACTTTCCTTCTCTGTCTTGCTAAGAGTGTAGCTGGCTGGACTCAAGTAATGGCTTCCTTTCTCCTTTGGTTCCGGGTGAAGGTCACCGCGTTGTTCCATATGCTTCAGATTATTACGTGCTTCCAGTGTATCTTTCGACTTTCCGTATACACCTAGGAAGCCAAGAAGGTTTACGCAAAGGTTCTTAGTGAGGTGCATCACATCGATTGCGTGGCGAACGCCCAAGAATTCCCAATAGGGTAACTCCCAAAATATAGAGTTCTTTTTCCACATCGCCGCGTGACCATCTTCGCTCTCTATAGGCTGGCTTCCAGGCCCCTTTCCGAACACTACTTTAAGATCTTTAACTATAGCAAACACTGTTTTCCCGCTGCGATGTTTAGGCTTCGTACGGTGGTCCGCCTTATGTTCAAAGTGCTTGCCTTTCTTCCGTACCGGGTGGTTTGCTGCAAGGAATCGACGATGACCCATGTATACAACCTTCCTACAGTGCTTAAGTGAGTGCAAGCCTTGTACCCCTTGTTGGACTGTCCGGATAGGTTGCTAAGTGCAGGCCAATCGTTGATGGTTACGAACAGCAGCGCTCATAGGTTAAACTCCTCCTGTTTGTCCTCGTCCCACACGGGGACACCTTCCTTCTTCCACAACAGTTTAAGATCTTCGACCAGTGGTCTTAGGTACACATCGATGTCGTTACCAAGTTGCTTGGGGCCTTGAATAATAATCGGCATCATTATGTACTTCCTCTTCATGCATAGCCAGGGGGGAGGTTGTGGATACACATCGTAACGGGCCAAGTGCTATGGCCGCTGCTCATCTCTCCAAAAGGATTCATGCCATCCGTACTCAAACCAAACCGTATGTTTCGTGCATCCTTTCCAAACTCTTTAAATTTTCTATCGATGTTTCGCCACTGCGAACCATCGGCGGGGTGTCTCAGCATCCCGTCCTATTGACTCTCTTCAGCGTGCCATCGCATCATTCTAGCATTCCCCTTGTTCCTGAACAAACGCCTTAGCTGTGGTATTATAGGGAAATACCACATCACCTTAGCAGGAATTCTCTTCTTTGTTAGCTGCCCATCAACTTCTCCTGGATCGTCTCGTCTAATCTTGTATCGTAGTGCTTTGCAAACAGGGCATGCTTCTAGGTTCTCGTACTCCTCACCGCGATATAGGATACAATCATTCGGACATGCGTGAATCTTCTGAACTTCCAGTCCTAGAGGGCAGACTATCTTCTTAGCCTTGTACGTTTTCTCGGGCAATTTGTTTCCCTCTGGAAGAATGTTATTGACGAGTTTCAATAAATCGCCAAATGCCTTGTCACTAACCCCATTTTTTGCCTTCCATTGCAAGAACTCCAGAGTGGTATCCAACTTTTTGTGCCCCTGCTCGCAACCTGGGTACAACGACGTTCTGTGGTCCTCTAACATCTTGTCCAATTTATGGGCCCCCTTTTCACTTTCGCAGTCCTCCTTGGCATCCTGCAACATCTAACCAAGATCATCCGCAACGTCATTACCATCAGCATCCCTTTCCTCCTCGCCCATTTGATTTCCTTCAAATCCAACGTACTGAGCAAAGTCCGGAATATTGTCGTCTTCCACTTCATCTTCTTCCATTTCAACACCTTGCTCTCCGTGGGATGTCCAACAATTATAGCTTGGCATGAACTCCGACTCAAACAAGTGGAAATGAATAGTCCTGGATGCAGAATACTCCTTCTGATTCTTACACTTATTGCATGGACAACAAATAAAACCCTTTTGCCTGTTAGCTTCGGCCACTCTCAAAAAATAATGCACGCCGTCAATAAACTCTTTGGACCGCCGGTCAGCTTACATCCATTGTCGATCCATCTACATGACATGAAAAAAATCGTACACAAATAATTATTCTTACAATAATGACAGTCATACAATAATGACATATCTTTTTTCATACAAAAATCATAAAATATTACACCAAATAATTCTTATTTACTATTTCTAAAGTTTTAAACTAATATTAATGTGTTTTACTTCTTTTAATTTTCATTTTAGTTTGTTTTCTATTATTTAAGATTAACTTTCACTATATTTTCCTTCTCAACTATTTTATAAAACCTTCTTTAGCAAATCAACTAAATTTCTATATATTCTTTCTTCCCCACACAAATTTTCTCTCTCATCAACTTACAACTAAATTTTGGAGACAAAAAAGTGTGCAAAACATAGCTCCAAATGTAATATGACAAAAAAAACATTGGAGGATAAAGTTGCAAACCTTTTAGGCACCTCCGATTTGTATGTAATCACTAAAATAAATTCACTAGAAATTTTGGCATGACCTTCCCTCTTTTTTGAAGAAATTTTGAAACTTGCTTGGGCAGCTAGAGGAGGAAGAAGACATATATATAGGGGTGGGACTTTAGTCCTAAAGATCCCCGGAATCTTTAGCCCCGGTTGGTGTATACCAACCGGGACTAAAGTTACGATCTTTAGTCCCGGTTGGTGTTCCTAACTGGGACTAAAGATCCCGGGGGGACCTGATAGGCCCTGACAGCATTTGAACCGGGACTAAAGATCAAATATGCCCGTTACTCTTTTTAACCGGGGCTAAAGATCATATCTTGATCTTTAGCCCCGGTTTTTATTGCATCCGGGACTATTGTGGAATTCGACCGACTGACGAAAGATGGTTTGTCCACCAGTGATAGGATGGATGATGGATGCTAGCTGCTCGTGCAAGGGGGTAGGCTTCATTGGGCCCTAGCCTACCCTCTGATTTTTAAAAAAAGAAAATCTGAAAAAAAAATCTAAGATGGGCATGCATCGGAGAAGAGACCAGCGTTGGGAATTGAGGAAGATATGCACATTCAGCGCTTGGGGATCATGATTGGGATGGACACTCCCATTTGGCTAATTCGACACTTCACACCACAAATCCACTGCTCCCTCCATCCTTAAAAAAGACAAACACTGGTTTCCATATCCAATGTTTGATCGTCCATCTTATTTGAAAAAATTATGAAAAAAAAAATAAAAAGACAAGTCATGTATAAAATATTAATCATGTTTTATCATCTAACAATAATGAAAATATAAATTATAAAAAAATTTCATATAAGATGGACAGTCAAAGTTGGACATGGAAACCCAAGGTTTGTCTTTTTTTAGACGGAGGGAGTAGTTATTTGGCCCATAATATATAGATTGAGGGCTCCTTAGGCAGGATTGGACTGCAGCAAGAGCTAGACGTCATGTTATTATATAGCTAGCGAGACAGTCTATGGAGTATCACATTATATAATTATCTATATCTAATATAAAAAGAAGGAGTTCACCCCTAACAATTCTATAGGTAAAATCATCACATCTCATCTCATCCGTCCATCCGTCATCTCATCTAATCTCATCCGTTAATCGCTATCCTGCTCGCTGTAGAAATCATCACCAATCTCACCCGATTCCTCCACCGCACTTTCTGCCCGCGCGATGACTCCGCCGCCACGAATCCCCGCCGCCTCCTCTCTCCTCCTCCCTCCCCCATGCCTAGGGAGGCCACGATGGGCTCCCGGCCAGTCACCGCCGCCCGCAATGCCCGACAACGCAACGCCCTACTATGCCAAGGGAAGGCCACGAGGGGCTTCCCGCTTGCCGTCGCGGCCACCATGCCCTCCTCCGCACTGGACCGCTGCCACTCACTCCGCGCCCGGCGACACTATGGCCTCCCTCTGTCGCACCAAAGGGAGCTTCCCATTCACCGCCTCCATCGTGTCGTGAGGGACCTCCACTTGTGGCACTTCTGACGCTGCGACGCAGTGGAGGGCATTGCCTCCGGTGGCACCATGGTTCTACTGCCATTTACCGGAATCATATCATTTAGTGGTTTCAATCTCTTCTCCTTCTTCCAATTCATTGTTTTGTTTCTGCAATTTGGTTGACAAAGCAAGTTCCTTTATTGTCTGGACATACTGTATTTTGCCCAGTAGGTGTTCAATTAAATGCCACTGAAATAATCTGAATCAGAGCCGGTTTAATCATGCATCTACGTGGACACATCCTTTAGTTTTATTGTCTAATAGGTATTGATTATGTATATAGCAGTGCCATAAGAATTTTTCTCTACAGCTCAGTCAAGCATTCAACAATGCTGGGCTGATTTTTGGAATGAGCAATATAAGTTTAACATGGTTCCATGTTTTTGCTTGTAGGATGTATACTTCTATTGTTGTCCTTACACTCATACCTGCGTATGTGTAGTAATAAATATTGGTTGCATAAGAATGACACAGAAGACTGAGTGGGTCTTTGTTGCGAACCCAAAAGGCCTATAGATCTTACTGGTAATTCCTACAAGGACCAAACTCCATTTATAGATATTTGCACATTTATGCTATTTGCTTTTGCTTGTTCTGTACAATATTCTCCTATTTACCCTCTGGGGTCAACCTGTACTCAACACGTGCCACACCAATCTCAACCTATATCCAACATGTGCCACACTAATCTCAGGCTGGTATTGAATCTGCCACTGCCAGTGCAACAAAAAAACTAATGGTGAGGATGGTAATAGAATAAATCACAATGCTAATGTGCAGCCTCTAGACATATTGCAAGGAATTTGGCATCAATGTTTTTCTGTTACTGTATTTTCTATGTATCTGCCAATGCTTGACTGAATATTTTATTGCCATTTAACCACCCACGATGTGTTAATGCCACAAGCAGCTATGATAGATGGTGATGATGACAACGATGATGAAAGTTATCTCATGAGAGGTCAAGGTAATTATGACTCAATTTCTACTGTTGGTCAAGTTTATCATGACAAGTATCACAGAGAAGAGCAGGCTTTCAGATTTATTATGAATCGATTTCATTTTCATGCTTATACTACATGACAAACAATGCACATATCGGTAACTCTTTACATCATAAGTGGTAGATCATTTTAGAAGCCCTGTTCACTTTTAGAATTTACAGGTTGAATTTGATTGGAAATCAGCTCTGCAATGTCCTCTCAATCAAGGAGGAGCCTATGTCGATTACTTGAGCTTTTTAGCCATGTTAATGATTGTTGATATCGCTTGTAATCTTTGTCTCCAACAACACATTGCTCACAAGTGGGCTGGTTGAACTCAATATGAATGTGCATAAACTCAAGGTGACTATGATATTATAAATCTTTCTGTTGATATTTCCCATAAGTCTTCCACTTGAGATATATTAGATATTCCAAATCCATATTAACCTGTTTACAGTGAAATTTGGGGCCACTTTAAAGAAGAGGGGCGAAGAAGATCTGTAAGTTAGAAGGTGTGCTGCTTCATTAGAATATATCATTTGCGTATTTCTCAAATAAAATATTTTGGTTGATTATTTCCAGTATGCACTCCTCTGAAGTAATTCATGGTCTTTGTATTTTTCTTATGGATGTATACTTGTTATTTTCTGTTGTTGGTGCAAATAGGTGAGCAACATGGATGGTGATGGTGTTCTGACGTCCAAATGTGAAACCAGCCAACCAGGTCACCACTATGTTGCATTATTTTTCTTCGTATTGTCTACTCAATATATTGCTGATTTTAAGTATAGAGTCAATTGTTAATCCATGTGTAGGATGTTCAGAAGCAATGCTAGGCTTAATTAGTGCGATTATCATGGTGTGGCAGAAGAGGTTGAGTTCTTGAGTTTATAGCCTTCAGTGATGTTTTTTAAAACTAATTCACTGCTGCATGTCACTGTTACGTTGAATTGCTGAACTACGTCCCTGTGGCATTAGAGGATCCAAAATTCTTGCCTTGCTACATGCTACTATGATTAATCAGGGTCAATTTTTCTGCCATACATATTCATTTGAGCAGTTTTTTTGTTATGTTCAATCAGTGGATGAAAAAAGTCAATGCCATGCATTTTAATATAGGGGAATACAGAAATCCACCTCAGTTGCTTTCACTCAATTAGGTAGTCTACTCGAATCCTCTGCTATTATTTGACTCAAACCAAATTTAATTATATCTTTTTTGTGTTTGGAAAAATGTGTCTAATTTAGTTTGAGCATGGGATCAGAGTAGGATTAAATTAATAATCAATATTTGAATTCAAAAGATAAATGATAATAATGCTGATACAATTAATCAAAATTCTAAAAATGAACTAATTGAGGATTATAGATAATATCTTGGTAAATATATGGAGGCATTGTAAGAGAACCTACAGATCATATCAGTTGAAATAGACATGCAGATTACCTTGTGATGTGCCCATTCTCCATGTTAATCTGGTACATCTCCATCAATTTTTCACGAGTTACATGAGACAAATTGATTCAATAATTGATATTTTATATTTTCAGCTTGGCAGCCTGAAGATCTTTTGGACCAAAAGGGCAGGCCTCTTTCCCAAGGTGAAGCACTTCGTAGCTACAATATGCGAGTGCTCAGCCTATACACCATATCCTTATATGAGTATGCTGAGAGTTTTATTCTCCATTGAGGTGAAGTATGCTCAAAAGTTTCGTTAAAATATATTCAGTTTAGTGATTTTGTTCATGAACTAACTCACTTCACTACCATGAACTCATTTCTCCAAAATTTTGGATCTTTTATTAGCAAATCTATGGACTGAAGTGGGGTTTTCGCCAGAGCTCCAATCCCCTGCAAATCCCAAATGCAGTACGAGTAATATTTTGCAAAATTATGTACTCCAGTTCTATTGGAATTGATGTAAAACCAACAAATTCTTAGTTTTGTCAGTTATTAAAACGCATAGATGCATATTGTGTATGACATTATATCAAACGTGCGTTGCACGTACATGATTACTAGTAACTACAAAAAGAACGTGCCTCTTGGAACGCTTGCTAATTGAGCCTGTAATATTTTATTTAGATATTATTTGGAATGTGAGATTCTTTTAAAGCAAATAGTTTTAAGACTTATAAAGTTGATGTAAATATCATACGTTAAGTATCCTTTAGTGTGTTCTAGTTTTAATTTTGTAGAATACCGAGGAAGAATATCATGGTGTGGAATAACTTTCAGCTCCATCCTTAGGAGCATAATATTTGCAAATAAAAATTAATTTATGAATAGAACTTTTATATATGTTCTTAATGATCTAAAAGCAAATGCTGAAAAATAAACTACAATGGAAACCCCTAAAATCAACTCTAAATTTAGGGTTAAAAATTGAAATTTAGGCTGATAAGTATAAGCATAAGCGAAAAGATAAGTTCGTTTGTTTTAAATTTTAACTTATTGGTGAAGATGATATTTTTAATATATAAATGCTTATTTTTTTAAATATTCTACACCGCTTTGGTAATTTTTAAAGTTTTGAATACAAGTAGTTATAATAATTAGAATAAAATAATGTTTATATTTATAGCCTTCCACCCAATTCCCTGCATCCTTGCATCACATCTCCAACCCCTGCCTCCACGCGATCTTCCACAATCGTACCCCCCACCTCTGAAGCTTGCATAACCCCGACGAACCTGTCTGCACCTGCGGGCCCGCGCTTACATCATTGGCATCGCATGATTAAACATCAGCACGCGCACTTCCCTCCGTTTTCGATGCCGACAGGGGGCTGCTAGGGAGTGTAAAGTTTCGTTTCGGTCGTGTCAGACGACATGCAGGGGGCAATGGCTGCCAACGGAATCTATAATAATTCGATACTAGGTCAACTGTACCATCAGACTTGTAAGAACATGTAAAATGTACCACACGAGGTTGTACCAGTTGTATGCAGTTCTCCGGCACGGGTTAAGTGTCCTGCATAGATCTTCCCCTCTCTCCCAAAGAAGAGATGTTCGCTTCATAGCCTTCTCCTACTTTCTACTAATAGTTTTAACCTTTTTGTGAAAATGTTTTTACATTTTTAAAGAAATATAAGATATTATTGTGGTTAAGCTATATGTTTCCAATTTAACAGGTTGCTACTCATACTTGTTGGAATCTCTTACTGACTTTCTAGAAAGTTAAAAGTTGCAGATTCGATAGGAAAGTATTTATATCACCTCTTGTATTTTAGCCCTAAACCCTAAAATATATGTATATTGTATTTGTTCATTTTCTTTTATTTTCATGCATGTCACGGGTTCAGCTTATGCGTACGCATGTGACTATGTGAGCTTACCGCACGGATAGCTCGGACCGCACAGTGCAAAGGCAATGCCATTGCCCATGAACCAAGGGGGCCAAGCGAGAAATCTAGAAAGGGAATGATGCTTAATTTATCAAAAAAAAAAAGAAAAGAAAGTGAGACACGAGAGGCCACACGCCGTTATTATTCCCGTTATTCGTGATTGACAACGGCAGTGCGTGCGAGTTATATGTGCTAGGGGCGTCGTAGCCGAATGATGGAAGGACACTGGGACACGTGTTAGTAACGGTAAAAGATGGACCAATCAGCTAGTGGCGTTTCCACCAGCATGAGAATATTAAATTGGTTTTACGGTTCTGTTCAGATTGGTGGCAAAATGAACCTTACCAAAATTTGGCAATATCAAAATTTTAACAATTTATCAATATTGATAAAATTTTAGTAGGATTAGCTTAATAATGTTGTCAAAAATTCTATATATATTATCAATATTTAGTAACAAACTAAATGTAGCCATATAATTATTAATTTTACCAAATAATGATATGGTTGAAAATGTCATCAATCTGAACAGGCTCTATACATGCTGCGAGGTGCACCCCAAAATTTAATTCTTATACAGCTTGCATTGGCAGGTTAATTTGTTTAATTTTGACATGAGGAACCGCTGGCCCTTGAGCTAGATATTACTGAATAATATATATGCTCGAGCAATTAACAGTGCTCCACTGGCTCTTAAACCTTACTCCAATCAATAGTTGTGAATATACAGCACGCCAGTGATCAGTATATATGTGATTGCTGGCAATAGATAGGTACATAAATGAGATAAAAAAAACCTGTAATGCACATAATCTGCATGTATATGTGTGCACAACAGCAAACATGCACATCGAAATCTTTTTGTTCTACGGTTAGTTCTTAAAGTATTGAGTGATAATTAAAGGTACACAATGTAGCTAGCTAAGAATCACGAGTTATAGTACATACCGAGAAATCTGCATATACCTATGCATCCTAAATACCTTTAAAAGAGCAAGATAAACTCGTTATATATTATATATTCACATGTCTCTAGAAAAGCAGTATCATACGTAGGGCCTGTTTGGTAGAGCTCCGATCCAACTTCTAAATTTAGCTCTAGGAGTTGGGTCTGGAGTAGAGTTGTGGAGCTGTCTGAACCCAGCTTCACCTCTCTAGTTCATTTTTTGAGAGAGCTCCACCCAACTCCGCTGCTATTTTAGGAAGAGCTAAAACTGTTTGGTTGAGCTCTAACTTTAGAAAAGGTGGAGCTAGAGCTATGCTAAACACATGCCCGTAGATGCAAAATATAGTAAGGTTAACAAGCCAAGCCAGCCGAGCCAGCTGGGTTGTTAAGATAACGATCGAGCTCAGACGATCCAGGCTGAACCTTAAGTAGCGAGCTGGCTCGAGATCTCGTTATCTGCACATAATTGGAAGATGATGAATTGGGTATGTTGATGGGAAGGAGCTAGCTAGCATGAGTAATAGCTACTCGTAAAACCCTTCCCTGGATGCACTAGCTGCGAGCATTTACCATGACATTAGTACGTTAATTAACCCAGTATTAGCTAGCTTGCAAACACTAATATCTAGTTAATTCCGTATTGATGTCCAGAGATATGCATATATCCTCCAAAATGGCAACTCTCACATAGATGCATGATACGGCCTGGGGTCAGGTCAGGTGTATATATATACACATGAACCAGCTGCCATTTTGATCATCTCAAATTCTCAATCTCAGAGAGAGCTAGCGAGCGAGACACATCTCCATATATAAATATACACATTCGCTCGAGGTAGGTATGGTGATGGTGACGGCGGCAGCGGCGAGGAGGCGGCCGAGCCTGGGGCGGCAGAAGATCGAGATCCGGCGCATCGAGAGCGAGGAGGCACGGCAGGTGTGCTTCTCCAAGCGCCGTGCGGGCTTCTTCAAGAAGGCCAGCGAGCTGTCCATCCTGTGCAGCGCCGACGTGGCGGCCGTCGTCTTCTCCCCCGCCGGCAAGGCCTACTCCTTCGGCCACCCGTCGGTGGAGTTCCTCCTGGACCGCTTCCTCTCGTCGTCGTTGCCCGCGACGGCCGGGAGGGAGGAGGGGTCGTCGGTCTCGGTGGTGGCGGAGCTCAACAGGCAGTACGGCGAGCTGCGCGCGATGGTGGACGCCCACAAGGCGCGCCGGGAGAGGGCGGAGAAGACGATGGAGAAGCAGCGGCAGCGGCAGCGCGCGGCGTGGATGGATCCGGAGGCGGAGGTGGGTCGCATGGCGCCGGAGGAGCTGATGGCCTTAGGGACGAAGCTGGTGGCCGTGCAAGGTGGCGTGGCGGCGCGCGCGGACCAGATGCTGCGTGACGCGCTGCTTCTTGGCCGGAGGCCGAACACCACCACCACCACCACCAGGGCGCCGCCCGGCTTCTTCCACCTGCACCCGCACTTCTGAAACCGATCCAGATCGATCATCTCCATGCACCACACCATTGATCGTAGCATCTCCGATTATACCTTTATTTAATATATTTAGTATAAGTTCATGCATCCATGCATGCATATATAATGCATTGATCGTACCATCGTTGTATCCTAGTTTAAAGTTGTTTAATTTTGCTTCCATCGCATTCGCATCCATGGAGATCTACAGTATTATGTGTTTTGTATCCCTGCATTTTTATTATATATGTCCAGTACGTTGCTGCATCGTACTCTCTTCAGCATACGCCAAATGACACATTAGTGTTCATCTCCATGTATTGGCTCAGCTGCGGATGTAATCATGCATCTTTCTTGTTATAAAAAAAAATTAAATACGTTAGCTTCATGCTTCATAAGTATTATTCTTTTCGTTATTGTTAAGTTCTTGTTATTTTTCTCTGCGGCCACGACAGTGTGTGACGCCCCAGCTAGCCCACGTAAGTAAGCAGTTAGTACCCGTAAGAAAAGGAAATTAAAGAGCTTTTCTTGTTGTGTTTTCACTTTGTGGAATCGACAGTTTAAGTTGTCTCCATATGAGACGAGCATAATAGTGACTTTACAATATCTGTTACTCCTATATTAATAAAACTATAATCGTTTTACACACTACGCGCAACAATAAGAGTACAATCAATACCAAAAATTGCAAATTAAAATAAGATGGGCTATCGCATTCCAAATGGCACATTAAATTAGCCTATGCCCAATATCTAATCTCTTTTTGGATATATGCCATCCACCTATATGTTATCTCTTTGATATTCTTGCTCCCAATGTGCTAGGAATCAAGAGGATGAGGTATCTCTTCTCAGCCCATGCGCAATGTTTATTTCACAAGTAGGCAATAGCGTGGGCCCATTGATCAGGTAGTACGTAGTAGTTGTTACTAAGCTACACAATGTATATAAGTCTATGATAAAGAAAACAAGATGGGTCCATCACAAAAGGTACATCCGACTTGACTACAACTCATTTTTTATTTGCTTGTTGCCAGTAGCAATGCTATGTACAGCAGAAACAGCCTGTAGAGACGGATTTTATATGCGGTAGAGACGGCTATACCCGTCTCTAGTAGAGGTAGAGATGGTTTTAGTACCCGTCTCAGAGGTGTTGCCATAGCTCCCGTGTCAAATGATTAGAGACGGTTTAAATATCCGTGTGTATAATCTAGAGACGGTCAATAGATACGGTTGGAACCGTCGCTACACACATAACTCGAAATTCAAATCAAATTTGTAGACACGTGGAAAACCGTCTCTAATTTAAATTATGACCGTGTCAAATTTGAAATACAAATTTTTGGATTGATCATGCAGAGACACTTGATGATCTTAGCCACGGTTGCTTCCGTGTCTAGCTTATAGTAGATACATCTACGTTTTCTCTAGAAACGGTCACAACCGTCTCTATTCATAATGAATTTATTACTTATTTCTTTCCTAGAGACAATTTCTGCTTCTATAGATACGGTTGTGCCTGTATCTACACTTTATGAAATTAACATATTATTTATAGCCCCGCTATTGGTCACATGCCAACAATCAATACACATTTCATTCAGAAAACCCATAAACAAAACAATACCAACAGATTAAATTACCATAAGACCACATTAACAAGACTTTTAACGCCAGTAGCTAGCTTGTCATTAAAACAAAAGCAATATCTATACATTGTTCACGATGAAAATACTTCAACATCTTTTCTGATATAACAATGAAACAATAGGTTCAAACAAATTAACACAAAAAATAATTATATTCTAATGCAGCAAGTAGTACGGAATGGTACAATTGCCATTGTAAATCACTCTTCTTCACTGCAAGACTGAGATGATGCTCTAGCACTAGAGGGTGGAGTAGTATTTGGTAGCTGATTTCCATGGTTCTGATCAAATGGAAGAGAGGATGTATTTGATAGTATTTGGTAGCAGTATTTGGTGGCTGACTTCTTGGTTCTGATCAACCTGAAGATACATGCATGAATTTGTTATTCTGGAAGCTTATGGCTATATAAGTTACAACATTTAAAAATAGTAATTTTGTGGCCATACCTCTTGTCTTGGAATGACCCTAGCAACTGATGGTGGTAACCTAGCACCATAATAGTTTGTTGGAATAATGGTTGGACCCATGCCTCCACCACTACGATCCTGTCCAAACACTTCTAACATAGTTTGTTCAAAATCAGCTTCACTGACTTCTTGGCCATCCACTCTTTTCTCAGCCAATTTCATATATACTTCATTCTACGTTGGAAAAAATTGTAGACTCTTAGTGTAGTGTATTTTGTTTTACAAAGAGTTTATAAAAAAAAGCAATATGGCATACCATTTTTTCTTCATTAGCATTGTTAACATATCTGCCATCTTTCGTCTTATGGCATTCATCGAAGAAGGTTGCTCAGTCCACCTCCACTCCATTAACTTCCTGCAGATTATATATCTCTAGTGCATGAGGAATTGAAGCAATAGTGAATTAATATATGAAAATTGCTTAAAATCTTACTAGCTCTTTCCTCTTTCTTGCAAAACTCTTTCTTCCTAATGTGTGTGGATGCTTAATATTCTATGCATTCTCTTTGTTTTTGTCACTGATTTTCTAATGATACAACATATAGCATCAATGAGCTGATATAAATCAAAATGATGGCCATTCAGTCACTAAAAAGTCCCAACATATATTTACCTTAGAATCCTCTGAGTACCAGTAAGAAACTAGAGTGGCCCATTGAGATTCAGCAACAGTTTTGGGCACAGTTTGCAATGCTCGTTCCATAGGTAAGTTAAGCTTGTAATAGCCCTTTTTCAGTTCTGACTTGTACTATCTCAATATGCCATCTAACTGGTGGAGAATCCAATTATTAGCTCTTCCATCAATTGCAAACTTTCTCTAGTGCATATGAAAAAAATAGAGTGAATGGAATTATATTGGAATCACCATAAGAATATGATTTAAAAAGCTATGAAAATTAAAGAGCAATACCTCTACTTCAGAAATCATTTTTGGATAATATACTCTCCTATAAAGTTTATGATTCCATTGAAGAATGTTCAGTGGAGCTAGATGTGGCTTCCTGACAAGTGTTCCTAAATAAGATCCAAGAACTATAGCAGATTGGGAGCAACGTACATTGAAACGATCCAGTTTGTCAATAATCTTAACACCCTCTGGAAGATTTTCAACATTTGCCAATTTAGTTGGTCCTCGACGTCTTTTAATGCGGCCATCAGGATCTATAAAATTTTAAAAGTTAGTCTGTAAGCAAAAGTTTTGAAGCGAATAAACAAATACATCTTACGATACTCATAGCAATTTGTGCGCCAATCTGCGTTTGTTATGTTCTGTTCTTCAACATAATGATTATTTGGGACCAGTTCTTGATTTTGTACTCCATTCTCCAAAAGCTCCAAGCCTTGTAATCTTTGGGACCTTGTTGCCATTTGCACTATATTTAAAAAAATGGATTAGAACGTTATTAATAACAAAACCGTTGCATATCAATTAAAATGCCAAAATGAGAACATACAAATCTTCATATCTCAAGTTGATAAATGGAAAATTTACCCTTCATAACAAATTCTCATCTTTGTTTTTTTTCCTTCTTTGTTAAGTCATATATATCCTTTATATGGTTTAGTGCAAATCCTACTATAAATATGAACATGAACTCACAATCTATGTCTATGAATAACTTTAGCCAACCAAAATATCTATGAATAGTTTTGCCTAAGTCTTTACTACTTAAAGAAAACAACTTTATCACAAAATCATATGCAGTATACAATTTCCATATAATAGTCACACGAGCAGTGGCAAATCACCTCAATAGTAGTTGACTGGGATCGAATTGCCCAAATCCACAAAAGCAAAGACCTGTACACATACGAAATGAGAGATGTTGAAATACACCGCCATCTCTGTAAAATGAAATGATCATTTACGTAGAATGTGATTAACGGCAAGATTATGTTACTAATTAAATTAGATCTACATGATTAGTGCCCAGGTTAACGAGAATGTGTTTGGCAACCAAATTTTGGGTGCTAGCATACCGATGCATCAATGCCGTTCACATCTAAATTGATCAAAACTTGATTTACAATAATTAAAAAACAGTGCGTTAACCTCTTTCCGGACTTGCTTGTGTAGAACAATCATCAAACAATTGGTGTGCACACTGTGCAGCCTTTAAAAAACAAAGTGGTAGCCGATTAAACAACAAATGGTAGCCTCGCCTGCTTGCTAGTAACAAATCATACAAGTGATGATGCCGGCGGCTGCAGCTTGCGAAGCGGTAATTACCTTGGACAGCTTCAGCAGGATACGATATCTGGACGATCGCTGCCGGGACGCACTGCCTGACGGCTAGCTGTAGGGACGTCCGCGCGACCGAGGTGGAGCAAATGTGATCTGGACGACCACTGAGGGATGCTATAGATGGCCAAAAGGCCCGCCCGGTACGGTCCGGCCCAGGCACGGCCCAGGCACGGCCCAGCAGCCATCGGGCCGGCACGGCCCGATAGGCACTTCGTGCCGGGCCGTGCCGGCCCATGGGCTGCACCTCCCGCCCAGGCACGACCCACCAGCTGTCGGGCCGTGCCATGCCGGCCCGAAGGCATGGGTGGCCCATCGGGCCTTTTTTAAAATAAGTCTATTTTCCGTCCCTCCTCTTTGGGCTATTTCATATGTACTAGCAAAATACCCGTGCTTCGCTACGGTGTATTAAAACTAAAAATATTTGTTTTTAACCGAAGTTATTTTCACACTATTTTGGTACTTTTGCTCGCTAGAAAAAACTCTCAAATGATAGGTGACGCCGCTTTTTTTTCTTTTTTGGGATTATCAGTCGGTTTTTATATTGTGATTTGTACTCCGTGCATGATTAGGATTTTGTATCATCTTCGATTTTTTTTTCTTAGGCCACCGTACACGATTACGGTCATGCAGAGATGAGGGCGCCACTCGGTTGGACTTTACGAACTTAAAAAATTGTGACGCACCTATAGCCCATCATAATTGTATGTTGAGTAAATTTCATAAAACTACATATTTTGTGGTCCAAGTTACAGAAAACCACACGCACTTTGACACTTAGCACTTAATTACATATATTTTGGTCGTGTAGTTTCACAAAACTACACTATCGATGTATAGATTCATCCGCGAGATGATGTGGCTGTTTCACCTAGGACGAGGACATGGCATCCTATTACCAGCCATCGCACGAAATTAATATGATGCCACGTCCTCATACTAGATGAAACAACCACGTCGTTATATCACAAGTGAATCCATTCATCGATAGTGTGGTTTTGTGAAACTAAACTACCAAAATATATGTACTTAAGTGCCAAGTATCAAAATATTTGTGGTTTTCTGCAACTTGAACAATAAAATATGTAGTTTTGTGAAATTTACTCAAGTATGTTTTACAAAAGAAAAAACTGACACTCGTGTAATCGAGCCGGCGGTTAGGCGGCATGGCCGTGTGTACCTGAGTGGAGACCAGGAAACAGAGATGACCAGCCACCAGAGATAGCTCGCCGGCAAGAACCGGACCTTCTCGTCGGGATTTACCTACCCAAACCACCGTCGGCTACGCTGCTGCTGCCGTTGTCGTGGTCATGCTCCTGTTGACCGATCGCTCGTCGCCACTTCTTCCGTGGCAGCCAGGCCCCTCCGTAATCCTTCTAGCCGGCCCACATTTTCAATGGAGAAGAGGATGAACCATGTGGGTAGCCCATAACAGTAACTTGGGCACATTGGGCTGTAACTTGGGGAATCAAATTTGAAAATATACCTTTTCTTTTCATATTTTATGTTTATATACATGTCTGAGATTAATTTGCAAAAGTATACCTAATCCACATAGCGGTTGCACGGGAGCGAGGGCGAACCACAGACTGGGGATGCGAGAGTGAAACCCGAGCCGGTCACATGGAACCGGGATGCGCGATCGAGCCGGTCCCGCATGGCTGGATTGCACGACTGAGTCAGTACAGCAGTGCCGATGTGCGGGAGCGATGGCACCCTCGGGACCGCGGTTGAGTGCGGTGGTACCGCAGAACGGCGGTGCGGGACCGTGCCGGCCCCGTGGTCGTGTGTTGGAAACAGCTCTTCGGCTATATTTATTCCCCCGATTTTTCCAACTCATCTCCTTCGTTTTCCGCGCAGCGCTTTTCAAACTGTTAAACGGTGTATTTTTTACAAAAAGTTTATATACGAAAGTTGCTTAAAAAATCACATTGATCCATTTTTGAAAAAAAAACTAATAATTAATTAATCACGTGCTAATGGACTGCTCCGTTTTCTTTGTTCCCAGTTCCGCTGGTCCCGCGCATCCGGCGTGCGGGAGAGAGGCGAGCGCACCAGCGCGGGGGGACCGCCGTCAACACGTTGTCGCTGGCCCGTCCTGCGGGACCGGCACGGTACCGTATCCCCGTCCTGCTGGACCGGCTCGGTCGCGCATCTTGGTTCCGTGTGACTGGCTCGGGTTCGGCTCCCACATCCCTAGTTTGCGGGCCGTCCTCATTACCGCGCAACCGTTCTATGGATTGGGTATATTTTTGCAAATTAATCTCAGGCATGTATATAAGCACAAAATACGAAAAAAAAAGTACATATTTTTTCGTAACTCGGGCACATTGGGTTGACCCAGCCCACGTGCTAATGATGATAACAACTACTAAGGCTACAAAATCCTTCGTTTTTTATCCGTAAAAATATCCATCGTTTTTTTAGGCATCGAGTGAAAAAGCACCGCACTTAGGGCCACTTTGATTTAGAGAAAAAACATAGGAATTTTAGAGGATTTAAATCCTATAGGAAAATTTCCTATGAAGCCCTTTAAAATATAGGATTGAATCCTATCTAATCCTTTGAAATTCCTATGGAATAGGAATTAGACAATCCTATAGAGATTTTGGAGGAAATTTAGCAAGAGGTTCAACCTCATGCTAACTTTCCTTTGAGTCTATATCTCATCTAATTCCTGTGTTTTTCCTGTGGTTCAATCAAACGGTCATTCCTATGTTTTTCCTGCGTTTCCTGTGTTTTTCCTGTGGTTCAATCAAACGGTCATTCCTATGTTTTTCCTGCGTTTTGCAATCCTCTGTTTTACACTTACATTCCTATCAAAATCATACGTTTTTTCTATTTCTAAGTTTTCTCAATCTTGCGATTGAAACGGCCCCTACGTTTTTCCTAGTGGAGCCACGTGGAGTTTGGAAGAAAAAAATAACGCACACCTTATCCTCTCGCTTTCTCGCACCTTCGTCTCCGCCTCTTCCTCTCCCTCAACTGCGCAAGCGCTTCTCCCTCCTTGTGCGGTAGCTAGCGCCAATCCCTCCCCTCGTGGCGGCTGGCTCCGCTCCCTCTCCCTGCACAGCAGCAGACGTCTCTCCAGCCCTCTCCCCTGTACAGCGAGTCCTCTCCTCTCTCATGAGGTGGAGGAGGAGGCGTGGGGTGGCGGGGGCAAGATCCAACGACCCCCAAGCTTGGGACCAGCACAGCGGCAAGGGGGATGGCGAGGACGGTGCGACGACGGCAAGGACGGTGGCTCCACGAAGGAGGAGGTGTAGGGCGGCGGCGGCTAGATCCAAGTGAATTTTTTGCTGCCTCCCACTTTCACTCGCCCTTGCTTCTGTTACTCCATCTGTAAGCGATGTCTTTGCCTTGGCAGCCAGATTTGATGTCGTCCTTCTTTGGAAATTTGTGGCCTTCTTTATGGGGATCTTTGGTGCTTGCCCGATTTGCTCTCCATGGGTGTTTTGGAGATGCTTGGGCTGATTCTGTCACCACTGGATTTGCCGCATCGTGACTCGTGTGCTGCTGCATCTTAAGGCGAAAGATTGGTTTCTTTAGGGAGTTGAGATTTGTTTGTGTGTATCTGCTTCCACCTTTATAATTTTTGTAGCGTCAATCTTCATCGTATTCAATTATGTGTCCTTGTGAAGCAAAACATTGAATGAAAAACTGATTTTCTGGGGTTGGTTTTGATGTTGTGATTTGTCCTCCGTACATGATTAGGATTTTATATATCATCTCTGTTTTTTTTTAATTTGGCCACCGTACACGAATACACTTGTGCGGAGATGGAGAGCGACGCTGGGTGACGACCGGAAAAATCCAAATATTAATATTTCAAATATTTATATTAGTTATATACATAGCTAAAATAAGTCTATTTTTCGTCCCTCCTCTTTGGGCTGACATATGTATATCTAAAATAAGTCTATTTTCCGTCCCTCCTCTTTGGCTGACATATGTATAGATAAAAAAAGTCTATTTTTAGATTCCTATTCTTTCGTCCATGGCATATAATATGTCTATTTTTACTCCCCTATTTTTTTTGTGTATCAGGCCTAGCTGCCAGCCCATCGTGCCGGGCCGGCCCGGTCGTGCCGGGCCAGCCCAACGTGCCGGTGGAGGGGCCCAGACACAGCCCGATGGTCGGGTCGGGCCGGCACGGGCCCGACCTCCGTCGGGCCGTGCCGTGCTTGGGCCGGGCCAAAATGCTGTGCCATGGGCCGGGCCGTCAGGCCTCGGGCCTTTTGGCCATCTATAAGGGACGCGCTAGGCGACGGCTGCACAAATATGCGTGCCGGAGCTGTCGGTAGGATGCACGTGCCGGACCGACGCCAGGGCGCAGCAACGCTGCAGGCGCACGGCAGGTTGGAGCCCTGCCGGTGGGCGGTGGCTGGGCGGCGTTCCTAGGAATTGGGTATTGAAAGATTGAAAGAAGTGAACGAAAAAAATCCCGCGAACTTTATCAGAAAATGCGCGTAGATAAAAAAGATTTAGCGAACGGGCGCCAAAAACAAATCTTTTCGCACGTGTTTGACGCGGTTTTTCTACACCCGTCATAAGGACCGTGTCTATGGATTTTAACCCCCATCCTATCAAATTTTCATCAAACGGATTAATTTAAATATAGAGACGGTTCATTCATCTGTCTCTTCCATCTGTATCTAGTAATAGGGTGGGAAGGGAGGTGGGCTTTGGTAAAGACGGTTTCCCAAGCCGTTGCTTTGAAAATGTCTCTAGAGGCTGTTTCTGTTGTAGTATATGACCGGGTAACAACTAATTCCAGCTTTCACAATATATATAACCAGGTTAGAAAGAAAGTCTATTGTCTGCTTTTCTTCTACATTGTGGATGCCCTCATTGACATGTCTACCTAATCCTCACTAATTCAGCTGCTACCACCCAACTCCTCGCGATGCATGTAAGTATGCGTATGGCAGTAGTTGTTTGTCAGCTCCTTGTTCAACATTTACAACAAACCTTTTGATCGATGCAGATCTCTATGTGGAAGATGAACATCCTGGTTCAGCCATGAAAGTGATTTGCAAACACATGTGTTGTCTTGCTAAAAACAACTTTGTCAATACATGGTATAGCAATCATTGGCTTGCTCTTTACTGCTATCAATCGTGTTGCATGGCATTTGATCTTGCTACCACAAGAATATCCTACCAAGGCCAAAGGCCAAAATGACATTTAAGACGTTGTTTTCATTAGGATCAGTTCTGGTTTGGTGTTCGGACCGGCGCATGATATATTCTCTACATAACTTATACAAAACTAGCAGTAGTATCGTGAGCTCATCTCTACCAAATACAGAGGTGGTCTCCTAGGATATTAGGCCGAATAGAGTTAGCGATATCTTTAAATATCATCAATCTGTAGCGATAAAAAAGACGTAGCTAACCATATCTTTTCAACCATTTCTCGCATGCATGTGGTTGGTCGATTGTGCTTCCTAGTATCATGGATATAATAGTATGACTGACTAATAATGGTATTTTTCTATTTACCAATCACCAAACTTACACAATAGGTAGCCTATAGTCCCTATGTCTTTAAACTCCATATATAAAAAAGGTATCAACTTTGGTGGACTTCCCACATGTTTTTTTTTCTAGAGATAGACTTCTAAACTAGAATTGATTTGATATATAATTCCTAAATTTCTGGATTCATGGATACTGTTGTCGTTATTTACATACAATGAATTTTAAAAATGAAATTGGATTTGATTTATAACTCTTGGCTTATATTTCCATATATTTCTATAGGTACAATTGTATCTTCTATATTGAAGATTTAAAATGTATAACTGTGTCTATATAATTGTTAGCTTCTCTTACCTATAGAGACCAATCTGTTCCGTTCTAATCTGAACCCACCATAATCTAACATTCTCTGCATAGTATTTTCGAGAACCGTGAGCGAACATGATGGCTTATTTTTTATATTTGTTGATAATATAAATAATAGATAGATTTATTTAGGTTCTCCTTTGGATGAAGCAAATGGAATGCGTAAAGTCTTTATTCATGGAGTTATCGCGCAAAATTAAAGCAGCAGATATGTATCTTTGCACCAACTCAAACAACGACCACAACAATTCAATTTAAGAGAGCGTTGGATGACTTTGCTTGCAATTGAAAATTCCCTGATGTCATGCATCTCTGTTGGGAAGAACCCGGGCTTGCCACGCGAGGTCGGTCTGACCACCACCATACAGCCGATCAAACCGATTGCAGGGGGACGGTCTGACCAGAAGCATATGTGTTCTAGTGCCAACACATCTTTTTGACAACTCCGTTAGAGGCGATTTCGGTTGCTATAGCCAAATCTCTAGTTCTCCATCATGGTTGCGAATTATAGAGAGTTGCCGTAAGTCGATCATCGAGCGTTTGAAGCTCACCTTGAATATGTACAGCGAAATGCGAAAGATGGCTTCATGCTACTAGAAGACGAGCAAGGCATCATCAAACAATAGGAATTTTCGTTGCCTGTTACACCACATCTAAGGTAACAAACCAATTATAGCTATACCCCTGTTATAACATCTAATATCACTAAAACAGTAGATGGTGTTGTTATTGCTAGTGTAAATAATCGGTTTACCTATTTTAGTTATACCTCGGATGAACGAACTAGAGAATTGGCCAAATAGCCGATTGCTGGGTACGGCATCTACTTCATACAGCAATGAGTGCATGTATGGTGTTTCATCAGCTTATAATATATCATCATTACCTATACACAACAAGATTGGCCAATGAGAAGTACCTACAATCCTCTTAATATGATAGATCCTAAACTGATCCTTGAGGCACAGTACGTCAATCAAATCGTTGTAGCACCGATGGTTGATGGCAGCTGTTAAATGTCAATTCTACGCCGCTAATACCTGTATAAAACATAGAAAATTAAAAAACCAACATAGTGGTAGGACTTAATTCTAACATTTTTCACGAGTGTCGGTGTATATTTGATGTAGGTAATAAACAACCAAAGTTGGGAGAAAATCTAGACTAACGTGAAGGAGAATTTCATCCATACAAGTATTGGGCTCTAAAGCTCCATTTTAACATCACTAAATGGGTCCAACTCTCGAAGAAATGGATAAGGCAGACTGAGAAGGAGCAACAGGCCAGTTTCTGGGCCTGTTGGGCCACACCAGGGAGCCCCAATCTCAGCCGTTCAGACTGAGGTTTAGCATGAACGCTCTAGATGTTCTCCTGATGGCGGTTGAGTGGCACTTTAGACATTTCGCATTCTCCAACCGTTATTACATGCCTATGTAAGGACATCTACTTCTCACTTCATACACACATTTCAATTTTAAATTTTAAGCTTAAACTAAATTATAAGAGGCTCTATTGTATTTTATTGTATACTAGAATTAGGGAGATGATAGAGTAGAAGTCGGAGAAATTCCGAAGTTGTCAGTAACCTTCTTCTTATTTATTTTACTCTATTAATTACTCTGCTTTAATAGAAATATCGTTCTGAATAATTAAAATTTATTCAGTGATAATTACCTTTTGATTAGTTACTAATTAGCCGCTACTCCATGAGACCGGCTCGGTGCCACTTATCCGGTATGCGTGACCGAGCCGGTGCCACGCGTCCGCTCTGCGTCACCAGCTCGGTCTCTCAAACCACCATGCTCCCGCTTGCCCACCTGTGGGACCATCCCTCGTGTCGCATTTCCCGGCTGCACGACCATGGCCATCCTGCTTGACCGTTCTGTTCTCCGATCCCGCATCTCTAACACACGCTTCGTCCTCACTCCCGCATTACCGCGTCGCGAATTAGGTATATTTTTAAAAATTAATCCCATGCAGGTATATAAATATAAATTATTAGAAAAATGATATTTTCAAAAAAATTTTCTTAACCAAGACACGTGGTCCAACCATCTCGAGATTAAGTGATGTGATCTCAAAACCACGCACCTGTAAGCTGTAACTCAAATAGAAGAGAGTACGATCACTGCTCCAAAGAAAGGGAGCCAGGATGGCTCCAGTTATACCAACTAGTATAATACCCCACTGCATTTCACTTTAAAAGATGACACCATTAACTTTTTATACAATATTTAATTATTCGACTTAACTAATAAAAATATAAATAGTATTTATTTTACTTTGACTTATTTTATCCTTAAAAACATAAATTTAACTTATACTTTTACACTGAATTTTTGAGGAAGACAAATGGTTAAAGTTAAATAAAAAAGCAATAGCGTTATACATTTTAAAATAGAGATAGTATCTCGTAACATAAGGGGTAGAGGAACCAAAGAGAGACGATTGAAAAAGCCGAAATATTCTTGGATTATATAGCATATCAACAGGGCTTACCACACGCACTACTATCACCATACCACCTGTCTGAAGAGTCTGGAACACCTTGGTCCATCTTCAGGTTCTGAAGATTACAGGGGAGATAGGGAGAAGCCAGCCCCGTTGATCTGTCCCTAATCTCCAAGTGATTTCTTAGTGTAATATTCATCAGGAACGTGTCCAAATGAAAAAGGTGGGCGAAGGATACAAACACCGAAACTATAAGCTACAAAAATTTCATAACCATCATTGCGATTACGATAAACATGAAAATGGTAAAAATGTTTATCTCATTCTGATCTCTTCGACCTTTTCTTTCGTGATCCTGATTTCTCCTTGCTGCTCAGACCTTCTCTCTTCTCCTTGCTGTCTCTGGTTACACTGTGCTTCCGCCCCTTCTTAAACGTTGGCTTTTCCGCTTCCCCATCCATGAGATGTTCATAGTCTTCTAGTTTTGCAAATGGCGATGCTCCACTCTTTGCACCATGTTTCCTCTTTTGCCCCTGGACTGGCTCCTCTCCATCACTGTCATTGCCATCTGAATGGTTAGCACCTTCAAGGGCTTCAGTATCAGAATCTGCTCCAGAAGAGATATCATCTGAAATGTCATGCAACTCAACATCACTGTCATATCTAAGCAAATCCCCTTCCTCCTCAAATGTGGTTGCATCCAGATTATCATAATCATATTCTCCATCTTCTATCGACCCAATTCCCAGCTCCTGCATTTCATCATCACTTTCATCACTAGCATCATCTACATCATCAGCAAAGAGCTCTCCAGTATCTTCATCCAGAATCGCGGTTTTCTTCTTTGCTTTAGGTTTAATAGGGCCAGTCTTGTTCATGTAGAAACGATGGAAAACAATATCTTCAGGAGGAACTTCCTTTTCTGCCAGTTCTAGTAGCTCTTCTCCAATGAGATGATGACTTTGATCAAGCTGTGGACACATACCGATCAGCACACAAAAATCGCAATAAAAGCAATGAATGTAAAGCATAGAGAAATAGCCATATAAGTTTCCACAGAAGCTACACAGTTGAACATGTGGTTTGCAAAGATGTGTCAGAAACTGGGAATGCCATTAGTTCTAGGCATAGATCTAAGCTGGGCAAGCCGCAAGCATCACCATCAATTAAGAAAGATTGAATTTAAATATGGAGGTGCAAATAATTAGTGCAGAACAGAAAAGGTACAATGCTGTGAAATGTGAGAAGCCATGTGTATTCACGCTCAGCGTTAGAGATAGCTCTATATTCATGCTAATAAGACAGTGTGCATCGACATACACCAATAGATAGTATCCACTTGAGAGAAGGCTGTGTTGATGCCTTCCTGCTTTATTAACATAATTGCCAGTCATTTGCTGGTTTGCTAAAGAAGAGAGAAGAAATTGTATTGCAGCATGCCCACATCTGAACTTTAATTGTAGTCTTTACATATTACCCCTTGAACTTCTTAATATTACATAACAACTAAATCTAAATGGGTAGCCACATATAAAATTAAATTAAGCTGAATATTCCCTATAGCAAAAAGGTAGGTAACATATTTTAGGGAAAATATGCTTTTATTTATTTTAGGCAATACTAATTTTTTTTTTCTTTTTATCCGTAGCGTGGCATTTAGCTATTCACGGGTAAAAGTTACATGAAGTAACATATGACAACTACATGCCAGTTATGGTTTTTTTTTCCCTAGAACATCAATCAATCAATAGCAGAAAGTTGTCATATAAAGAAAAAAATTCCTAATTTTCCAATTTAAGAAATGTTGTTCCTTTATTTCCCATCCCACCGCTCCATTTTTAGTCTTCCCTTTCTAGCTACTACCACTAACTTTATTACCATGTAGAATGTTAGTTAGGAATATAATTTCAACAATCTGTGTATTGGGATTCTTTTTCTGAGTTACTACCCTGCTGGGAGTTGCATTCCCTGCTGCCTAATTCTCAGTCAGGATTACAGAATTATGTTAGGATTTTACCATTAATATTGTTTTACTGTAACCAAACCCTGAAATTGTATCCACTAATGCTGGCAAAAATTCTCTATAATACCAAATGCATCAGGAACAACTGGCCTAGCTGTGGCACCGTGGCTTGCAATGGCAAAGCAAAAACACGAGATCAGAAGCAAAGCGAGCGGCCATCACCAAACTTTCACAGCCCCCATTGCTGAGTGCAAACGTTGTGGCCTCATTTTCAGGATGGACATGCTTTTCTTAGTTGCTGAGAAATATGACATTTAAAAGTCAGCAAATAAACATAATTGTCATACAACACAAACCTTTTTAGCTGGTGCAATTTGGGATCCACCATGCCATTTCCCTTCAGCGATGCGGTTTCCTTTTGGTTTCTTCTCCATGAATTTGTCAAGGAAAGCAGGGAGTGATAGGTCTGTCAATGGATCACCACTATAAACAATATTGTTACCAGATAGCAATGTCCTAGCCATAGTAGATACCGATGGGTGCACATGTAAGGCCAGTGCAGTAAGCTCCCACCAACTGGCATGGTCTGCATTACTGAGGAAATAAAAATAGACAGCTGATCAATAAGATAACATGAAAAAGATTAATGTTTCTCTGTCCAAAAAAAAGAGAATGAAGTTTGGTGCCTCAAGTCAAATAGTGATTGGTGACCAATCTTTTCTTTTTTATGCCAAACTAAAAAATTTAGGAATTTTTGTTTGAAATTGGATTGCACTAGAATCTGCATAACCATATTTCCATTCCTTGCATTAGTAACCAACTAGTCCGAATAACCCATACACAGAAATGGAAGTAAACAGACATACAGAGAAATGGAAGTAAACAGACAATACCAGTAAGAAGGCTCTCTGTGTCGTGGATTATAAGATGCCTGAAGTGTCAACCGAGCTGATGTGCCTTTTCCATCTTTCTCACCACTTGAGATTGGACTTACACATTCTATAGTATCACAGGCATCCTCAGCATCTGAATTGCATTTCTCAAGAGTAGCTAATATGTCATTGCATTTATCTGTAGTTCTTGAGGTAATAGCTGGACAATCAGTATTCTCTACTATGTCTTCAAAGTGCTCAATACCATCATCAACAGATTCATTCTGGAGCACAATTGCCCTGAAGAATAGGATGTAAATTACATCTCAAATAAATAACTAATGGAATGTGTGATTATGAGAACTAGTTGCATACCACAATGGTGGCTTTGCTTTAAGGACCTCTGACAGTATGAAAAGGCATCCGCAAGCATATTGAGGAGGCCGTTGAAGAGCAACCTGTTGAGAGACATCATAATTAAAATATAGAACTTCTGTAGTTTCACTCAGATTCATAACCGTATCAGTAAATAATCAATACTCCCAAAACTTTTCTGAATAGTGCTATCACAGGAACTATCAGAAACATTTATCAGGGATGGCTATGGTATAAGCAAATTCTGGCTGCAAAAAGTCTCAACACTCTCCCACATTCCTCTTCTTTTTTTTTTTTTTTGTAGTTTCCATGTGTAGGATGCATAGTGAATGGTTAAAATTGTATATAACATGCATATACACGACTATTGTTAGTTTGCAACTTCTATATTCTATTGAAAAAATCAACTTTAGCATTTCTTTTGTCTACAATATCATAAAACAATTAATTAAAGCAGACATTGTTCAGGCGGGCGTTTAAATTTTGCAAATCTATTACATAAAGAGTTTAAAATAGAAACATTAGACATCAACCAAATAACACAGAGTGGACTAGTCAATATTTGTTTCTGAACATGTGTGATCTGAATCTCCTACTGGCTGGTACTCAGATAAGGGCTCCACATCATTCAGTAGTCCACATCTTAGCACATCTAATCAGCTCAAGAGGCAAAACAGCCACCATTGTGCTTTAAGCTATAGTGATCAACTAATACGTATTCTGTGAAATTTCAACAGTGTTGCAACAGCTCTCTATTTCTATACTACTACAAACGTTAGTAGTGGTGGTGGTGGTTCTGCCACACCACCCCTACAGCTGACATTTCGGCCCCCCAGTGTCCCATAATCTATTCTCCTTTGAAAGACCATCTGACATGTGGGGCCACAGCCTTGGAAACCTGACATGAACAATCTGCTCGCCAGTTCGAAGCTGGCTATGACGAAATCGAGAAGAGGGGACAATGCCACCTGCCGCAGTGCCACCTCTAACAACTCTTGCCTAGCCCTCCTGTGATTTGGATAACCACATCTGTGATTGATGTGGGACGGAGGTAGGGGTGATAATTCCATGGGTCCTTTCACAACCCTGCCTAGCCATCATATATTTTAGACCCAGCCCTCGAATTTTGTAGGCTAAAAAGTTGGGCCCATTACCCCTAGGCGGAGGTAGCATACAGCATGCACCAATAGCCTAGCGGTTACAGTGCTCAAGTAGCACCTTTAGGTCCTGGGTTCAACTCCCCACGAGAGGGAATTTCAGGCCTAGTTAAAAAAAGTCACTCGTTGGCCTCTCATAAAAAAACACGTGTTAAGAATCAACCTAGAGGGTGGTCCCTCGTCTAGGAGGCAGGGGCCTCAAAGCGCGGGTTAAGGATCGATCTATAGGGGCCAAGTCCGCGTGTAGGGGGGCCAGAGTTTTTGGCTTTTCTCGGCCAGTTTGGTTAAGGCTTCTTCTAAATGAAAAAGGCATAGAAGCGGTCATTCGCCCACGGTCGAGTTTTTTTGGAAATTAAATTCAAATTCATTGATTCTATCTCCATTACTGGTACATGCTTGTAGATTCTCACTATCAGGTTTTTTCATTACATACAAACAGCTACCTTTTCTTTTGTTTTAAACTGTTACTAACGCTCCCTTGTAGCATAGTTTTGAACTAAATTGCTTACATCATACATGAATATATCAACCCTGCCCTTTCTCACAGACAAATACTGATGCTGATGCAAAGGCGGTTATGCTTTTAGGTCAATATTCTACAGGGAGAAACTTTTATTAAGCTTCTAATAACAAGCTATCCAGGTTTTGTACTTTGTATTTTTCTATATTTATTTTCAGTAGCTCCCCAGACTAAATATACTCAATATTTCCAGATATGATTTGTGAAGGACGTTTGCTACAAACAACTGATTGAAGAGCAATCTTGCAATTTTAAAATGAACAAAACACTACCTTCATTTTCTACATCTCAATGCTGATAAATGGTCTCACTAGCTTAAGTTTGAACCATGTCAAAGTAGTTGAACATGCCTTTGGTATTTTTATGTTGGGTGCATGGATTTGCCATTTTTTCATTTACCCTTAGTTACTAAAACTTCTAGAAAGCATTAGCTATCAACATTATGGAATGTTAGCACGCTGGTCACTGACTCACTGTTCACTGTTCAGACACCATTTTGTGAAAAATTCCTCTGAATTGGTTAGCTATAACTGTTTGTTAGATTTATGTGGTGGCTACTTTGAGGATTATCATTACCATATCATCACACATGTGTAGGTAAAGAAGGAATTAACCATCTAGATTTATCCATTGCAACGCACAGGCATCTTGCTAGTAAACTATAAAGAACGAAACTAGGAGAACCAAGATAAAAAGAATGGTAAGAATTATCAAAAAAGTTAACATATGGAAAATGAAAAACTATGTGTCTATGCCAATGTGAGGCAGGAAATTGCAAGGATACAGCTTTTTATGATAACCATTAATAGGCATGCCACAACATAATAAACCATGAACCACAAGTTGTTCGGCAGCGTTTGGCTAATGGGATGGGGAAATCATTTCCCACCCACCAAAAGGCATCTTTAAATCCTAACCCTTCATTCATTTCCCAATCCCAATCCCACCCTCCATTTCCCATTATCCAAACACACCCTTCATGTTCTACACACTAATTTTCTGTGCTATGTAATAGCAGACACTAGTTTGAAACAGCATAAAATATATTCATGTTTTCATAGCATAAAAGGCCAAGTGTTTTGTATAGGTCTCTCTTTTTTTTGCAAACTTGACCAGTTTGATGGATGTAACCGCTAACAGCCACAGCATTAGAATAGGCAGCATGTTAAACACAGAACGGTGCTCTGAGTGAGAAAAAAAGCATACCTGCAGCAACCGCTTTGCAAATGCAGCCACTCTCTTTAACATGACATCATTTTTCATTGCTTTCACCAATAAACCAAGAAATAATTCTGGCTAAATAATACAAAACAAGTCAGGTAAACCATAATGAGAGGGCCACTGATAATGTATAAATGTGCAAAGCTACTTTCTTTTTAGTTACTATATTATTAGCTGAAAAGTCTTTATCAGGCCAACCAAACCATGATATTATAAGCTGAAAATCAAAGAAGGGTGGAACTGAAGAATGCACAGAAGTAAACAAAACAAAAGGTAGGATGGGAGCTAAACCTTTGACGAGGTTACGGATGCAGGACTCAAAAGTTTTGCATACAGTGCACGGTAAAAACGGTCACTTGCGATCTGATTTTTTGTAGATATTTGGTACAAAAGCATTAATGCCTGTACACCAACATTGAAATTTACAGAGTGCACCTAAATGAAACAACAATGATGTCAGGGCATTATGTCATCCAAACAGTAATGTGTAAAATATTTCTTATCGTTAGCTAACAAGCTCACCAATCTAAAAAGAATTGGTGTCTGAACTTCCACAATATCATCAACTTCTGAGCTTGCAACATATGGTAATGCTCTATTAACCCCCTGGATAAGATACGGAAAAGATTATTACGGAATTAGAAGAGGAAAAGGCAAACTATCTTGAGCACACAAAAAGCAAAGACAAGAGAATAATTTTAGGAAGTATGTTGCATAAAACATACTCCCTCCGTCCCAAAATATAACAACTTTTAGCCCTCAGGATTTGTCCCAAAATATAACTTCTCCATCAACATTCTCTTCCCAACCAATCACAAATTCACAACCCTCCACTATTCACTTTTCCCACCTACCTCCACTAATCATCCAATCACAACCCTCCACCATTCACTTTTCCCACCTACCTCCACTACTCATCCAATCACAACCCTCCACCATTCACCTCTACCTACTTTCTTAATAACCGTGTCCAACTCTAAAACTTCTTATATTCTGGGACGGAGGGAGTACCATAGAGCATCTTCTATAAAGAAGTAAGCAATTGACATAAATAAACACTGTGCAGAGTGCAAGACGTACAGTTAAAAGTGCAGAGAGAATCCTAGAGTCCATCTCTAAATCTGATCCTGCACAAGGGTCTTCATGCTTTACATGAGAATTGAAGTCATTGCCCTTTTCCTTTTTCCCATTTTCATTAGTTTTCTTGCCATATTTGCTGTGTTTAACTCCTTCAGTAGCACGAGAGCAAGACATGAGTACCTGATATAACAACAAAAATTGTATCTTAAATCCTTAAGGTCAAAAGATTGGCAAATGGCAACTTGGTATTGGCAAATAGTTCAAATATAAAGTTCTAAGGACAAATGGGGCAGCAATACAAGGAACTATGATGAGAAGACAACAAAGGCCAAACACTATAAGACTATCCCTAAAGAAAGTCTAATTATGCAATACTGAAAAAATTTCAAACCTTGAAAAGCGCAATGTAAACATCCACCAAACGCTTGGCTATTTTCGGGCCATCACCCTTACTGGTAAGAAAAATCTGGCTCAAAAAGTTGACCTGTACATTAGCAAATGGCATTAAGTAAAAGGCTATCAACATGACAACCATATTTCACTATTTCAAATGATTTGTTGACTATATGGCAGTTTGGACTGATAACTCAGTTCTACTCAGAAAGTACTGCAGCTTCAAACAAAATATTAACTGTAGGAGAATCAAGGTTATTACTTTGTGTGGACATTATGAAACAATGCCAGAATAAAAAGTTGAGATTAAAAACAACATACAGCTTGGTATTTGGCCCTAAGACCAACATGTGGCCGAAAGAGAAATGAGTCCACCTCATCTATCACAACCATCTGCATATTATTTTCAAATAGTTCAGTGAGGCTTAAAAATATTAATCATTGCAAAACTTATTTTAATCAAAACAGACAACTCATAACAACAACATAACTCTAAAACTCCATCCAGTCAAAATATTGACCATAGACAAAGTCAATCGTAATATATTTTTGACGAGAGAGAGTATTTTCTATTGGAATATATGCATTTACCTTCATATTTGGATGAGCAGATAGGAGACTTGTTAACAGATATGCCGCACTTGAGGCTGCTCTCCTTTCAGGATCTCCAAGCTGCAGAAGGCATATGTTAACTTCTCATAAGAACTCAATTAGTGTTGTTGCTCATATGTAATCTTAAGTATTTTATAGCCAGTCTAAACCTGTTTGCTTTGCATATATTCAAGTGAGAATGGAGAAATGCCAAGAATATGTACAGTTGAAATAACTGCATTATGTACAAAAAGGACATCTCACTTTGTTAACAAGAGCTGTAAGTAACCGGCGTTCCTGTTCTGCCTTTTCCTTTAAAAGGATAAAAACCGTCTGCAAATAGAGGCCATGTAGAGTTATAGACATGATCTAACCACATTCAATATTACATAAAGAGTAAATTACACTAGCGGTCCTTAAACTTGTTACGAAGTTTCACTTAGGTCCACGAACTTGCAAAACGCGCATTGAGATCCCTAAACTTGGTTTAATGTATCATCCCGGTCCAAATCCTCATTTGACCGCGGTCTTGCCTACATGGCATGCTACGTGGACGATGACATGGATTTTTTTTTATTTTTTCTCCCTTCTTCCTTCTTTTTTCTCCCTTCTTATCCTTTTTTTTTCTCCACTTTTCTGCCGCATTTTTCTTCACCCGAGGTGAGGAAGGAGAGAAAAGATGGGGAGAAAAAAAGGGGAAAAGAAAATTTAGCCAAGTCATCGTCCACGTGGCATGCCACATAGGCAAGACCACGGTCAAACTAGGCTTTGGACTGGGATGATACACTAAACCAAGTTTAAGGATCTCGATGCACGTTTTGCAAGTTCGTGGACCTAAGTGAAACTTCGTTACAAGTTTAAGGACCGCTAGTGTAATTTACTCTTACATAAACCATGAAGAGAACTAACAAAAAGAAACCAAAATAAATTCATGAAAGAACATTCCAATAGTTTGGACAAGTAACTGTAATAGCTTTGGTGATGATATTAGTACTACAAATCAGAACATATAAGTATATTTCACAGAGCTTGGATGAGTAAATTATAAAAAGTCAAGTCCTTGCATCTTGGAAGGAAGCAGAAACCAGGCAATTCAAGGCAAGAGTTGACTTTGAAGCTACTGGTTATCTCTCCAAAACAAAATGTAGTAGGTTGCATTCAAAACTGGTTTACAGAAAAATTGCAGCCAGGATTTTCAATCCCAATTCTCACATTTTATACTGAAAAGGCTCCGCTGGTTAAATATTTACGACTTCCACCCAGGGAGTCCAGTTAACCCAATAAAATGGTCATCTTCCACAGGGCAAATATGCTACTCCTACCTATTTACTGGAAAACAGGGCTCCAAACTAGTAAGTTAGAACAACACTTTTGGACTCAATATTTCCATATTTAATCCTTTCGAAACATGATATTGAAAAGGAGATGTCATTTTAACAACCAAACATGCTTAACCCTACATTATAACAGCAACAAATTCAAATGAATTACAAAGGCACACATCTTATTTTATATTAAAAGAGGGGGTCGGGCACCCCACTCAAGATATTTTATAGCTGTTCAATATGTAAACATGTGTATTATTTGCAAGTTTATTTTAAAAAATAGTGAATCTTTGTATAAGTACATATAGCCCAACCGGTCTCATATAACCATGTAGTTAAATTTGAGGAAAATGGCTTTTTAAAAAACGATTATATTTTGTAATTATAATATATAAACTTGGGGATCTGTTGAAAAAGACATGGACATGATAGTAGTATTTCCATAATATTTCAAGCTCATTTCAGAGTCCAAATAATAATTCAAAGCTTAATTAAATTGAATACAATTTTGTCTTCACAAACAATGCTTAGCAGCCTTAAAATCACACTGTGTAAAGGAAAGCAAATCTCCATTGGAGCTACAGGACATCTAATTGAATCATAGCTTTTTACATCTCCTTTTGCAAATAACTAACATAAATTCAATTGTTCCAACTTCCAAGTATCTAACTGATGTACAAAAATAGTAGGACAAGTTCCAAGTATCTATGTATAATTGCCCTAAACCAACGTAATGGCAAAGATGTTTTCTAATAAATACGTAATTTGAGCTAACCTTCATTGCTTTGTCCTTAAGATTTGGCAGCATATCTTTTAATGCGTCCTCCAATGCAATAACAAACTTCTCGTACCTGCAATTATGTTTTACAAAAAATTAAAGATGATGTGCATCATGATCCTGCAGGCACAAAAACAAAAACAAAGGTCTGTGACGAATGTGCATCTCAAGATCTACTTTGGTACCTATGCCATGGGATGGTGCTAACAAGAGACAACTAGGTAAGCCTAACTGGCAAGGCACTCAGGATGTTGTTTTGTCACAAAAATGAGACAATTGAACACCTTTCTTACGAATGCTGCTTAGAATGATCAGTATGGGCTATTATCTAACCATCAGGTCTTTACCCACCTCGCAGTGTTTGACATATGTTTGGTGCTTGGCTTCGGGAGATTCAGAAGGATTTAAAACCACATTTCCTGTTAAGGGTGGCTACTTGGTCGCTTTGGTTATGCACGAATGACATGGTTTTTGATAGGAAAACTTTAGTTTCTCCATTGCAGGTTATTTTTCTTATTATGATCCTTTGGCTCCATTACAAAAGCCTGGTTCACGGGTTTTGCTTGCTGCGGTGTGTCTACGTTTGGCAGCATAACTAATGGAGTATTTACCCAGGAGTATTTTACCCGGGAACATAGTTGGCGGTCTAGTCCTAGGATTGATTGGCCTTACTGCTTCAAGTACTTGACTTTAATTTTGTGTGGGTGTGTGTGTTTTGGCTGTAGTGCAGTCGTATCACCTTGATGTAGTTGGCTGAGTTCAATAAATCCATTATCTAAAAAAAATTGTCTGTGTTCTTTTTCCATAGGTTTCATTCAAACTCTCAGTATCTGTCAACAATCAATCCAAAAAGAAGTATTTAATGTGTTAAGGCACATCGTTGATAACTTTATCTAAAACCCCTGAATAGAATTATCAGGGACAAGGATAAATCAGCTGCTAAGCGTGACATCAAACCATTGTTTTCATATCTGTGATACTCTTGCATTATATGGCAGGTGAGGCACGTAAATTAAAGGTTTCCATCATATCCTACTGTAGAATTCATTTGACATCCAGGATAACTTGGACAAGGTAACCAAACTTATTGTTGTTTAAGAAATACCTCTGTTTCAAGCAGTCCTCCCAATACCAGAAGAGGAGAAGTGAGAAGCCATCTTTTGTTTCTGGTAAAATGTCTAATGGGTGCTGAATAAGACTTTTCAACTTACGATCAGGTAATAACCTGCCAAGAAAATCAAATCAGCACAGAATATATAACCAAAAAAAATTGTGTAAGAAAGGAAAACATGACCATCTTAGTGGTAAGGAAGAGCCCTATGCCTAAACTAGTGTAAGTCTAGAAGTCTATGGCAAAGACAAAATTGCAAACAGGATATAGTAAAGTTGTTTTAGTACAGCAAAGGGGACAATTAAATTGCTTTACAAGGTAAGAAAACAGATACTTTCACAAATCACAACTCATGTCAAGGTAGACATAAGGGAAAAATAACAAGGCAAAACAAGTGCTAACCTTTTGAGGAACAACTCCTTCAATGCATCAAACCCTGTGAACGCATACCTTTTACCAACCTTTGATGTAACCATACCTGTTATGATTAATTGTATTCAACACAAGAAATATTTTCTTAGCACACTTATGGACAAAAGAAACAAAAAGAAAAGGTAACTGCAAATAACATGATTCCAAAGGCAAAACGTGCATAACAAACTGTCAACGGCTGGAGCAAAATATATTTCAATATGACAGATCAATGGACAATAAATCCAAGTACTATGAATCTTGTAGACATATAATTGCATTACCTGTATGTATATTGTATGATGCATCAACATATATATATAGATAAATTTTCAATGTCTACTACTGAGTTGATCTATTTAGATCATTAACTGTATACCAATTAAAGTTACCAAGATGCCAGAGCCTATTATTTGAGTGATATTTAGATTCATGAAAGAATTTCAAGCTTCTCAATGATGATAATTTTTACCTAACATTGCACTATTCTATCTATAGTTAAACTCGACAAACAAAGAGGATTATATGACCTTTAGAACACAGAATGAAGAATCATCAAAGTGAGTGATCTCAGATGGTATGATATCACTTTGGTAGTCTTTCTTCAGTAAAAAATAAAATAAAAAGAAGATGATGAATCTTATGTCCATATTAGTTCCAAAGTTTGTCAGGGAATCACTTCATTTCTGGCATTAACTAGTATTGGTCCCTAGGTAGAGCAGTCATCTGAAAGAGCAGCTGCCACAACATTTAGAGGAACTGGTTGTACATGTCCCTAATCCACAGTTACCATAATTATCATCAATTATACTTACACGGTTACACCTGCATATTTTGTTTACTGCCTATCACTTATACTTTACAGAATAGCATTTTCGTGTTATGGGGAAAAAAAGAATTACTAGTAGCATTTTGAATACTGAAACTCACCAAGGAGAGAATCGAGTGCCCTCATGTTTGCAATTGGATTGTCTTCGATAAGGCATGTGAATGCTGAAACCTTATCAGCAGATGTGCCAGACTTTGCCGATATCTCGAGAAGCTTCAGGTCGCCGCTACCCCGCTTCACCATGTCATATTCCACCGTGTACTGCGCCATAAGCTTCTCCGCCAGCTGTCGCTTGCCCTCCGAGATCCTCTGCATCTCCTGGAGACCCACAGAAGGCAGGACTTGCTTTCGAGCGCCGAGGACGCTCGCCTCGAGCTCACCAGCATCTGCGTACCACTGCCCGGACAGAGCCGTTGCCTTCATCAGCGGGTAATTGGTGGTGACAGCACCTGATACTGATTTGGTTGTGGCATTGGTGCCATGGATATCAAGAGGATGTGGCTTCTTGGTGGTGGTGGTGGCGGGTTTAGGGTTTGGGGGGGCGTCGGTGGTTTGCGCGGATTTTGAGGTTTTGGGAGGAATTATGGGGCCGGACTTGCGGAAATCAGAGTCGTCGAAGCCGGAGGAGCCGGCGGCGGCACCAAGGAAGCCGAGTGAGGAGGCGAAGGAGGCGACATCGGACTTGAGCGAGTCGATGTCGTCGCCCACCGCCACCACGCTGGCCGCAGCCTTCCTGCCTTTCTTGGTGGACGTCGGTTTGCCTTTTGCCTCCGCCATGGATGATGCTCTCGCCAATCGAAGCGAAGCAAGACCAGCAGCACACGGAAGCAGGGGCGAACAACCGTCAGCACCTAGGCGCTGGCCGCGTGGAGGAAGGCGAGGGCTCGCCGGCGGGGAGGGGAGGGGAGGGGACGGAGGCGGGGGAGATAGAGCGGCGGCGGAGGGCGGAAGCTGAGGGAGAGAACGACCGTGCCGGCGCTGAAAAACCCCCTCTCCGTTTTGTTCTCCGGCCTAATGGACCGGCCGCCGGCCCACTTCCTCCCACCACCCGCGCGAGCCCGAAGCAGCCCGAAAAGGCCCAAGGGGCTTCCGCCCAGGTTTAGTTAGATTTTGCTGATTAGCCCCCTTCTATGTTGCCTAACTTTACAGAATGGTCTAGTTCGTATTTTTCAATTGCACTACTGTCCCTGTGTTAGTTCAAAATTGTACAGTACCAGTTTGGCCTGTTGTCTGTTTAAACTTAAATTCAGCAACTATACAGTTCTGAGTTTTATGTAAATGTTCCAAGTGAATGTTTATTATTATTCCCAATAACATCTACTTCATCCGTTTCATATTTTCATATTATAAGACTTCTCAATAACATTTATATGAATGTGGGCATTGCTAGAAAATCTTGTAACCTAAAACGGAGGTAGTACAACTTTGGGACATGTATTTCTTTGTTGCAAATTACTTTTCAATTGTATTTAATTTTTTGCAAGTTCAGATTCAAAACCACATTAATTATGTTCACACACTTAAATTCCTCTCTGGAAGATGATGACAATGGTGAAATATTACAATACACTTGTAGATTATGCCAGAGGTAACGATTTCACTCGTCTACCTAAATTGGTGTTTACCACCATGGAATGATTTTTCCATATGCATCATATTGGAGTTAAATCTTAAAATCATAAACTTAGGCTATGCATAATCACCTAATTTCTCTTATGCGGAATTTGGTGGTGTACTGCCCGGATGAAGAAGCCATATGGTCGTCTTAGATGCGTTGGTGCAGTGGTTGTAAGGCACCGGTGATGAAGACACCTTCAACACATCTTAAGATCGATAGTCTGAGAGTTTTGGTTTTGGCTAAGCCGTAAATCGATCATCACCAATGAACGCGTAGCGTTCCCTTTATATGTGTGCGCGTTGAGGGGATCGGGGGCGAGTCCGTTACGTAGATAGCGCGTCCGATCATCGCACGAGAGAGAGCAGCGTGCGCTTGAGACCGAGGGAATCGGTCCTCATCATTAGGCACACGTGGGCATGGGGTGGGCCAAGC